>NC_083578.1:60459332-60797189 GCF_027579695.1 Neoarius graeffei | reverse complement strand
TTTTCAAGAGCTCACAAGAAAAGGTCGATAAATGTGTTATTGGAGAGGGGATGAAGTGGAAAATTGGGCATTTGGGGCAGAACACTGTGGAAAATGAAGTCATCAGTGAAAGTAGTTCTACAAATTCCTCCCTGACACAGAACACTACGTCTCCCACTGACAACCCTGATTACGTAAAATTACAAGCCATTGTAATTTTACAATGTTTTACAAAATTACAAAATTTTACAAAATTACAAGAAAGAAATCCTCTTTCAGATATTTGAAGGCTTACAATATAGTTTACAAAAGAACAACACCACGCAGAGCACAAAAAAATGCACTAAATTGAAACACGGCTACAGATAGTACTCTTAAATATATGCGTAATTAGCACATTGTGTTTCAAAATGACTTACAACACAATTCAAGTTAAATGTGCTCTGATCTAGTTATTTTCCTCCAACATATACACTGTTAAAGATTAACCAAGTCTTCTTCTATGCCAGAAGACTTGCTGAGTGGCCATCTGCTAGCATTTCTGGGCTGAAGCACCACAGAGACAGGCCAAGTACTCTCCAGATACAGCAGGTTGGCAGGTTCTTTATGCAGCAGAAAATTGGCAGTCATTCAGAAGACTTCACTCAGCAATGGGCCTACCATTATTCCTTCATGTTTTAAGAGTGGTCTAATAGCAGAGTAAATAAAGCAGTCTGTGTTGGGTAAATCTATCATTCAAATGAAGTGTGACTTGTCAGTGCATGACAGCATGCACCTGGTACCAACGAAAAGCTCGGTCAGCCTGCTAAAGGTCAAATCTTTTATTACTCAATCAAATGGACACTGCATTCAGTGTTATGACACATTTCTATTTTGAAATAGTGCAGCTGTTGTGTTTCTCCAGCTGTTGCATTTGTAGCCTTTCTCCATCTTGATAAATGGTCTTCAAGAGCTCTTGCAGATACTGACTGTAAAATACTGCTATTGTGAATGTAGTAAAAGAAAAGGAAACACAAGAACGGTACTAAGAAGAACATGGACATGCTTGTGTAATGATCCCATCAGAGGTAAGTTGGTTCAAATTTGATCACTTGTGATTGATGTTAAAAATCATCTGAAAACAGTGATACATTGCTACTATTTTTTAATTTAACAAATCATCAAACTAAATAACCAAACTTGTATCTCTTGTCTGCCTAAATGATTGAAATTAAATTGACAAAAGAAAATGTGTTTAATTTAATGAGATCAATTAGTTGCTTATAATGTAGTTTACTTTCACTTGTCCAATAAAGTATATCTGCAAACTACAAACCACAGAAGGTGTCCTTAATATGAAAATGTAATTATATCAGTAAGTTCATACAGTAGCTTTTCAGTATTGAGTTCAAAGCAGCTCTGAGGAATCCTGCCTTGAAAGACATGGATGATTTTTTTTTGTTTAAAAGATAAATTAAATGCACTTATTACACAGCTTTATTGAATACTTGATTCTGATTGGTCAATTATGGTATTCTATGGTCTGTTATTTTTGTAGACAGTGTTATGTCAGGGGCGGCACGGTGGTGTAGTGGTTAGCGCTGTCGCCTCACAACAAGAAGGTCCGGGTTCGAGCCCCGTGGCCGGCAAGGGCCTTTCTGTGTGGAGTTTGCATGTTCTTCCCGTGTCCGCGTGGGTTTCCTCCGGGTGCTCTGGTTTCCCCCACAGTCCAAAGACATGCAGGTTAGGTTAACTGGTGACTCTAAATTGACCGTAGGTGTGAGTGTGAATGGTTGTCTATGGTTACGTTTACATTAGACCGTATCTGTCTCGTTTTCTTCGCGGATGCACTGTCCGTTTACATTAAACCCCCTGGAAAAGCCAGGAAACGGGAATCCGCCAGCGTCCACGTATTCAATCCAGATCGTGTCTGATCCGGTGCTGTGTAAACATTCAGAATACGTGAATACGCTGTGCTGAGCTCTAGCTGGCGTCTCATTGGACAACGTCACTGTGACATCCACCTTCCTGATTCACTGGCGTTGGTCATGTGAGGCGACTGCTGAAAAACAGCACGGACTTCCGCCTTGTATCACCTTTCATTAAAGAGTATAAAAGTATGAAAATACTGCAAATACTGATGCAAATACTGCCCATTGTGTAGTTATGATTGTCTTTAGGCTTGCCATCCTTCCACTTGCAAGTAGTAAGTGATATGCGCTGGGATCACACACACAGCGGCTCAGTCCCGAATCATGGCTTGTGCACTTCACTCGCGCGCTGTGTGAGCTGCGCAGGGCCGGAGTGCGCACCCTCCAGAGGGCACTCGCTGTTCAGGGCGGAGTGATTTGGAGCGCAGGATGCCTGCGGAGCCGAGCGTATCCGTGTATTAGGCTTGTCATCCTTCTACTTGCAAGTGGTGAGCCTTGCGCATGCCCTAAATGCACTGGGATCATGTTACGCGCCGTCTAAAGTCATGTGATTAGTGTATCCGCGTATTGGCGTTGCTGTGTGCACGGCTAACGGTTTTAGTGTAAACGCGAATCGTTTTAAGAACGTTAATCTGATGATCCGCTGATTCGACGTAATGTAAACGTAGCCTATGTGTCAGCCCTGTGATGACCTGGCAACTTGTCCAGGGTGTACCCCGCCTTTCGCCCGTAGTCAGCTGGGATAGGCTCCAGCTTGCCTGCGACCCTGTAGAAGGACAAAGCGGCTAGAGATAATGAGATGAGATGAGTGTTATGTCAGACCATTGCTATGTATAACAGCCTGATGTTATGGCCCATATAATTAGCGAAAGCAAGAGAATCATTGTAAATCAATAGGATAAGTTTTAAATCAATATTTGGGGTAAAATTATTCATTTCTTCAGTAAGTAGTTGTGTAATAAGTAGGATAAAGTACAGCGAGCTGGTCATTATTGTGAAATAAACCCCCCTGATTCAAGACTTGCATCACCCTGTTGGGGTTTTATTGAGCAGTAATGACTGGCTCACTGTACATTTATCCCTGACGTATTTGGGGCTAATTTTCAGTGTATAATGAATACTTTTTATGTAGAAATAAAATACATTCATAAATAGGTGTGTGTGTGTGTGTGTGTGTGTGTGTGTGTGTGTGTGTGTGTGTGTGTGTGTGTGTGTGTACTGCAGCTGCCTGTAAAGCAATGTGATGTGAAAACATCAACTTTGGAGTGGCAGTCGGATCTAACATTTTTGGGTCGCTGGAGATAAACAAGCGCAGCAGGTAGTGCTACAGCCTCACAGCTCCAGAGTCTCCTCTGTGTGTGTGTGTGTGTGTGTGTGTGTGTGTGTGTGTGTGTGTGTGTGTGTGTGTGTGTGTGTGTGTGTGTGTGTGGTGCCCTGGAAAGAAAAGGCTTGCCTTTCATGCCTCATGCCAAGTATTCCCAGGACAGGCTTTGGATCCATCACAACCCTGATTAGGATAAAGGCGGTACTGAATATGAATGAATGAAAGGATGAATGAGAAATCTCATCAAATTAGCTGATTGTAGCATTTAATAATACATGCTTATATTCAATGATAACACTAACGTTTAACTGCTAACATGAGACATGAAGCTGTGAAGTTTTTAGAGGGTCATATTCATAAATGTTCATAATTTGTCAGCTAATGCCAGCTACAGTGGTGCTTGAAAGTTTATGAACCCTTTAGAATTTTCTATATTTCTGCATAAATATGACCTAAAACATCATCAGATTTGCTGGAGGAAAATGATCCAATGTTATATATCTGTGAGTGGCAAAAGTATGTGAACCTCTAGGATTAGCAGTTAATTTGAAGGTGAAATTAGAGTCAGGTGTTTTCAATCAATGACAATCAGGTGTGAGTGGGCACCCTGTTTTATTTAAAGAACAGAGATCTATCAAAGTCTGATCTTCACAACACATGTTTGTGGAAGTGTATCATGGTATGGACAAAGGAGGCTTCTGAGGACCTCAAAAAAAGTGTTGTTGATGCTCATCAGGCTGGAAAAGGTTACAAAACCATCTCTAAAGAGTTTGGACTCCACCAATCCACAGTCAGACAGATTGTGTACAAATGGAGGACATTCAAGACCATTGTTACTCCCCCCCCAGGAGTGATCAACCAACAAAGATCATTCCACGAGCAAAGCATATAATAGTCGGCAAGGTCACAAAGGTGGTGTTTACATTAGACCGTATCCGTCTCGTTTTCGTCGCGGATGCACTGTCCGTTCACATTAAAACGCCGGGAAACGACTCCACAGGCGGAACAACTTGAATCTGCCAGGGCCCACGTATTCAATCCATTACGTATCTGATCCGGTGCTGTGTAAACATTGAGGAACGAGGATACGCTGTGCTGAGCTCTAGCTGACGTCGTCATTGGACAACGTCACTGTGACATCCACCTTCCTGATTCACTGGCGTTGGGATCACACACACAGCGGCTCAGTCCCGAATCACTGCTCGTGCGCTTCACTCGTGCGCTCTGAGCTGCGCAGGACCGGAGTGCGCACCCTCCAGAGGGCACTCGCTGTTCAGGGCGGAGTGATTTGGAGCGCAGGAGGAAGCGCTGAGCCGCACTGAGGTTTATTTACACATTTCAACTTATTTACCTCCTTCAGGCGCTTAAACTCAGTGAGAACATGAACATCACAGCCAGGTGTGTTTATCTGCTGGAGAAGGTGTTCGCTTGCCATCCTTCCACTTGCAAGTGGTGAGTGACTTGCGCATGCCCGATATGCACTGGGTTCATGTGACGTGCCGTCTAATTAGTCATGTGATTAGCGTATCCGTGTATTGGCATTGCTGTGTGCACGCGAATCGTGTATTGGCGTAGCTGTGTGCATGCGAATCATTTTAAAAAGTTAATCTGATGATCCGCTGATACAGTCTAATGTAAACACCACCAAAGGACCCCAGGGTAACTTCTAAGCAACTGAAAGCCTCTCTCACATTGGCTAATGGTAATGTTCCTGAGTCCACCATCAGGAGAACACTGAACAACAATGGTGTGCATGACATGATTGCAAGGAGAAAGCCACTGCTCTCCAAAAAGAACATTGCTGCTCGTCTGCAGTTTGCTAAAGGTCACGTGGACAAGCCAGAAGGAAACGTGTGAAGCATTATGTTTGGAGAAAGGAAAACACTGCATTCCAGCATAAGATCCTTATCCCATCTGTGAAACATGGTGTTAGTAGTATCATGGTTTGGGCCTGTTTTGCTGCATCTGGGCCAGGACGGCTTGCCATCATTGATGGAACAATGAATTCTGAATTATACCAGCGAATTCTAAAGGAAAATGTCAGGACATCTGTCCATGAACTGAATCTTAAGAGAAGGTGGGTCATGCAGCAAGACAACGACCCTAAGCACACAAGTTGTTCTACCAAAGAATGGTTAAAGAAGAATAAAATTAATGTTTTGGAATGGCCAAGTCAAAGTCCTGACCTTAATCCAATCGAAATGTTGTGGAAGGACCTGAAGTGAGCAGTTCATGTGAGGAAACCCACCAACATCCCAGAGTTGAAGCTGTTCTGTATGGAGGAATGGGCTAAAATTTCTCCAAGGAATGTGCAGGACTGATCAACAGTGACCGGAAATGTTTAGTTGCAATTATTGCTGCACAAGGGGATCACACCAGATACTGAAAGCAAAGGTTCACATACTTTTGCCACTCACAGATATGTAATATTGGATCATTTTCCTCAATAAATAAATGACCAAGTATAATATTTTTGTCTCATTTGTTTAACTGGGTTCTCTTTATCTACTTTTAGGACTTGTGTGAAAATCTGATGATGTTTTAGGTCATACAACCCCGATTCCAAAAAAGTTGGGACAAAGTACAAATTGTAAATAAAAACGAAATGCAATGATGTGGAAGTTTCAAAATTCCATATTTTATTCAGAATAGAACATAGATGACATATCAAATGTTTAAACTGAGAAAATGTATCATTTAAAGAGAAAAATTAGGTGATTTTAAATTTCATGACAAAGACACATCTCAAAAAAGTTTGGACAAAGCCATGTTTACCACTGTGAGACATCCCCTTTTCTCTTTGCAACAGTCTGTAAACGTCTGGGGACTGAGGAGACAAGTTGCTCAAGTTTAGGGATAGGAATGTTAACCCATTCTTGTCTAATGTAGGATTCTAGTTGCTCAACTGTCTTAGGTCTTTTTTGTCGTATCTTCCGTTTTATGATGCACCAAATGTTTTCTATGGGTGAAAGATCTGGACTGCTGGCTGGCCAGTTCAGTACCCAGACCCTTCTTCTACGCAATCATGATGCTGTAATTGATGCAGTATGTGGTTTGGCATTGTCATGTTGGAAAATGCAAGGTCTTCCCTGAAAGAGATGTTGTCTGGATGGGAGCATATGTTGCTCTAGAACCTGGATATACCTTTCAGCACTGATGGTGTCTTTCCAGATGTGTAAGCTGCCCATGCCACATGCTCTAATGCAACCCCATATCATCAGAGATGCAGGCTTCTGAACCGAGCGCTGATAACAACTTGGGTCGTCCTTCTCCTCTTTAGTCCTTTTCAAATTTTGATTCATCTGACCACAGAACAGTTTTCCACTTTGCCACAGTCCATTTTAAATGAGCCTTGGCCCAGAGAAGACGTCTGCGCTTCTGGATCATATTTAGATACGGCTTCTTCTTTGAACTATAGAGTTTTAGCTGGCAACGGCGGATGGCATGGTGAATTGTGTTCACAGATAATGTTCTCTGGAAATATTCCTGAGCCCATTTTGTGATTTCCAATACAGAAGCATGCCTGTATGTGATGCAGTGCCGTCTAAGGGCCCGAAGATCACGGGCACCCAGTATGGTTTTCCGGCCTTGACCCTTACGCACAGAGATTCTTCCAGATTCTCTGAATCTTTTGATGATATTATGCAGTGTAGATGATACTGTATGTTCAAACCCTTTGCAATTTTACACTGTCGAACTCCTTTCTGATATTGCTCCACTATTTGTCGGCGCAGAATTAGGGGGATTGGTGAGCCTCTTCCCATCTTTACTTCTGAGAGCCGCTGCCACTCCAAGATGCTCTTTTTATACCCAGTCATGTTAATGACCTATTGCCAATTGACCTAATGAGTTGCAATTTGGTCCTCCAGCTGTTCCTTTTTTGTGCCTTTAACTTTTCCAGCCTCTTATTGCCCCTGTCCCAACTTGTTTGAGATGTGTTGCTGTCATGAAATTTCAAATGAGCCAATATTTGGCATGAAATTTCAAAATGTCTCACTTTCGACATTTGATATGTTGTCTATGTTCTATTGTGAATACAATATCAGTTTTTGAGATTTGTAAATTATTGCATTCCATTTTTATAATTTGTTCTTTGTCCCAACTTTTTTGGAATCGGGGTTGTATTTATGCAGAAATATAGAAAATTCTAAAGGGTTCACAAACTTTCAAGCACCACTGTAGATGGGTAACATAAGCGAATTTGATATGTTATTTCTGGGGGGAAAAGCTTTTAAATGGAATCACAAAAGTACATCTATTGAGAAATGTTTGAAGAGCATGTCCTCTGAGTCCATATGTGGTACATCTCAAAGACATGACCTGCAGTTCTGCAAAGAGACAATTCTCAGAGGGTCTACATAAAAAAGCAAGAAACTCTTTTCTTATTTTGAGAACTCTGACAGATTTTCAGGAAGAAATACACAATATGATGTCTGAGTATGGTACATTAAAAATATTAATAATTCGTTAAAAAGGAGTTTAAGAAATAAATTGTGTCTTTATACTTATGGAAAAACATGGGACCTTTTAAAGGCTGTATTGTTTTGATTAATGTTCCTTCACTTTCATTAAGGCTATTTTCATGAACTTGTGGGTCGGTTTAAATGCCTAAATTTGGTCATTTGGCCAGTACTACAGATTCTGAGATCTGGAATTGCCTTCCAGGCTGTCTTAAATGGCCTGTGAAATGATAGTGGGGCTGAGAGTGTCAACTTGAACTTGTAAATCAGCTAGATACCTTATAAATGAATCAGGGCATATCTTCTAAATGTGAGCCATTAGAATAAATAAACTAACAGTATTATAAGCAAACTGTTGCTCCAGAGTGTGGAAACAACCCACATTCTTCAGGAATAGGGGCCTTTCACATGATATCATTGGAACTGTCGATTTGTTTATGTGGCTGTATTGCTAGGTAAGCTTTGTGTTTGAGAACGACTGGCATAAATGTCCATGAGTGATCATAAGCCCAATTCAGTAAAACAGATAAACTTTATAAGTTACATCTAAAAGAACAATTCCAGAGACCTGTAGTGCTTTTGGATGTAATAACAGATGTGAAGATACAGTAAGCCTAGTTTAACTTTTCACCTCTTCCTGGTGAACCCAGAAAAGCAAGAAAAATGGCAGGCTGCACTTAAATGGGAAGACTGAATGCCAACAAAGGATTCCCATACATGTGGAGAACGTTTTTTATCAGGTTAGTATGAAAGCTCCGTGCACTTGTTATTTCTCCTAACACTTTTTCTAGCTCAAGACCTTTCAGTTATAAAAATCCCAAAGACCTAGATCTCACCTTGGCATATTTGAGGTAACATTCAACAAGTCTGTAAGTTGGCATAACACCAACAGAACTTTTGGTTGAGATAGTAAAGCTTTTAATAGGTTGCATGGTCTGGCACTACTCAGTACAGTCTACTGGTACATAAACAAGCGTGTCATATTTAGCAGCTCTAATGCACTGCAAAAAACATGCCAAACGGAAAATGGATGAATGTTAAAATGTATATCTGGATACATGGCTTTGGACACGATATATTTTATTAGACCTAATGCTTGGCTAGACTAGCAGCATGTTTGTTATGTACTGATAATGTACAACCCCAATTCCAAAAAAGTTGGGAGACTGTGTAAAACATAAATAGAAACAGAATGTGAACATTTGCAAATCATGGAAACCCTATATTTCATTGAAAATAGTACAAAGACAACATATCAAATATTGAAACAAATTTTATTGTTTTTTGAAAAATATATGCTCATTTTGAATTTGATATCAGAAATATGTTTCAGAAAAGTTGGGACAGGGGCAACAAAAGACTGAAAACGTTGTGTAATGCTAAAAAAAACTAATTTTGTTAATTGGCAACAGGTCAGTAATTGGGTATAAAAAGAGCATCTCAGAGAGGCTGAGTCTCTCAGAAGTAAAGATGGGGAGGGGTTTACCGCTCTGTGAAAGATTGTGTGGGCAAACAGTGCAACAATTTAAGAATAATGTTCATTAATGTAAAATTGCAAAGTATTTGGGGATCATCTAGGGTACATAGTAATATCCTGAAAAGATTGAGAGAATCTCGAGAAATCTCTGTATGCAAGAAACAAGGCTGAAAACTGATATTGGATGCCTGTGATCTTCAGGCCCTCAGGCAACACTGTATTAAAAGCAGACACGTGTCTGTTGTGGAAATCACTGTATGAGCTCAGGAACACTTCAGAAAACCATCATCTGTGAAAACAGTTCATTACTGCATCCACAAATGCAAGTTAAAGCCATATATAAACAATATCCAGAAACACCACCAGCTTCTCTGGACCCGAGCTCTTTTACAATGGACTGAGTCGAAGTGGAAAATTGTCTTGAGGTCTGATGAATCAAAAGTAGAAATCATGGACACCATGTCCTCCAGGCTAAAGAAGAGAGGGATCACCTGGCTTGTTATGAGCAATTCCAGCGTTATGGACGTGACACTTGAACTCAAAATGGCAACAAATGACCCAGTGCATGTTTTATTGTCTCCCAGTATTTAAACAGGTGTTGCATATTTTAAGGCTGTACCATACTGGAGAAGTGATAGAACAAGAAAAATTCCCATAGTACATCTAGGGCATGCCAGAAAATGCCAATAAAAGATGCGTTATGGATGTGACAGAAAAAGTATCACTTTTCTTGGGTGACTGTACATTTTTATCAAACTCTGTGAAATCGTAAACCTAATGTCGAAATGGAGATATCCATTTGATAGAGGGGTCCAAGGTGAATATTAAAAAATCTTTGTTTAAAATATTTTGTATTTCATGCAGAGTTTCGGAAGGAAAAGTCAGCGTTATGGATGTGACGAAATTCCGTTATGGATGTGACGCGTCTGAAATAGACATGGCATATATGTTTAGAAAATCAGCAATTTAACCACCATAACCCTTTGAAAAACTCTCTAAATATCAGCTAAAACTATCAAAGTTCTTAAATAATATTTAGGATGGCTATTGTTTTGCTGTTTTGTGGATTTTAGCATACATTTCTGTGGCTTGTGGCAATAATATAGAATTGTACATGATCAAAGTTGATTTTAGCTTGGGGTTTACATTATAAGAAAGAAAGACTGACAGTGACATATTAGGTTGGTTACAAATTGGTTCAACTTATTCACATCTGTAAAATACAGGCCTAGGTGATATCTCTGGGAGTGGTTTTGATGTATTACATGTTGCTTTATTTTTGCATGGTGAGGTTGACATTTACATGGAATTGCCCTTATCAGTGCATAGTTCAAAAGCAAGCATCCGTGATGGTATGAAGGTACATTAGTGCACATGACATGGGTAGTTTGTACATCTGGGAAGGCATCATTAATGCTGAATGATATATACACATTTCAGAGCAATATGCTGCCATCCAGACAAAATCTTTTTCAAGGAAGGCCTTCCTTCTTTCAGCAAGCCCATGCCAAACCACTTTCTGCACATATTAAAACTGCATGGCTCCGTAGTAAAAGAGTCAAGGTGCTAAACTGGCCTGCCTGCAGTCCAGACCTGTTTCCCATTTAAGACGTTTAGTGCATTTATGAAGCGCAAAATATGACAAAGGAGACACTGAACTGTTGAGCAAGTGAAATTGAATATCAGGCAAGAATGGCAAAATATTTCTCTTTCAGAACTACAGAAAGTGGTCTCCTCAGTTCCCAAGCATTTACAGAGTGTTGTTAAAAGTACAGGTGATGCAACACAGTGGTAAACATGCCCCTGTCCCAGCTTTTTTGAAACATGTTGCTAACATGAAATTCAAAATGAGTATATATTTTTTCAAAAAACAATACAATTTCTCAGTTTCAACATTTGATATGTTGTCTTTATATTTCACTGAAAATAGTACAGGGTTCCCATGATTTGCAAATTATCTCATTCTGTTTTTATTTACACAGTGTCCCAATTTTTTTTTTTTTGAATTGGGGTTGTAGACTAGGCTAAACATCATAAAATATCCTAGATCTAGGCCCTGGCTTGTCCATTACTATTAAAAGTCCATGTTTGCACTTACCTTTTTCATAATAAGGTATTTTTCTTTATCAGGAATTTCCCATAACATTCTGGCATGCAAGAAACCTGCCTCAAAGTATTGGTAGGCATCTATACTTTTGTACACATTTAGCATCTTTCCAGTGTATTTTGAACTCCCAAATACTAAATAGTTCAGGATGCCACAGTATCCCAAATCCAATAGCCGGTTTGCCATACACTTTTAAAGTGGAATAAATACATTTGTGGGTAAAAGATATGGATCTGTGATACCTGCATGTGTCAGCTTTTCCATGTAACAAGATCTGCTGGTATAAACAACATTTTTAAAATTTAAATTTTAAATTTGAAAGGCCCCTATAGCATAGCAGCTTTGGCTTAGATTCCAATTGGAGTGATAAGCTGAGTCTACACTCTGTGAATAAAGCTTGTGTTGTGTACTCACAGCAGATGATACCCAAGTGAAACAAATATGAGTAGGGAATCGTTAAAACACACAAGGCTTGGGAGACATTTAAATCCTATACCTGAGAAGAAGATTTGGATTCAAAGCTCTAATTTTCAGTGAGTATACACTCACTTTAATTGGCTACTCTTTTTGTAAATAAAAGCTGATCCAAAAGTCATCCATTCTTGCTAACATCTGGCCCAACAACTGATTTGACCTTAAATGTCTCAGTTGACTTGGTTAAACAGGACAGCATGGTAAAATACAGTCTGGATGGATGCAGAGGGGACATTTTCCTCCAGCGTTTGTTGCTTTTGTTCTGTACTTACTCTGTCTGTTGTTGTCAGCTCAGTCAAGCTTTATTGTTGGTTTTGCCACCTGAATGACACTACCACCTCTCAGTGAAATGAGTCATCTCATTTATAAAACCACAGTGCTATTTTCTCAGACCCTGATTTCAGTGTTTGCATTGCCTCATTAGTTCTCACATTTCACACGTCATCATGCAGGACTTTCAAAGTACTGAAAAAAATCAACCAGTAATGGTAACATTATCTCTAAAATTCACCAGCTAACATCAACAACCAAGCTCAAAAGACATCACAAATTATGTCTGTGATTTAAAAAATAAAAAGTCTGTGATAATCGGTTGGTGTTGGGGTGTATTTAAATTATCATGATTTCTGTATACTGCTGGTTAATATGTCACTTTCTGCCAACAGATATGTGCTTTCTGTTTAAATATGCCACATACTAAATTAGAGCCTACTTCTCCTAACTCTTACAGACTAGTCACTATCTCCCTCTTGTCACACTGTTTAGCAATCAACTTAGTCAAAGTTTTAAATAAGCTGTTTCTCTTAAACAGAACTCAACGTTCCACTCGTACCTAACAAAAAGAAATACAAGTCTATACATACACACAGGAACAGTGAAAGACTGGGACCATTTGGCACTTAGTAAGGGTGTAACACAATGCCACTATCTGTATCGGTGTAACTGATATGTGGCATAAAACAATAGGTGTTCTCTCTCTCTCTACACATCCTACTCCTTAGATACCAGTAACCCATTCTGTTCTTCAGACTTGCCTGATCCATCCTGTTCCCTTCTTCTGGAACTTCTGCTTGGAGTTGGTTCTTTTTCACTAAACATGAACAAATTAATAGCCTAATTTAAATCTATTTAAATCTATTTAAATCTATCTATTTAAATCTGTGAGCAACTGCTGAATGTATTTTGATTTGTTTACATCCTTAGTAGATGGACACAATTTGCAGAACCCCAAGTATCATCATACATTATTTTCCACATACCCCCATCTGTGGCAACACATCTTCATTGAGCTGTGTCTTGATACAGAAGGTGTTCCATAAACAAACGTGAGAAAGGAGGGACCCATTTTGGCTTCTCCCAAAGCCCTCACACAGCGATAACAGGACTGAAGCCAGTTCTTCAGAGGCATATTCAGGAAATTATTCAGAGTGAAATTTCTAATACACAAACAGACCTGAACTGATCCTTCAAACCACTTGATGTGGAATCAGCAGTGTTCCTTTATAGTTTCCTGAAATTGAAAAAAAAGTTACTCTTCCAGATTATTATAGACCCTTTTGCATGTTTGTAAACAAACCGACCGTTGCCAGGATGCGCGTGCAGCCTGGACCCAGAAACAATGGCGCTGCCCATAGACCGGCATTATGAGCTGTCAGATTATGCCAAACAATTTTCGTTACAAGATCGAGAATGCTACATAAATAAGTTAACTCTAACAAGTGGACATTGCCTACCGGATCCGCATTTAATTAAAGAGTGGACGGACGATGTTAGTAAGTTCCCTGGTATACAATGGCCAGATATATACTCGTACCTTATTGACAAGACTTCAGTGTACACCCACGAAAAACTTCGTGCCTACAAGTCTTTAGACGCATATGATTATGTTATGTGCGGGCATGTACAACTTGATTAACAATGGGCCATTCATATTCATTTTGTTTTAATCAAATTATGCCAGTGATGTGATGGCAATGTGGCTTTAGCTACAACAGCAAATACCAACACTAAACAGCAATTTGCAGGAGGTAATGGCATGAAAGGAATGATAGTGTAAAGAGTGCAGCTAAGAGAAATCAGAGCTGCGTAAAAAGCGAGAGGCAGAGAGCAGAAATGAAACTGAACGGGGTGGGAGCTAGGTTAGAGCAGTCAACGTAAGTTGGCATTTAGAGTGAGGGCACACAATTTTGCCTTTCCATCCTTGCTTTAAAATTGTGATTTTCGGCATACACAAATAATGATGGCACAAAATCTGGACTGCTTGAGTCAAGCGAGACCTCTCCTACAAACAAAATTGCATGCAAAGCTAAGTTAACATGCTAACAATATTCATTACATTGTGTAACTATGACCCAGCTAATCAGACAAATGTTACCAAAGTATTTTGCTACATCAATAAACGAAGACTAGAAAGAATAAAAAAGAAAGATTTAATAAATAGCCTGATCTTACCTGTGATGAAGTGGGCGCTGCAAACCCGCGCATTTTTGATAGTGCTTTCATCCCAGTCTACACGTTTGATGGCTTGTAGCCATAGACGTCGGCGATTTTTTTGGAATGGGTGAGATCCTGCTGGAATTCTGAACATTTTAACCCCATCACTGCTACGATTCTGACACCCGACAACACAACAACTAGGCATTTCTGAGTCTTTTTTGGGTCCAGGCTGCGCGTGCAATTTCCGCTTTCGTATGAATGACGTTTACTGCGAAGGGGTCTATAGGTTATTTTACATTGGGATATACAGTATGTGTGTGTGCGCATATGCGCACGCACACACATATATCCCAATGTAAAATAACCTATAATAATAGGTTTTATATATATATATATATATATATATATATATATATATATATATATATGGGCGGCACGGTGGTGTAGTCGTTAGCACTGTCGCCTCACAGCAAGAAGGTCCGGGTTCGAGCCCCGTGGCCGGCAAGGGCCTTTCTGTGCGGAGTTTGCATGTTCTCTCCGTGTCCGCATGGGTTTCCTCCGGGTGTTCCAGTTTCCCCCACAGTCCAAAGACATGCAGGTTAGGCTAACTGGTGACTCTAAATTGACCGTAGGTGTGAATGTGAGTGTGAATGGTTGTCTGTGTCTATGTGTCAGTCCTGTGATGACCTGGCGACTTGTCCAGGGTGTACCCTGTCTTTCGCCCGTAGTCAGCTGGGATAGGCTCCAGCTTGCCTGCGACCCTGTAGAATAGGATAAAGCAGCTAGAGATAATGAGATGAGATGATATATATGCATGCTTTGTCTAACCACAGAAAGATTTTTCATTGGATTTCACATAATACTCCCCTCGTTATATTCAGTTTCACACACAAGGAATAAAATCAGCCTCGGGGGTGCTGTCTGTGCAGTTTACAGCCTGAACTGCAGCAGTCTGTGTATGCTGTGTGTGTAAGTAAGATAGTCATTGTTTGTTTTCACAAAATCCCTCTTCTCTAAACCTCTTAGTGGTGCAGAAACACTTTTCAGGCTCTCTCCCTTATTTTCAAAGTCTGATGCAAACCTCTGCCTCTAAACTGTTTGTTCATAAAACAGCCCATACCAAGGTGTGCTGCTTTATAACTGAATATTTAAGAAAGTGACAAAAAGGCAGCAGTGTTTCAGGAGTCTTCTACTGCAAGAACTGTCTTTCACCAGTCATTCCTGACTCCCTTTGTAAATCTTCTCTCTCTGGAATATAAGCAAATGTTGATCCAAGTCAGCAGAATTATTATGTTTACAATTTACCAAACAAATCTTACCATGTTTAGGGGATAGAGACTGAGTGCTATCTGAATAGATTTATAACTGTATATTGTAGAATGTGTACATACCTTGACATCCAACAGCAGCCTTGACAATTTCCAGGATACAGGTTTTTGGGGGTTTAGTCAAAAGGAAAAATGATGTACACAGAAAGAGACTGTGGGTGTGTTTTTTTTTTGTGTGTGCTGCTTGTTTTCTGTGGGTATAGGTGTTGCTAAATCAAAACTATTAATAATGGGTTGATAGTTTAGTCTACTATAATGTAGGTATGGAACTTTCATATTAATATGCATTGCTGAATGAATAATAAATTGCAAGTACATTATCTAGAGCATAAAAATACATAGGTCTATGGTATGAAGCATGATAATTAAGCTAAGGATATTTGTAAACTTAGCTAGCTATAAAAATAAAAGAAAAATGCTTCACAGTAACACAAGCAAACATCATTATATACTTACTGTATCATTTCTAAATTTGGCTTGAAATGTTTTGTATGCATACCATTATTGAAACTGTCACCTACATAAACTGTTTTTTAATCCCTGGTGTCATGGTAAATTAACCTAAACTTTGCTAACCTACTATGCCCTCCCTCATCATGGCCAAAGTACAAATATTTAACATGTTTAATACAATTCAGATGTCTGTTTTGAACATAAATAGCATCACGATCACTGCTTTGTCTGAATGGTATACTCAGGGGCGCCGCCAGAAATTTTGGGCCCCATGAAAGATTAGAATTTTGGGCCCCCCAACTTTGCCCACCCTCGTCACAATTGCACTATTGTCATTATTTGACTTTTGATAGCCCATGGACCTTGAGTTTGTGACTTTGTTATTACATTTTATGTATTAACCTACCAGGGACTAGATGAAAACTGGTCAGTGACTAATTCTGGTGCATTTACAATCACAAATGAAAATTCAAGATTTTGCCACATGCCTTCTTGTGCCAGGACAATTGGTAGTGAAATGTGTGATGTGACTGCTAATAAATCATAGAAAAAGTTTTCTACCCAGCATCAAAATACCTATGGAAATCCCATGGATTGTAATGTGTTAGGTAGAAAGCTGTGTGTACTGTTCTGCAAAAAAGGGAATATGTTCAAAGCAAAGTGTGTCTAGACAGAAATTTGAGCGTAAGCAGAGTTAGACTATTGGTTGCCCCTCCATGGACCAGGAGTTTTTGACCTTGTTTTCTAATTTATACTTTTATATTGTTTGACCCGTAGATGGCAGTATAAGCCCAGATATAATTCAGGCCAATATAAGCCCATACATAAAAAGAAAAAGGAAATAAAATGGTGAATGATGCAGCAGTTATTATTGAGTTGACTGTAAATAAACATAACCAACATTATTTAACACACTGCTTTGAACTCTTCTTCATTCAAGTGTGCAAAATTGGGCTACTTAGTATGGAGTTCATTCGTTCATGTGTTGACACTTGCATGCATCACTGTATCTGTATGGATTTATAAGATATACATTCTTTATAGGCTACTTCAGTGCCAGAGAGTTCCAGAAAACATCAGTAATCACAATTTCCTGCCTTGATTAATAACTAGGCAACAGTTATTTCATACAACATAATGCACTGCAAGAAATCCACTGAGAGTTTATGCTTTCTTTTAGGCAGCACTCATTTATTGTCAAAGCAAATATTCAAATATCCATGAACAATAAAATATTCAATATTCAAGATAGATTCTTACCAGCAATATCAACCAATCCAAATGAACATTCCACGCACGTAACCATGTCAAACACTTGACTGGTGTCCGTTATTAGCAACACTTTAATCTAACAAACTGTATATGGCGCTCACTCATTAAAAACTTCAATCCTAAAGCATTTATGGGTTGTATTGCTGCTTACCTCCTTCTCCAAAGGGGGGTTCAGTGGTTTGGTAGGGCGGAGGTCCCCCTGAGGCTGAATCTGTGCATATTTAGGGCACCCCATTAGTTATGAAACTGGTTATTAGCACTAGTTATTAGCACCAGCATAACGTAATATTTCATCTTGTTTATCACACAAATCAGTTCAGTTATTAAAATGGAAAAAATGTCACTGTACAAACTGTAAAAATGTTCTCTTGATAGGCTAATCCAACCACGTTCATACTGTTCATTTACCATTCGCTAATATTTTGAACACACATGTGAGCGATAGCTACCTTTCTTTGGGAAAAACTGAGTGACCAGTTGCCTGCCTCTCCGGTCCCTCTCAGCTTTCAGCTGCCTTTCTTTACGTTTTTGACAGCCACTCTTCATATTTAGCGATCATAGACTGTACGCACTCCACTGCTGGCTGGCTGGCTGCTGCACCGCGACACAGCAGCAAGTAGTGTTGCACTGATCAGCACACAGATTTAACGCATCGCGCTTCTACCAGAACTGGACCGTACCATTTCGCAAAAGGGGGAGGGTTAAATGACAATATGTTGAAGAACTCAAGAAATAGACAACCTTGTTCAATTAGCTCATTTTACCAGATGGAATATTGCATTGTTATTATTTCAAAAGTCTTATTAAAATCATTAAAAGCATATTATCAGCCCCTTAAAGGGCCCCATGGCAGTGCTGGGCCCCTAGAATTGTTCTAACCTTTCCCCCCCTGGCGGCGCCCGTGGGTATACTATCAGTGGAAGTGTAAGGGCTTGCACTCACACCATCTCTCATAACTCGTACACACAGCAGACACTAAATAAGTCTAAACTGAATTAAGCATGCACTTGTCTCAGAGGAGAAGTTCTCAAATGCTGATTATTTTAATTCAGTTGTATTACCATTAAAATTTTATTTTTAGCTCTAAAAAGAACTAGATAGAACTCGACGCCAATGGCGTCGATGGGGATGCCTCCGCCCGGTAGACTACCCGCCTTATTAAGTTGTGATTTGGGGATGGACATTTGACCTCACCGTAATCTTGACCTGGTGAAATTACTTGTATTAGCCTTGGAGATATTGTGTTCACAAGGTTTACAGACAGACATTTGACCTCACAGCGACCTTGACCTTAGACCTTTTGATCTCAAAATCTAATCAGTTCATGTTTGTCCCCAAATGCACAAATGGTGAAAGTTTGGTGAAATTTCTTTCAATTGCCTTGGAGATATTGTGTTCACAAGGTTTTCGGACAGACATTTGACCTCACAGTGACCTTGACCTTAGACCTTTTGATCTCAAAATCTAATCAGTTCATGTTTGTCCCAAAGTGCACAAATGGTGAAAGTTTGGTGAAATTCCTTTCATTAGCCTTTGAGATATCGTGTTCACAAGGTTTCGGGACGGACGCACGCACAGATGCACGGACGCACGCACGGACGCACGAACAACCCAAAAACATAATGTCTCCTGCACCTTACGGTGGCGGAGGCATAAAAACAGGCAATGGTCAGGTGAGGCACAAACAGTGTATCAGAGGCAATATCAAAAGGCAAAGTACAACTAGATAGAACTCGATGCCAACGGCGTTGATGGGGATGCCTCTGCCCAGTAGACTACACGCCTTATTAAGTTGTGATTTGGGGATGGATATTTGACCTCACAGTAATCTTGACCTGGTGAAATTACTTGTAGTAGCCTTGGAGATACTGTGTTCACAAGGTTTTCGGACAGACATTTGACCTCACAGTGACCTTGACCTTAGACCTTTTGACCTCAAAATCTAATCAGTTTATCTTTGTCCCCAAATGCACAAATGGTGAAAGTTTGGTGAAATTCCTTTCATCTGCCTTCGAGATATCGCGTTCACAAGGTTTCGGGATGGACACATGCGGACAGACATTTGACCTCACGGTGACCTTGACCTTAGACCTTTTGATCTCAAAATCTAATCAGTTTATCTGTGTCCTCAAATGCACAAATGGTGAAATTTTGGTGAAATTCCTTTCATTTGCCTTGGAGATATTGTGTTCACAAGGTTTTCGGACAGACATTTGACCTCACAGTGACCTTGACCTTAGACCTTTTGATCTCAAAATCTCATCAGTTCATGTTTGTCCCAAAGCGCACAAATGTTGAAAGTTTGGTGAAATTCCTTTCATCTGCCTTGGAGATATCGCGTTCACAAGGTTTCGGGATGGACACATGCGGACAGACATTTGACCTCACGGTGACCTTGACCTTAGACCTTTTGATCTCAAAATCTAATCAGTTTATCTGTGTCCTCAAATGCACAAATGGTGAAATTTTGGTGAAATTCCTTTCATTTGCCTTGGAGATATTGTGTTCACAAGGTTTTCGGACAGACATTTGACCTCACAGTGACCTTGACCTTAGACCTTTTGATCTCAAAATCTCATCAGTTCATGTTTGTCCCAAAGCGCACAAATGTTGAAAGTTTGGTGAAATTCCTTTCATTAGCCTTTGAGATATCGCATTCACAAGGTTTCGGGACGGACGCACGCACGGACGCACGCACGGACGGACAACCCGAAAACATAATGCTTCCTGCACCTTACGGTGGCGGAGGCATAAAAAATGGCTAAAGTCCAAATCTTGGTGAGCTCATAGCTGGTTATGGGCATGGTCAGGTGATACCTGGTCACATATTGCAATTTTTATCGCATTTACTGTACTATACAGCAGCACCAAAAACTGCAGTAGGTTATATTATACCTTTAAAAAAATAGAGTAATTTATTTGTAGAAGACATACTGTGAAAATTATGATATTGGTTTATTCCAGTTAATCCAGAATAGTATTATAACAGGAGCACAGGTGCAAAACATGAACTTTCTCTGTAAGCCTACCTAATATTATCCCCTTTGGACACAAGGAAAAATGCTATGGAATGTCATGTGTACAGCTATACACATTATGTCTGAAGGGGTTAAACAGAAAACACATCATGCACATATCACACACTGTAGCTTGCAAATTAATGATTTGCTGAATATTCAGTACAACTGATACTAAAACAAGAGGGGTTTTGTTGTATTTATTTATTTATTTATTTATTTATCCCAATCCAGACATGTCGTACTATTCACCACCTTTGAAAACACATTCAGAATCCATTCATAGCATTTTCAGAGACTTTTTCAGAAATTCCCTATGCAATCACTGAAACAATCTGATGAACAAAATGAGCATTTTGTGGTTCCATTTCAGAGTGGTACATTTTTCACTTGGTTACTCAAAATGTGTAAATGTATCAGATCATGAAATGAACTTCTTACATCCACAAAATGAAAATTATTAAGTAAAATTAATACTTAATTATATTCAAACATACAGTAAAATGTACTGTATGTGAATTCAGTACACAGTTTCTTTTGAACTTTTCATATAACACAACACTTTGCTTTTATTTGTTTGTTTATTTCTTTGGACAAATTGTCATAAGACATTATTTGGTTTGTTTTGCAATGAAGGTAATTCAGTTCAAGACTGATTCTGTGCACAAAAAAAAAGACTATTCTAGTTAGGGTCACAGTGCATCTGGAGCCCATTTCAGGAGCCCAGGAGGCCATGACCATGGGTTGAGAATGTGTTTATGCATGGAGATGTTCTATGGAAGGCAATTTACTTCAGCCTACATGTTTTCGGGAGATGGGAGGAAAACAGAAAGTATCCCATGCAGGCATGAGGAGAACACGCAAAGCTTCACACAGACAGTAACATACAGTGGTGCTTGAAAGTTTGTGAACTCTTTAGAATTTTCTATATTTCTGCATAAATATGACCTAAAACAACATCAGATTTTCACACAAGTTCTAAAAGTAGATAAAGAGAACCCAGTTAAACAAATGAGACAAAAATATTACACTTGGTCATTTATTTATTGAGGAAAATGATCCAATATTATATATCTGTGAGTGGCAAAAGTATGTGAACCTCGAGGATTAGCAGTTAATTTGAAGGTGAAATCAGAGTCAGGTGTTTTCAATCAATGGGATGACAATCAGGTGTGAGTGGGCACCCTGTTTTATTTAAAGAACAGGGATCTATCAAAGTCTGATCTTCACAACACATGTTTGTGGAAGTGTATCATGGCACGAACAAAGGAGATTTCTGAGGACCTCAGAAAAAGCGTTGTTGATGCTCATCAGGCTGGAAAAGGTTACAAAACCATCTCTAAAGAGTTTGGACTCCACCAATCCACAGTCAGACAGATTGTGTACAAATGGAGGAAATTCAAGACCATTGTTACCCTTCCCAGGAGTGGTTGACCAACAAAGATCACTCCAAGAGCAAGGCATGTAATAGTCGGCGAGGTCACAAAGGACCCCAGGGTAACTTCTAAGCAACTGAAGGCCTCTCTCACACTGGCTAATGTTAATGTTCATGAGTCCACCATCAGGAGAACACTGAACAACAATGGTGTGCATGGCAGGGTTGCAAGGAGAAAGCCACTGCTCTCCAAAAAGAACATTGCTGCTCATCTGCAGTTTGCTAAAGATCATGTGGACAAGCCAGAAGGCTACTGGAAAAATGTTTTGTGGATGGATGAGACCAAAATAGAACTTTTTGGTTTAAATGAGAAGCATTATGTTTGGAGAAAGGAAAACACTGCATTCCAGCATAAGAACCTTATCCCATCTGTGAAACATGGTGGTGGGAGTGTCATGGTTTGAGCCTGTTTTGCTGCATCTGGGCCAGGACGGCTTGCCATCATTGATGGAACAATGAATTCTGAATTATACCAGTGAATTCATCTCATCTCATCTCATTATCTCTAGCCGCTTTATCCTTCTACAGGGTCGCAGGCAAGCTGGAGCCTATCCCAGCTGACTACGGGCGAAAGGCGGGGTACACCCTGGACAAGTCGCCAGGTCATCACAGGGCTGACACATAGACACAGACAACCATTCACACTCACATTCACACCTACGGTCAATTTAGAGTCACCAGTTAACCTAACCTGCATGTCTTTGGACTGTGGGGGAAACCGGAGCACCCGGAGGAAACCCACGCGGACACGGGGAGAACATGCAAACTCCGCACAGAAAGGCCCTCGCCGGCCACAGGGCTCGAACCCGGACCTTCTTGCTGTGAGGCGACAGCGCTAACCACTACACCACCGTGCCGCCCTATACCAGTGAATTCTAAAGGAAAATGTCAGGACATCTGTCCATGAACTGAATCTCAAGAGAAGGTGGGTCATGCAGCAAGACAACGACCCTAAGCACACAAGTCGTTCTACCAAAGAATGGTTAAAGAAGAATAAAGTTAATGGTTTGGAATGGCCAAGTCAAAGTCCTGACCTTAATCCAATCGAAATGTTGTGGAAGGACCTGAAGCGAGCAGTTCATGTGAGGAAACCCACCAACATCCCAGATTTGAAGCTGTTCTGTATGGAGGAATGGGCTAAAATTCCTCCAAGCCGGTGTGCAGGACTGATCAACAGTTGCCGCAAACATTTAGTTGCAGTTATTGCTGCACAAGGGGGTCACACCAGATACTGAAAGCAAAGGTTCACATACTTTTGCCACTCACAGATATGTAATATTGGATCATTTTCCTCAATAAATAAATGACCAAGTATAATATTTTTGTTTCATTTGTTTAACTGGGTTCTCTTTATCTACTTTTAGGACTTGTGTGAAAATCTGATGTTGTTTTAGGTCATATTTATGCAGAAATATAGAAAATTCTAAAGGGTTCACAAACTTTCAAGCACCACTGTAAGCTAAGGATCAAACCAGGACCCTGGCACTGGACCTGAATATGTGTATATGTGTGTGTCTGCACTCACTATACTGTAGGATAACTTACAATAGAGTCTACAATACAGAACCTAAGCTAAGTACAAAGCTAAGCTAATGAACATAACAGATACAGGAGTGTTATTACAAAAGTCGGCCAATTTTATCTATAAAATGTGTCTGGTGTTTAAAAATATAGATATGATAAGAATCTCCTGAGCGGCACGGTGGTGTAGTGGTTAGCACTGTCGCCTCACAGCAAGAAGATTCTGGGTTTGAGCCCAGTGGCCGACACGGGCCTCTGTGTGGAGTTTGCATGTTCTCCCCGTGTCTGTGTGGGTTTCCTCTGGGTGCTCTGGTTTCCCCCACAGTCCAAAGACATGCAGGTTAGGTTAATTGGTGGCTCTAAATTGAACGTAGGTGTGAGTGTGAATGGTTGTTTGTCTCTATGTGTCAGCCCTGCGATGATCTGGTGACTTGTCCAGGGTGCAGAGGTGGAAAGTAACGAATTACATTACTCGCGTTACTGTACTTGAGTAGCTTTTTTGTGTACTTATACTTTTTCAAGTAATTTTTAAAGAGTGTACTTTTACTTAAGTATGTTTTCTTTTAAGTAGTGTACTTCGGTACATTTTACATCACAACCGTTACTGAGTAAAAAAAAAATAAATAAAAAATAAAAAAAGGCTAAAACGGAGAAGGGGAAATGCATGGGCGTCGCCACCATTGAATGTGAAGGGGACATGTCCCCCTCACATTTCATAATTCTTCGTTTGGACCCCCCACATTTAACATAAAATATGAGTTCACCCAGCGCCGTTTCTATTGCTTCGTGAAAGAATCCATTCCACTTGATCGATAAGAGAATACACAGACCACTGAAAATCCACTCCGGGTTTTCCGGGCGTTACCTACAACAGCTCACCGCGCGCGAGTGAAGTGAATCTCAGTGCGAGCAGAGAAATGTTGGTGCAGCTGCTGGAAAGTGGAGGAGGTGACGTCATCCCCATTGCAACCTAACAATGTCTAGCTTTTGCTAAAACCTTATTCTTTTGTTATCTGCTCTCAAAATTAACCCTAGGCCACGTTAAATTAATATTCAGCTAAACAGTGAAATAAGCTTAGCCTAATGGGGTATTCTTGATTGATGATGAATTGTTTGCAGTATTTGCTCCCAGACACAATGGACATAAGGACATTCTTTACAAAGAAGCGGAAAGTCAGTCAGAATTTCCCCACAGGACAGGGTTTTTTTGTCCCAATGGAAATGTTAGTGCAGTTAGCTGGCTAGTCAATGTTAGGAGATGTATCAGCTAGCTTAACGTTAGCTATCATTTCATTCAAACCCAGTAGGCCTGCCTTACTGTAATGCCAAGAATGACGTCAAGTCTGCTCTAATGATATTTATTGATTCCTTGTTTTGTCTGGTCTTTGGCAGTTTTCTGGAAAGTAAGATGGGAAATCAGTGTGTGGGGAAGGAATAGTAGAAAGGAAAGCGATGGAGAGAGATGGATGTTATTCCAGATGGATTGTGAAGGAAAGGGGGATAAAAGTTATGAAGTGGTAGAAATTGTGGTGGCACCAATATAAGAAGGAGTTATATCTATAAATCTATTTGTTATACTGATCTGTAAATGCTACTGTAGTACCACCATTGTATGTAGGTTGACAAAACTGCACTTGTTCATTGTGTGAAGTTCTCTTTTATGTGTCATTGCTTGACCCAGTGTAATTTTGTGTTATGAAGACTGCATGATGCCATGCCATTTTTGTTATGAGTATCGCTAAATCGGAAAAAAGTAAAATGCACCCACTAAAGTCACTGTTGGTGGTGAACAAAATTGCACCTGTTCATTGTGTGAAGTTATTTTTTATGTGTCACCGTTGCTTGACACAGTGTGATTTTGTGTTATGAAGTTTGCATGATGCCATGTCATGCCTGTTCATTGTGTGAGATTATGAATATTCTTATTTTTAAATATACAGTTGAGTGTCACTATTGCTTGGCCCAGTGGCATGTTGTGTTACATCTAAAACTAAATAGAAAACACAAAATAAAAAGTAAAATGCACCCATAAAGTCATTGTTGGTGATAAATTGTGTCACATTCATCTCATTATCTTAGGCGTAGCGGTGGGTTTAAAAACAGGCTGATGAATATATGGACTAGTTGAATGAGGACTTATTGTTGAAAATTAATTAAAATTTTTCTGGCGGAGGACCCCCCCGCCAGTGTGTCCCCCCCACATTAAAAATGCTTCTGACGCCCCTGGGGAAATGCGTTCTGGAAATGAATCACGGGAAGGACAGTTGTCACGCGCGCGAGTCTCACACAGACGATGGCGGACGTGCACCAGCGCTTGGGGGGGGGGGGGGCGCTCAAACCCCTGGGCCACAGCCAATCAGGGGCCTTGTAATATTAATAAAATAATAAACTGTCGGAATCGTGGGCCTACATTAATGTACTGATAGAAATAAGGTTAGAAATAAATGAGCGCACAGTAGCCTGCTGTAAGAGACATGGTGGATGTGGTTCGCGAAACGAACACCCACAACTGGACCAGAATAAAATGTAACAAAATGTAATGTCACGCACGAAAGCGCGCCAAAGACTGCAGACTACTGAGACACAAATTTAGAGACTTTGAAAGATGAAGCGTTCACATGTTAGCGGGGCGCATAAAAGGAAAAAAAGAGAGAGATGCAGGTAATGATAGAATCGTTGCCTAAAGTCACAGACTTTTTTAAGTTAAGGATCACCAATCTGCTCAGAATATCAGCTACTTATCAGTTATCAGCCGTACCAGCAGCTAGGCTATGTGCAGCTAGGCTAGATATGCTATGATCTGTCCAACAGTAAAATAAATCAGTTGTGATTTGAATACGTGTCGTGTGATTTGAGTTATAATCCTGTTAGTATAATAGCATATTTCGATGGGGATAATAAAATGTCTAAAACAGCATCTACTGAAGAAATTGATGAAAAGATTGTAGCCTATAATTTTCACAGTTCGGGCAGCAGACAGTGTAAGCATACTGAGGGGAATAGCAATACAAAGCTAGCGCATATCCACATTTCTCGCTAGCTGTGTTGGGTGTGTTGTTAACCCGTGTGGATTTAAGTGAAATACTTGAGAAGTTCTGTGGTCAAGACAACGTTTTAAGGTAAGGACGCTTGATTATTAATGTTTGCCCGCAGTGGCTTGTTGTTGACGAAAGGCCCACATGATTTTGCCTTATGCAGCTACTGCTAGCGTCATGCTTTGAACTAGGTTAAGCTCATTTGCGCTAAAGGATGGGTTTATTGAAGGACTTTGATGTAGCTAGTTTCTTTTTAAAAAATCGTATGCTCAAAACAGTATGCCCGTGTTCATCATGTTTAACTTTTTTCTTGATGGAGTGCGTGAAATATTGTTGCAAGTGGTATTTCAATGCAGTCATGTCAAAAAGGCAGTTGAATGCACGGTCTTATTCAAGGAGAAGGAAGACTTGCATGATGCTTGAACGTAGATCGGTAAAATAGACCCTAGTAGGACTTGGTTTCGTGTATTTCGGTCTGTAGAGTTATGAGTTTGGCCGCTGTCCATGGTGTTTACGTTTCATGTGGCCGCCGAGCCAAGTACCTTCATCATCATCATCATCATGTTCCCCTGTCAAAAGTTAAACTCTCTAGGGGTGCTTCTGCTGTAGCAGTTGCTCAAAGTTTGATTTGTCCATCATCATATGTCTTATCTGTTGGGTGTCTATGCCCAGCAGATTTTCCCATTTCGTCCATTTGTAACCATTTTTGTCAAACAGGAGCTGCTTTTGCACTTGGTTATTGCCCATCCGGCAAACGTGAGCAATATATTTTAGTTGTTGTACGTAGCAGGATAGTTTTATATCCTGGGTTCCTGTCAGTTTCCGGAGGTCAGCATTGGACATCTTGTAGCTCCAGTCTATATCTTCATTTGTAGTGTTCTTTTGGTCAGGGGCATTCTTTCGTTTATATCCACCTTTAATCATTTTCCTTAGGAAGCCGTGCCACACTACCTCAATTTTGTGAATTTCACTGGATGATAGTTGCCATGCCTGTGTGCTGTACAGGAGACGAGATCGAACGCATGCCACTAGGAACTTTATATGGGTTTTTAGTAGTATTCGGTGGTCGGTTAGAACGTGTTTCAGTTCATTCCATTTCATGAATGCAGCACTTATCCTAGCATGCAGGAAGTGTGAGGATTCATCACAGTTGCTGACATTATAACCAAGATATTTAAAGGTGCGGATGTTTTTAATATTAGTGCCGCCAAGGGAAATGATACTTGGTTTACATTCGATATCCTCATTGACTGTAGCGGCCAAAGTAGAATTCATATAGATGTGAATTACAATTGTCTCACGCTTCTTAAGAATTAATACGTGAAGAATTAGAACAAGAATTAGAACTGTCTCACACTTCTCAAGAATTAGAATTCATTCAGCTATATAAGAACGGTCTCGCGCTTCTCAGGGTAGATCTTGAGAAGCCGTGGAAGCGAACAGTTTTTCTTACCTGACTCTCTGACTCTCTGATATTGACTCACCGACTCTCTGTATCTTAGAACCTTTGTAATAGTTAAACGAGGATTAAAGTTCAACTTTCAAGACGTTTCAAGTGGATTTATTGCAAGGCACACGGACACTGAGAGCGGAAACAGTTACTTTGGGACAGAGACTTCGTCAGCGTAAGCTATAGCACTTTTCTCAAGGTCTCACTACGAACGAGCCTCTACAATAGTAAGAAAAACTCGCTTGACATCGGATTACAAAACGCTGGAGAGGTTCGCTGAAACTGGAAAGAAGATTCATCGAGGGATTTACCGAGGGACTTCTGAACTAGCGCGATCGCGCGCTACACTCGTGGCTGGTGATTGACAAAGTGGACGTGGCTGCAACATGACTGTTGCAAGTGGAATCGGAACAAAAAAACGGACCGATGTTCAAAGCAACCATGACGGATGAAGAAGAAAAGCCGGTAAGCCTTCCGAGGGAAAAACGTCAGCGTAAACCAACACAACGGTCATTGGAAAATAGTCTGCAGACAAGAATTGACTCCAGAAGAGCAAAGCTAAAGAAACTGACTGAGAAAAAAAACGAATTGCGTGGTTTAATGGATAATGATGCAAATGTGGAAAATATAAAAAAGAAAGTGTTAACCAAGTATGAAGAGCTGATAGGAGAATTCAGTAAGATAAATGCTGAGGTCAAAGACTTGTTCAGTCAACTTGGATGCATAAAGAATATGAATGCAGATCAAAGTTGGTTTCAGCCAAGATATGATGAGCAATGCAATTTTGCGCAAGAGGTTAGATCATGGATACAAGAGGCAACGCTTCGCATAGAAGAGTCTGAAAGAGTGAACAATGAGGTAAATCCTGAAGATAGCGTTTCAGTCGCATCCAGAAAGAGTAAAAAAGCCAAGTCTGTCTCTTCTGCTTCTGTAGTATCATCAATTCGCGCTGAGCGCGTAAAAGTTGAAATGGAGAAAGCCGCTTTGTTAACCAAGACAGCTGCGTTGAAACAGAAAAGGGCTTTGGAGGAGCATGAGCTACGGCTCAAGGAGCAGGAGCTACAGCTCAAAGCAAAAAAAGAAGAGTTGGAGGTACAAGAAAAGCTCGCTGCATCAGATGCAAGATTAGCAGTGTTAAGAAAATATGAAGACTCAGATGTGTCAAGCGGCTCTAAAGGCAGTAGGGTGGATTCACTGACGGCTACTCGGAGACAACGTCAGCCACAATAGGAGCAGTGGGGCTAGTAATGTATCTCAGCATAGCCATAGTAGTGGAATAGCTGCCGATGCAACGCCTGTTGTGCGACAAGAGCCTGTTACTTCAAAGGGCAATTCTGCAAACACAGATAACCTGGCTTCAGTCATGCAATGCCAAAATGAGATAACTGAGAGTCTAATAAAGCAACAAAAGCTATCTGCATTGCCATCACCGAATATTCCAGTTTTTAAAGGAGATCCAATGGAATACCATCTATTCATGAGAGCTTTCGAGCATTGCATAGAAAACAAGACTGAAAACAGCAAAGATCGGCTTTATTATTTGGAACAGCACGCAAGTGGTCAGCCTAATAGCTTAGTGCGCAGCTGTTTTCATATGGACCCTGAACAGGGCTACCCTGAAGCCAAGAAATTATTAAAGGAGCGCTTTGGTGACAAATATAAGATCTCAATGGCATACCTGGACAAGGCTTTAAATTGGCCTACTATCAAGTCGGACGACGCTAAGGCACTTGAAGCATACGCTCTGTTTCTGATCAACTGTAACAACGCAATGTCGGATCTAGAGTACTTGGATGAGATGGAGAATGCTGCGAACATGCGCACAGTCATCTCCAAGCTCCCATACAGGCTGAGGGAGAAATTCAGGAGTGTCGCCATTGACATTCAGAAGAAAGATCGGCGAACAAAGTTCCAAGACGTGGTGTCATTTGTAACCAAACAGGCTGAGATGGCAGCACACCCTGTGTTTGGTGAAATCTCAGGTCAAACAAAGCGTCAACCTGAAAAAACAGCTGGCAAGAAAACCATCATAACGCTAGCTACCGAAGCTAAAGAGCAGAAAGTAGTGAAAGATGTTGCTGGTGCCGAGAACAAGAAAGCTAAAGAGAAGAAACCAAACATGAACATGGCTTTCGTGAAACCGTGCATCTTCTGTCAGGGAGATCATACCATGGTACAGTGCAAGAAACTTCAAAAAAAGCTGCGCAAAGAAAAATTGGAATTCCTTAAGAGTAAAGGATTCTGCTACAGCTGTCTTATAGGAGGACACATGAGCAGTACCTGTGAAGAAAAGAAGAGCTGTGAGATGTGTTCAGCTAAACACCCTACACTGTTACACATAAAACAGAAACCTAAAGACATACCAAAAGAAGACACTTCAAGGGAGGAACCAAAAGAGGAGTCTTTACAGGAAGAACAAACTGTGGTCAGTGGATTCATGGATGCGGGGAAAACTTGCTCTCAGATGGGGGCCGGGGGTGCAGGAACCGTCCTCGCCATCGTTCCGGTGAGAGTGAAGGCAAAGAAAGGCAACAAGGTGCTGACCTGTTATGCGTTCCTGGATCCAGGGAGCAACGCCTCCTTTTGCACTAACAAGCTAGCCAACAACCTTAACCTGCAAGGAAAAAATGTGAACATCCTACTTACTACTATGGGAGACCAAAAGACCGTCTCGTGCAAGGTGTTGCCAGACCTAGAAGTCAGCAGTCTGGAGGGGGATGACTTTGTCGGGCTCACTGGTGTGTTTACGCAAAGGGCCATACCTGCTAGTCAGGAGAATATCCCAACCCAAGAGGACGTGGATAGGTGGCCACACTTACGAGGTGTACGAATTCCATTGATCAAGGCGGATATCGATCTTCTAATTGGGACTGATGTCGCAAAGGCTTTAGAGCCAAAAGAGGTAATCTGCAGCATGAAAGATGGACCGTATGCAGTACGTACAGTCTTGGGATGGACAGTGAACGGGCCGCTGCATGAGAACATCGGAAGCTGGTCAAAGGACGGATACCCACAGATCCAAATGAATCGGATATCGGTGGCTCGACTTGAAGAATTGTGGACCCAGCAATTCAAGTATGATTTTCCCGAGAATGCTCAAGGAGAGCAGCTTGAGATGTCAAAGGAAGATCAACTGTTTATGGACAGAGTCACCACATCCACAAAACTGGTCGACGGTCACTACTCTATCGGACTGCCATTGAAGAACAAAGATGTGAAAATGCCTAACAATAGAGCAATGACGGAGCAACGAGCGCTCAACATGAAAAAGAAGCTTCAGAGAAACCAGACGTTCTGAGAGGAATACGTCAGCTTCATGAACCAGGTCATAGCCAAGGGATACGCCATCAAGGTCCCAGACGAAGAGCTTAACAGGAGTGATGGAAAGGTGTGGTTTATTCCACATCATGCTGTCTATCATCCCAAGAAGCATAAACTTCGAGTGGTATTCGACTGCGGCGCTTCATATCAGGGAACCACACTTAATGAGCAACTACTGCAAGGGCCTGACATGACAAGCAGTCTGGTTGGAGTCTTAACACGATTTCGTCAGGAGCCAATCGCAGTTATGGCAGATGTGGAGGCCATGTTCCACCAGGTCAAGGTCCCATCTGAAGATGCAGACCTTCTCAGGTTTTTATGGTGGCCTGACGGGGATATCTCAAAGGAGCTGCAGGAATACAGAATGGAGGTACACTTGTTCGGAGCCACCTCTTCACCCAGCTGTGCGAACTATGCGCTGAGAAGATGTGCTGAGGACAACAGGAGTACTTTTGATGCAGCAGCTGTGGAGACAGTGTTGAACAATTTTTACGTTGACGATTGTCTAAAATCAGTTAATTCAGAACAGGAAGCGATCAAGCTACTCCACGACTTGACGGCCATCTGTCAAACAGGAGGCTTTAGACTGACAAAATGGACGACCAACAGTCGAAACGTGTTGTTAACCATTCCGCTTGAGGACCGAGCAACAGAAGTCAAAGATCTTGATCTCGACCAGGACTCACTCGCCATCAAGAGAGCCTTGGGAGTACAATGGTGCATCCGGTCAGATCATTTCAAGTTTCAGGTGAATATCGAGCAGAAGCCTTTTACCAGGAGAGGAATCCTGTCTACAATGAGCTCTGTCTATGATCCACTAGGAATGTTGTCACCAGTCATACTACCTGCTAGAAACATCTTGCAAGAATTGTGTAGACTAAGAACAGCCTGGGATGACACTGTGCCAGAACACCTCGCACAACAATGGACCAAGTGGACTGAAGAACTCCAACAGCTCACTGACTTTGGAGTAACTCGATGCTTTAAGCCACCTGAATTTGGCAAAACTTCATCGACGAATCAGCCCCCAGAGGATCATGGCTAATGGGAAGAATCGTGAAGACTGTGGAGGACGAACATGAAGTCGTCCGCAAGGTTCGAGTCAAGACGAAGATGAATGAACTTGAGCGGCCAATCACCAAACTCTGCTTGCTTCAAGAAGCAGAATGAAAAAGACTGTTAAGTACATTCAATGTTGTAATTGTTTCTAGGATAGAAAGCAATTAGGGGCCGGGTATGTAGCGGCCAAAGTAGAATTCATATAGATGTGAATTACAATTGTCTCACACTTCTTAAGAATTCATATGTGAAGAATTAGAACAAGAATTAGAACTGTCTCACACTTCTCAAGAATTAGAATTCATTCAGCTATATAAGAACGGTCTCGCGCTTCTCAGGGTAGATCTCGAGAAGCCGTGGAAGCGAACAGTTTTTCTTACCTGACTCTCTGACTCTCTGATATTGACTCACCGACTCTCTGTATCTTAGAACCTTTGTAATAGTTAAACGAGGATTAAAGTTCAACTTTCAAGACATTTCAAGTGGATTTATTGCAAGGCACACGGACACTGAGAGTGGAAACAGTTACTTTGGGACAGAGACTTCGTCAGCGTAAGCTATAGCACTTTTCTCAAGGTCTCACTACGAACGAGCCTCTACATTGACGTTAAAAGCCATTGTTTCTGTTTTGACATATGATATTTGTAAACCAAAGCGGGTGTAGGTCTTATCATACAACTGAAGAATATTCTGAAGCTCCTCGATGGATCCAGCGAGTATGGCCTGATCATCTGCGTATAGAATCTCTGTTATGCAACCCTCTCCTGATGCTCATGCTTTCGTACACATTTCTCTTGTGGATACCTCATTTGGAATGCAATATCTGAACTTGAAGCCTGTATCTGGGTACAGTTTTGATATCTCATGCTGTGCAATCCTGACAACAAAGTCCATATAGATATTTAAAAACTGATGGTGATTCTAGGGCACCTTGTCTTGCAGCGAATGTTTGTTTTCATGCCGCCGAGCTATTTTTATGTATTTTATTTTTTTAAAGGACTTGTCTGTAGGTGTGTGTGTTTTATGTTTACAACACATAGGTCTACATTAGCGCACGCGCGCTTGTGTGGTTATCTCTGGCCATGCCCCTGCGTGAAAGTTACGCAGTATCACTGTCCTGTCCGTGGTAATAATCAGAACTGGCTCTGTAATGATAATGCGCGCGTTCTTCTCTCCCTCTGTGGTCGGATGTGTTGAGCGATGTGAGTGTGGGCCTTGCGCAGCTACGCTGAGCCAAACGTAACCTATCGTAGGCTTCTAGGCTAATTACGCGCTTACACTGTAAATGCTTGACACGTATTGCAAATAAAATGAGTGTTTTCCTGCCCAACGGTAAGGGTAGGGTTGACAGGTAGCCTATGAGGGGCCTAGCCCCTGGGCCACGGGTGTTGATAAAGCGCCCCTGCGGACATGGAGGAGACCGAGGAACCTGTAGTGGATGACCCTGCAGAAAACGCAATTTCTTCCAGTAATGAAGTGCACCCCTGGCCCTACATATGTGATCACTTCAGCTTCGTAGAGAAAAGGGGTGACAGTTTCATTATGCAATGCAGATTGTGTGCCCAAGAAGACAACCATTGCGGCATACAAAAATTCGACGTCTAATCTGCGCAAGCATGTTGAGGTAAGTATTGTCATTGGCATCATAATCACGGGCGCAGATAGAGGGTGGGACGGGTGGGATTCGTCCCACCCAGATTTAAATTCACCTCGTTTGGTCCCCCCCACTTATAGGGAGGAAAAAACATCTATGCTGTCTTTCTTTGCATAAGGCAAACCTCACAGAAAAATCAAAAGACTAATTACCATTCGGTTTATTGAGGTGCACAGCAGTGTATACATAGTTGCAACAACTCACATAAAACAAAACAAAGACTGATATTCGGTTGGTTGAGCTGCGCAGACTGCACAGGTTTCGAGCTCGAGCTTGGTTGCTATGGTTACCCACAACAAGTTTGACAGGCATATCGGGGTTGGGGTTGGTTTGCTGGCAGCTTTGTCCCCCCCAGTTTTTTGTCCCCCCCAGTTCAAAAAAACGTATCTGAGCAATTCCAGCGTTATGGACGTGACACTTGAACTCAAAATGGCAACAAATGACCCAGTGCATGTTTTATTGTCTCCCAGTATTTAAACAGGTGTTGCATATTTTAAGGCTGTACCATACTGGAGAAGTGATAGAACAAGAACAATTCCCATAGTACATCTAGGGCATGCCAGAAAATGCCAATAAAAGATGCGTTATGGATGTGACAGAAAAAGTATCACTTTTCTTGGGTGACTGTACATTTTTATCAAACTCTGTGAAATTGTAAACCTAATGTCAAAATGGAGATATCCATTTGATAGAGGGGTCCAAGGTGAATATTAAAAAATCTTTGTTTAAAATATTTTGTATTTCGTGCAGAGTTTCGGAAGGAAAAGTCAGCGTTAAGGATGTGACGAAATTCTGTTATGGATGTGACGCGTCTGAAATAGACATGGCATATGTTTAGAAAATCAGCAATTTAACCACCATAACCCTTTGAAAAACTCTCTAAATATCAGCTAAAACTATCAAAGTTCTTAAATAATATTTAGGATGGCTGTTGTTTTGCTGTTTTGTGGATTTTAGCATACATTTCTGTGGCTTGTGGCAATAATATAGAATTGTACATGATCAAAGTTGATTTTAGCTTGGGTTTTACATTATAAGAAAGAAAGACTGACAGTGACGTATTAGGTTGGTTACAAATTGGTTCAACTTATTCACATCTGTAAAATACAGGCCTAGGTGATATCTCTGGGAGTGGTTTTGATGTTTTACATGTTGCTTTATTTTTGCATGGTAAGGTTGACATTTACATGGAATTGCCCTCCTGCACCCCTGATCATAATCTTTCCTTTCCATAGTAAAACCGACAATAGGCTGGTTATATTCCAAAAATAGTGGATGGCATTGCTAATGTTGAAGTAGCAACCTGTTGGTACTGTAACATAACGGTAACTAGTCTGTTATTCGGTTGGCTTATCATGCAAGCAAGTTAGCTCGCCAACCTGACGTGATCAGTCCTCCTACCATTCTACATCCAACAGGCCAGAAAGGAATACTAAGCAAAACAAATAATGTTTGAATTGAATTGTTCAATAACACACAGTGCACACAGGCAAGCTACGAGATTTCGGTGCAACATTTCACTTTCATATTTCGTGTACAATGCTTTGTGTGTGGTCAGGGTGATGTAAACGACATGACTATGTGTATTGACCTTTTTTGTTTGTCTCAGTTTTAATGCAGCATTATCCTAAGCATTCAATTTGATACACTTCCTTTAAATAAAACATCTGGGTTGAGATGTACATATATCCTTGTTTCCTCTTCTTTTTCATTTTTGCACAACACAATGGAGGCAGAAAACACCCATTGTTAAAAGTAACGTTTTACTTTTACTCAAAGTACATTTTAAATGATCTACTTTTTACTTTTACTTGAGTAGATTTTTTGTCTGGTAACTTTACTTGTACTTAAGTAAAATTTCATCAGAGTAACAGTACTTGTACTTGAGTATAATATTTTAGTACTCTTTCCACCTCTGCCAGGGTGTACCCTGCCTCTCGCCCATAGTCAGCTGGGATAGGCTCCAGCTTGCCTGCAAGCTTGTACAGGATAAGCGGTTATGGATGAGAGAATCTCCTGCACTTTTTTCCCCATCCTGAAGATGCCTTTTGCAATTTTTAGCAGATGGCATGCATGAGCAAAAGTTTATGTCTCAAGCCTCATGTTATTTCAAAGACAGGCGGTGTTCGGAGAACACAACTTCAAGCAAGTGTTGAGGTAAATCGATATTTATAGCAGCTGTTACATTATAAAATTCTCCTAGTGGGGTTTTGTTGTTGTTGGTGGTGGTGGTGGTGTTTTTTTTTGGGGGGGAACAGCTGCTAATTACCTTTGGGAGCTAAGCTGATTGTTGGCAGCTAACTTTCGCTAATTATTTAGGCAGCAAATAGTATGCTCAAAGTATCCTGTGTCATTTATTCTTGTTCCCAGATGTGCAACTAGTGATTTTATTAGCTTAATTTTATACTAACCATATTTCCAGAAAAGTTGGGATATTTTCCAAAATGCAATAAAAACAAAAATCTGTGGTTTGTTAATTCATGTGAATCTTTATTTAACTGACAAAAGTACAGAGAAAACATTTTCAGCAGTTTTACTGAACAACTTAATTGTATTTTTAAATGTAAACAAAGAATTTGATGCCTGCAAGACACTCAAAAAAAGTTTGAGACAGAGGCATTATTACCATTGTATTACATCATATTTCCTTTTACTAACACTTTTTAATCAAATGAGAACTGAGAATACTAATTGTTGCAGTTTTGAAATTGGAATGTTTGTCCATTCGTGCTTGGTACAAGACTTCAGCTGCTCAACAGTCCATGGTTGCCGTTGTTTGATTCTCCTCTTCATGATGCACCATACATTCTCAATGGGAGACAGATCTGGGCTGGCAGCAGGCTAGTCAAGCATACACACTCTGTCTACAAAGCCATGCTGTTGTAGCCCATGCAGAATGAGGCCTGGCTTTGTCCTACTGAAATAAGTATGGACTTCCTGGAAAGAGACATCACTTTGATGAATCTGTCTCTCTAAAATCCCAATATATTCCCAAATATATCAATGGTACCTTCACACACATACAGTGCTCAGCGTAAATGAGTACACCCCCTTTGAAAAATAACATTTTAAACAATATCTCAATGAACACAATTTCCAAAATGTTGACAAGACAAAGTTTAATATAACATCTGTTTAACTTATAATGTGAAAGTAAGGTTAATAATATAACTTAGATTACACATTTTTTCAGTTTTACTCAAATTAGGGTGGTGCAAAAATGACTGCATGCTGGACTGGATGCTGGACAGAGAGTGATGCTCAACTTGTCTCTTCAGAATTCCCCAAAGAAAATAATTTCTTTACACCACAAAGGTGAAGGCTACAAGATCAGCAAAGCTTTACTTATCAGTCAGAATACTGTAGCAAAAGTGGTACAAAAATTTAATAAAGAGGGAACTGCAACTATCTCACAGAGACGTCCAGGTCGTCCATGGAAGTTAACACCTCGACAGAAGCGTCTTCTGATGAGAAGGGTTAAAGAAAATCGGTATGCAAGTTCACTGCAGTTATCTAAAGAAGAAGAAAGCCAAACTGGGGTGACTATTTCCCGTGACACATTACGGCATACACTGCAGAGGAATGGCATGCATGGATGTCGTCCACAAAAGAAGCCTCTCCTAAAGCCCAGGCACAAAAAAGCCCGCCTAGAGTTTGCCAGGGCCCATGCTGACAAAGATGAAGACTACTGGGACTCTATACTCTAGAGTGATGAGACCAAGATAAATGTTTTTGGAACTGATGGCTTCAAAACTGTATGGTGTCGCAAAGGTGAGGAATACAAAGAAAAATGCATGGTGCCTACAGTGAAACATGGTGGTGGCAGTGTCCTTATGTGGGGCTGCATAAGTGCTGCTGGTGTCGGGGAGCTGCATTTCATTGATGGCATCTGAATTCACAGATGTGTTGCTCTATACTGAAAGAGAAGATGCTACCATCACTCCATGCCCTTGGTCGTTGTGCATTTTTCCAACATGACTAAACACACATCTAAGGCCACTGTTGGATTTCTGAAGAAGAACAGGGGGAAAGTGATTCAGTGGCCAAGTATGTCTCCTGACCTGAACCCAATCGAACACCTATGGGGAATTCTGAAGAGACAAGTTGAGCATCACTCTCCATCCAGCATACAGTCACTAAAAGAGGTCATTGTTGAAGAATGGAAAAAGATTGATGTTGCAAAATGTCACCAACTTGTTCATTCCATGCCTAGAAGACTTGGTGCTGTCATTAAAAATCATGGAGGCCATACAAAGTACTAGATATAGTAGTTTTTGTTGTGGGGTGTACTCATTTTTGCACCACCCTAATTTGAGTAAAACTGAAAAAATGTGTAATCTAAGTTATATTATTAACCTTACTTTCACGTTATAAGTTAAACAGATGTTATATTAAACTTTGTCTTGTCAACATTTTGGAAATTGTGTTCATTGAGATATTGTTTAAAATGTTACTTTTCAAAGGGGGTGTACTTATTTACGCTGAGCACTGTACAGCTCACCCATGCCATGGGCACTAATGCACCCCATACCACCACAGACAGAGCCGGCCCGTGGCATAGGCAATATAGGCAAATGCTGAGGGCGCTGCGTCCATCCAGGGGCGCAGAAACGGGGGGAGAAAAATTATGACTTCCACTATTCTGAAAACGAGTCAGCATTATAATGTCTTAGCCTAATTTAATTGTACAGCAAAGCATGTAGTCAGGGTGCAATTTGTCAAAAAAAGCGGGGTGGGGTGTTGTGGTGGTTGTTAATCATGAAACAATAAGTGCTCAAGTGCGCATCCACGGCTATTCTCTGTTTTGGCCATGTAATAGCCTAAGTGTTGTTGGCTAAAGAGTGTTTTTGCATAACGTAGATAACTGACATAGATCTGTTGCTTGTTTTGAATATGGCTGCACTTGGAGCAGTCTGTCGGTGTCGTTGAACAGTCTGGGCTGAAGTAAAGGTCTTTTATGCACCGAACATGTTTCGCAGCGAGATATTCCAATGGTGCCTGGCACGTTTTTTTTTTAAAATAAAACAAAGTTGCTTTGTTGATCTGTGTTCTCATTAAAATGACAGTTTAGCAGCTCATTCAAGCAACTATGTTGCGAAGAGCTTCCTGGAGGAAAATATAATAAACGCGTTGAAAACAAGAAACAATCTCAGTGCGTCAAGACTGCAGGGAAATGAAACAAGCACTCAGATGTGTTCTCTTTACCAGCGCCGGCAATTGCCTAGAGCGCAAAGTGTGCCCAGGGGCGCCAAGGGCGACCAAAACCCCACCAAAAAGGAGGGATGGAGTTATTGAATGGAGAGGTTACCAAGTGCATCAGTGGTGTACAGTGTTTTCAACCACTGTGCTGCCGAACTCTAGTACCGCGGAACACTAGTGTGCCGTGAGAGATCACCAAGTGTACTGTGGAAAATTATAGAATGACTGTATATTGTAAATATTGGCAACAGCGTTCTAGTTTCAGTCAACATTTTCTATTGGTGATGTGCCTTGAGATTTTTTCATTGAAAAAAAGTGCGCCCTGGCTCATGAAAGGTTGAAAACCTTTTTTGCAACACCTCTGATGTGGCTGGGGATGTAGAAATACGCGCTCCTTACCTCTGCTGTTACACTACCTGTGACAGTAGCTTCTGCTGAAAGAAGCTTTTCAAAATTAAAACTGCTGAAGACATACTTAAGGTCAACAATGAGTCAAGAACGTCTGAATGGGCTTGCTCTAATGAGCATCAACCAAGAGATCTCAAGAGAAATATCATTTGATGATATTATCAAGGAATTTGCCATTAGGAAGACCAGACGAGTCCCATTGTAATGTTACTTCAATAACAAAGTACCCATAATAGCACTTTTGTTTGAAAATACAGCCCATTGATGTCCTAACAGGGTGCTTAAGTTTGCACAATTTAGAATTGTAGATTTTTTTATTCATTTAATTTGTTAATTCTTTAGATTCAGAATTTGTTAATTCTTTTAATAGCAAAAAAGAAACTAAAAATAATTTCTTGTTTATTGTCCATGCACTACACTTTGAACAGGGTGCGGAAGAGTTTTTGCCCATTATATGGAGATATGTATTGAATTTGTGTGGTCATTTTACATTGTGACACTTTATGTGAATAATGATAACAATAATAACAATAATGAAAAAGATAAAAATGACTTCTTGTTTATTGTCCATGCACCATACATTGTTTAATAGTAATAGAATAGAGTGATTAGATTAAAGTGTTATTTAGATGTTATTAGAGGATTTTTTTTCGGGGGGGGCGCCAAAACTCAATCTCACCTAGGGCAGCCAAAGACCTAGAGCCGGCCCTGACCACAGATGCTGGCTTTTGCACCTTTCTCTGATTACAAACTGGATGGTTGTGTTCACCTTTGGCACTGAGAACTCAGTTTCCATTTTTCTCAAAAACAAGCTGAAATGTGGACTCATCTGACCACAGCACACATTTCCAGTGTTTTTCGTTCCATGTAAGATGAGTTTGGGTCCAGAGAAATTGCCAGTGTTTCTGCAGAGAATTGATGAATGGCTTCTGCCTTGCATAATACAGTTTCAGGTTACATTTTTGAATGCAGTGGTGGACTGTGTTAAGTAACAATAGTTTTCCGAAGTATTCCCAAGCCCATGGGGTTATATTTATCACATTAGCATGATGGTTTCTAAGGCAGTACCATCTGAGAGCTCAAAGGTCACGCATATTCAGCAGTGGTTTCCGACTTTGCTCTTTACACACTGAGATGTCTCCAAATACCCTGAATCTTTTCATAATATCATCCATCCATCTATTCATTATCCATAACCACTTATCCTGTGCAGGGTCGCAGGCAAGTTGGAGCCTTTAGAGCCACCTCTTTGGACTTGCTGTGAGGCAACAGTGCTAACCACTACATCACCGTGCTGCCCTCACAATATGACGTCTCATCTCATCTCATTATCTCTAGCCGCTTTATCCTGTTCTACAGGGTCGCAGGCAAGCTGGAGCCTATCCCAGCTGACTACGGGCGAAAGGCGGGGTACACCCTGGACAAGTCGCCAGGTCATCACAGGGCTGACACATAGACACAGACAACCATTCACACTCACACCCTACGGTCAATTTAGGCTACGTTTACACTAGACCGTATCTGTCTCGTTTTCTTCGTGGATGCACTGTCCGTTTACATTAAACCGCCTGGAAATGCTGGGAAACGGGAATCCGCCAGCGTCCACGTATTCAATCCAGATCGTGTCAGCTCCAGTGCTGTGTAAACATTCAGAATACGCGGATACGCTCTGCTGAGCTCTAGCTGGCGTCTCATTGGACAACGTCACTGTGACATCCACCTTCCTGATTCGCTGGCGTTGGTCATGTGACGCGACTGCTGAAAAACGGCGCAGACTTCCGCCTTATATCACCTTTCATTAAAGAGTATAAAAGTATGAAAATACTGCAAATACTGATGCAAATACTGCCCATTGTGTAGTTATGATTGTCTTTAGGCTTGCCATCCTTCCACTTGCAAGTGGTAAGTGATGTGCGCTGGGATCACACACACAGCGGCTCAGTCCCGAATCACAGCTTGTTCACTTCACTCGCGTGCTCTGTGAGCTGTGCAAGGCCGGAGTGCGCACCCTCCAGAGGGCACTCGCTGTTCAGGGCAGAGTGATTTGGAGCGCAGGATGCCTGCGGAGCCGAGCGTATCCGTGTATTGGTATTGCTGTGTGCACGCAAATCGTGTATTGGTGTTGCTGTGTGCACACTAATCATTTTAAAAACGTTAATCTGATGATCCGCTGATACGGTCTAATGTAAACATGGGCTTAGAGTCACCAGTTAACCTAACCTGCATGTCTTTGGACTGTGGGGGAAACCGGAGCACCCGGAGGAAACCCACGCGGACACGGGTTGTTTACATTTACAAAATATAATCAAGTTGGTCAGTAAAACTATTAAAATATTTTCTTTGTACTTTTGTCAGTTAAATAAATGTTCACGTGAATGAACAAATCCCAGATTTTTTTTTATTGCATTTTGGAAAATATCCCAACTTTTCTGGAAATGGGATTAGTATATTTATTTAGGGTTTTTTTTAATTGTTGTTTAGGATAGGAACTAGGCCTACTTTTCTTTCTATCTTCATGCTCTGCTCCTGGAATAGTAAGGCATGCGGAGACAGATTCTATCAGTTAGTCAGTTGCACAAGAGCAGAAAGTAAACAAAGCATTGTCACTGAACATTCTTGAACTTGTTGATCTGAAGAATAACTCCTTAATGTAAATCAACATTTGTTCGACATTGCTGTTATTAAAAATTAAAACAAAATAAAGAAGTCTGATCTTTTACAGTTTTTCATACTAGAGCGGCGGGCTACAATTATCGGCAGTCCACAATTATTGACACCTTTTCAGATTTACCAATAAAAAACAATTTTACAAAGTTGGGTTTCAGTTACAACAGTTATTTTTGGTTAATTAATCAACCGGAAGCCCCCCATGCCCCTTTGATCTTATCGTCTGATGACACAGCTCGTTGCCTGAGATGGAATTTTTTTTAGCATTATCAGCAATTTGAGGAAAACTCGGACATTATCATCATAGGTAAGCATGGTGGAAAGATCATGGACATGTTTTTACTTATCAAATTCACCGATATTTCATGATATCCTTGTCGAAACCTACTTTGTTTCTTACTCTTGCATTTGACAGCCACCATTTTGTATCTAAACGTGCATTTGAGAAGTCATGTGCGGTGTCGATAATAGTGATCACTTTCACTGGTGTCCACCATTATTGACACCCTGTGGAATTAAGTAACATTCCCAACTATTCTGTATCGATCTTTGTGTAACATTGTTGAAGTAGATGAAGTACTTTAAAAAAATAAAAGTGCTGTGATTTATCATAATTTTTTTTCTGATTCAAAACAGAATGGAATGTTTATAGAGTATTTGGAATCCTATTGCACTAAATAGAATGAGACCAGAATTAAATTCCATCCATCCATCATCTGTAGCCGCTTATCCTGTCCTCCAAGGTCGCAGGCAAGCTGGAGCCTATCCCAGCTGACTATGGGCGAGAGACGGGGTACACCCTGGACAAGTCGCCAGGTCATCGGAGGGCTGACACACAGACACAGACAACCATTCACGCTCACATTCACACCTACGGTCAATTTAGAGCCACCAGTTAACCTAACCTGCATGTCTTTGGACTGTGGGGGAAACTGGAGCACCTGGAGGAAACCCACTCGGACACGGGGAGAGCATGCAAACTCCACACAGAAAGGCCCTCACCGGCCGCTGGGCTCGACCCCAGGACCTTCTTGCTGTGAGGCGACAGTGCTAACCACTACACCACCGTGACACCCCTCAAGTTTATGTGTGTATTTTTAAATAGAAATCACAAAGATTTCCTGTTTTTGTGTATACAAGAAGACTTTTTATAGTATCGGGATACTAACCTTTGTATTATTTGGTATCGGATCGAAAATAAAATCGCCCATCCATCCATTATCTGTAGCCGTTTAACCTGTCCTACAGGGTCGCAGGCAAGCTGGAGCCTATCCCAGCTGACTATGGGCAAGAGGTGGGGTACACCCTATACAAGTCGCCAGGTCATCGCAGGGCTGACACATAGACACAGACAACCATTCACACTCACATTCACACCTACGGTCAATTTAGAGCCACCAATTAGCCTAACCTGCATGTCTTTGGACTGTGGGGGAAACCAGAGCACCCAGAGGAAACCCACGCGGACACGGGGAGAACATGCAAACTCCGCACAGAAAGGCCCTCGTCAGCCGCTGCTCTCGAACTCAGGACCTTCTTGCTGTGAGGCCACAGTGCTAACCACTACACCACTGTGCAGCCCCTCAAGTTTATGTGTGTATTTTTAAATAGAAATCACAAAGATTTCCTGTTTTCGTGTATACAAGAATACTTTTTATAGTATCGGGATACTAGCCTTTGTATTACTTGGTATCAGATCGAAAATAAAATCGCCCATCCATCATCTGTAGCTGCTTAACCTGTCCTACAGGGTCACAGGCAAGCTGGAGCCTATCCCAGCTGACTATGGGCAAGAGGCGGGGTACACCCTGGACAAGTCGCCAGGTCATCGCAGGGCTGACACATAGACACAGACAACCATTCACATTCACACCTACGGTCAATTTAGAGTCACCAGTTAATCTAACCTGCATGTCTTTGGACTGTGGGGGAAACCGGAGCACCCGGAGGAAACCCACGCGGACAACATGCAAACTCCACACAGAAAGGCCCTCGTCAGCCGCTGGTCTCGAACCCAGGACCTTCTTGCTGTGAGGCGACAGCGCTAACCACTACACCACCATGCAGCCCCTCAAGTTCATGTCTGTATTTTTAAATAGAAATCACAGCCTCTGGGGCGGCACGGTGGTGTAGTGGTTAGCGCTGTCGCCTCACAGCAAGAAGGTCCTGGGTTCGAGACCAACAACTGGCAAGGGCCTTTCTGTGTGGAGTTTGCATGTTCTCCCCGTGTCCGCATGGGTTTCCTCCGGGTGCTCCGGTTTCCCCCACAGTCCAAAGACATGCAGGTTAGGTTAACTGGTGACTCTAAATTGACCGTAGGTGTGAATGTGAGTGTGAATGGTTGTCTGTGTCTATGTGTCAGCCCTGTGATGACCTGGCGACTTGTCCAGGGTGTACCCCGCCTTTCGCCCGTAGTCAGCTGGGATAGGCTCCAGCTTGCCTGCGACCCTGTAGAACAGGATAAAGCGGCTAGAGATAATGAGATGAGATCACAGCCTCTGTATTACTTGGTATCGGATCAAAAATAAAATCGCCTATCCCTACTAAATGCACCACTGAATGATGCATTACTCTGATATCAGACGCATGGGAAGCGCAAACACCTCATTTTACTGCTTGAGGAAAACTGGACCGGAAACGCTGTGAAAACACGCTGTGAAGGAAACAAGTAATATTTGCTGTAAACGGTACTGAAAAGAGTGCTGAATGTAAGCCAGGGCTCTGAGCTGGGACGGCCCTGGATTTTTTTTTTTAATCATTAATTTTGTTGTTCTTGTTGTTGTTGTTTTATTCCCCTGTCCCAGCTCAGCACACGCCTCTCTGCTGGCTTTGGCTCGGGACCTTTCGTGACTTTGCTCAGCAAGAAGGGCGTCGGGTGCGTTTTTCAGAAATCACAGCAATAAGTGGACACAAAGGAAGTGCAGGCTGATTTGGGACGCTGCCTACGCGGTGGCTTCTGAGGACTCAGTCAGATTCCGAGAAGCGCCAAGATAGCAGTGGATCCATGGAGGGATTGCGTTTCGGCTTTCCAGAGGAGGAATGAAGCGCTGTCTCATCCCATTTTTGATGTGCTGGATGGTGGGAGAACTGTCACTGTACGGACGAATGCAGGTGACTAATGAAAGCGGAACCTGAGTGTTTTCCTCGGACAAAGACCTGCAGCAGCAGGACATGTACTCACAGCCCAGGTGGATCTGACGAAGAGACGCGTTTTTATTCGACGGAGACGAATAAAATAAAAGCCCACATTCTGTGATGCATTTCATTGTATGTTATTTCTGCATGTATTTCTATCCTAATAAAAAACAGGCTTGGTGTGCCAGAACAGCCCCAAGTAGTACTTTAAGTATTTTGATAGGAGGAAATTTATGGACTGCGGACAAACAATTTAACATCCTTTCCTTCTGAAACCCAGCATCCCTGCCAAACTTTAATTTATTCAATAGGCCTTTTATTTATTGCGTCCTATATACGACCATGCCCGACGGTCAGTCCGCAGCTCAAGCGCTCTACGTGTGCATGGAGGTGCTGATCGCCGTGTCCTCAGTGATCGGAAACGTGATGGTGATTTGGGCGGTGAAAATAAACAGGTCACTGAGAGACACAACTTTCTGGTTCATTGTGTCTCTGGCTGTGGCTGATATCGCAGTAGGAGCTCTCGTCATCCCGCTCGCTATCACCATCAGCATCGGACTCCAGACTCACTTCTACAGCTGCCTGCTGGTGGCGTGCACAGTGCTGGTGCTCACTCAGAGCTCCATCCTCGCCCTGCTCGCCATCGCCATTGACCGATACCTCAGGATAAAGATCCCGACCAGGTAACATCCTACTCAATCTAATGTAGTGTAGTGTAGAGTTGTAGGGCTGCTAGATGTCTAGCCTAATGGGAATCATTGATGATGAAAGTCGTGTAAATGTGATGCTCTCAGTTTCAGGTAACTTCCAGACGCTGTTTGCGGGTTTAGATGTGGAGCTGGGGTGTGGAAAACCAATGTTTATCATCTGACTACACTAAGTGTTCTCTTTAAAAATCATGCTCTTTATAAAGGCATCCATTTTAAACAGGAGCTAGAAGTGAATTCCATCCATCCATCCATTATCTGTAGCAGCTTATCCTGTGGGCAGCACGGTGGTGTAGTGGTTAGCGCTGTCGCCTCACAGCAAGAAGGTCCGGGTTCGAGCCCCGTGGCCAGCGAGGGCCTTTCTGTGCGGAGTTTGCATGTTCTCCCCGTCTCCGCGTGGGTTTCCTCCGGGTGCTCCGGTTTCCCCCACAGTCCAAAGACATGCAGGTTAGGTTAACTGGTGACTCTAAATTGACCGTAGGTGTGAATGTGAGTGTGAATGGTTGTCTGTGTCTATGTGTCAGCCCTGTGATGACCTGGCGACTTGTCCAGGGTGTACCCTGCCTTTCGCCCGTAGTCAGCTGGGATAGGCTCCAGCTTGCCTGCGACCCTGTAGAACAGGATAAAGCGGCTAGAGATAATGAGATGAGATGAGCTTATCCTGTTCCGCAGGGTCGCAGGCAAGCTGGAGCCTATCCCAGCTGACTATGGGCGAGAGGCGGAGTACACCCTGGACAAGTCGCCAGGTTATTGCAGGGCTGACACATAAGAGACAAACAACCATTCACACCTACGGTCAATTTAGAGCCACCAATTAGCCTAACCTGCACGTCTTTGGACTGTGGGGGAAACCGGAGCACCCGGAGGAAACCCACACAGACGGGGGAGAACATGCAAACTCCACACAGAAAGGCCCTTGCCAGTCGTTGGTCTCGAACCCAGGACTGTCTTGCTGTGAGGCGACAGTGCTAACCACTACACCACCGTGCTGCCTCAAGTGAATTCTAGTGCATGTCATATTGTTTAACTTCCTAAAATATTACACAGTGCATACATGGTAAAAGAGAATTGTCAAGTTGAAGCCACAAATTAAAAAAAGAAAGAAAAAGAAAGTAACTTTGTATTAGTTGTTATAAGCATATAAGTAGTGGTTTAGGGCCCTGAGCCGTCAGCGGGAACAGTAAGAGTGCAGACATCATTCTATCAGTCTTTCCATATCTCTCTCTCTCTCTCTCTCTCTCTCTCTCATTTTTACATCTCAAAGGTGCTGCCCAAATGCATGAAACCATACAAAGTTGCTTTGTAATCATAAGCAGTGTATGCATGTTGTATTGATTGGGTTCGGTGCTGAGCATGGTCACTTTAATGCCACAGACTATTTAAATGTGCATTACTCTTTCAACAAAACAATTAGCCCACCAATATTTATCATGTTAACAAGGGGAAAGAACCATTCAAGCAAAGTCCTGGGGGGGAAATAATTTGCCATCATTAGCAGTAACTATTCTCCTGTGGAAAAAAAAAAACCCAACCCTCATTTCTTGTTTGCTGTTTTGTTTGCACAAGTTGCCTCTTACCGACCATGCCTTTTGTTTGCACTAATTTCTTTTCACTCACCACTGCCAAAATGCCACGGACTCAGTGTTAGACTGCAAGAAGTAACCTTTTGATCCAAAATATGCTGACTGCTATGTGCTCTATAGCAGCCATTGATTTTAAACAGTCTTCTCTGCTCCAAATATAATTCTCTAGGATATTTCCGTTCCATTTATTTGATCAGTAACCATATGCTGCACAATTTATATGAGGGTGGAGTGGCAGGATTCGGATACAGTAAATTGTAAATAAACTGGGCATAAGCAAATATAGTTCTGAGAACTGACATGCATGCAATTATAATCATTATTAAATTATGATCTGTTGACTCAGGAGTTAATCATTCATTTTCTAAATAGACTGAGAAAGAAATATACAGTCTCTTATGGTGCCTCACTAACTTGGTTGTTTTGTGATATGATCATAGACTAATATAGTTTATTACTGGCAACAATAATACAGTTTACGTGGAAATTAAACTGTGTCCTGGAATTAGGTGGTATGCATACTTATTTGTTTCTTTCTGTATAGTAGTTCATAGAAAACAATGACAGCTCTTTTTACTGATTACTGGAAATATTATAAAAGTAAGTAGTCAGATAACAAGATAAGTCATTTGCAGCCTAATGCACCAATACGCAAAATTCACATCCCTGATCAACTAGAAAGCTGTGAATCAACCATTCAAAGAATATCTTACACTGGTGAGATTTGATCACATGTTGAAATAAGTAATGCCTTTTAAGCCATTTCTATAAATTTCTAAATCAAACAGACTATGACTTTTTTCCATTTTGAACAACAAACTGTTGTTATTCTTACATGTTCTTACATAATATGATAAAAGAAGAGAATACAAGAGTGAAGGTAATTTCTCAAATGGTCTGACGTTGGACCCAGTGCTACTTTGAGGTGTCTAATATTAAATACGACAGAGTTATTAAAAACAGGAAGGGAAGGGGGATGGCAGGTTTGAATGATGGAAGAGGCTGCAGTTAATGTAATAGCATATGACTACTACAGCATAGCATAATTAAATAGTACACCAATCTCATAATATTATATAACCAAATTACCTCAAGATGTCTTATATTGAATGCATGCTGGTCATCCTAACTGTTTTTAAGCAAAGTTCACAGATCTTGTTGTAGTGGTCAGTTGGTCTTGTCTGAAGGCTGAATTAGGTCTTACTTCATTATTAAAGGGGAACTGAAGTCATTTTTAAACTTGCTTTATTTCTTAATTAACATGTTATTCAATTACGTTTTCGGTATTAGTAACCTTATATTGTGACTTGTATTGGCAACTAATTGCAATTAAATATTATACTTATCGGCCTGGGCAGCACGGTGGTGTAGTGGTTAGCGCTGTCGCCTCACAGCAAGAAGGTCCTGGGTTCGAGCCCCGGGGCCGGCGAGGGCCTTTCTGTGTGGAGTTTGCATGTTCTCCCCGTGTCCGCGTGGGTTTCTTCCGGGTGCTCCGGTTTCCCCCACAGTCCAAAGACATGCAGGTTAGGTTAACTGGTGACTCTAAATTGACCGTAGGTGTGAATGTGAGTGTGAATGGTTGTCTGTGTCTATGTGTCAGCCCTGTGATGACCTGGCGACTTGTCCAGGGTGTACCCCGCCTTTCGCCCGTAGTCAGCTGGGATAGGCTCCAGCTTGCCTGCGACCCTGTAGAAGGATAAAGCGGCTAGAGATAATGAGATGAGACTTATCGGCCTATTCGGTTTTTAGCCATGTTGGATGTAGTTCGTTTGGTCCACAGCAGGTGTCGCTTATCCACCCGATCTTCACGAGACTTGTGCGAGACTTTGAAACGTGAAGTGTCAGCCAGGTGTCAGTGCTGCCATTTTGAAAACTGTTTTCCAAACGAAATATTGCACAAAACCGAGTTTAAATGATGATTACTGCCTACTTATTTCCAGTGGCGGCTCCAGAGATTTTTCCTTAGGGTGGCAAAGGAGGGGCATAGGTTCCAGGAGGGGGGCATAGGTTGTCGATGCAGCAGTTTATGCAAATCGTAGAAATCATTTTTACTTACGCTCAAGAAAGACTCACAATCAAGTCATCTTGCAGGGGTGAAAGTAACTTTTATTTCTTGCAGGTACTATTATTTTGAGTCATAGTGTGCGCACGCAGCACGCGCCGAAAAATACACCTAATTATTTATTATTGTCTACTTATCAAGCATTCACTAGGACTTCTTATCACTCAGTAGTACTAGTATAGTACTTTTTTATCACACTATCATCTTTCATCCACCTGTATCAGTTTTTGATTATAAATAAATTGCAAACACATCATTTCAACAACACAATCGTTTTAATAAAATTTTTTTTTAGCTGAACAGTTGAAAACTAACTTTTCATTTTGGACATTCTGTCTACTAAAACACTTTGGATACCAGCTGCGCACGTTGGCACAAGATGGTTAAGCAGTGGGCTCCGTGCACTATCTCGCACGCTGTCTGTCGAGTGAAACACGGAAAGAATTCACTTCAGACATAATTCAGAGACAGGTCAGAACGAGTTATATGCAATGTATATTGAGGAAAACGTGTTGCTTTTGGTAAATTGACGTTAGCAGGTGTGTTGTTATGCTGAAAGTGCATTTTTTTTTTCAGAGACAGGATATTTTTCTTTCCGGTACGGCCAAATCTTTTAGTGGTACGCCGGACTGGCCAGGACCGGCTTACTTTCACCCCTGTCATCTTGTCAAATATGTATTGAGCTATTGTACCATCAAGGAAAACAGATTCAACCATCTAAGCCATCTTTTCTGAAAGTATATTCCCAAGCAATGAATGGAACTATTCTGCCCTAGCGATGTATCAAAAAATAGACAGATAGCGAACGGTTTAGATTGTGGATCTTTACTGAAGACTTCAAACTTATACAGATGTGTTCATCCTCGATTTCCGTAAAACTAAAAGAAACAAATTAAGTATATCACTAAACTGAATAGCACACAGGTGAAAACGCGAGCTAGGCTGACCTGCTAGTAATGCTAACAGAACGTCTCTCTCTGGGTGAAACCATTTCAAAATTCCTGGGGTGGGGTGTGAAATAACGTAAATAACAGTAGGTAGAGATAAGGGCTTAGTATCTCTGTAGATAGATAATTGAATTTCAAAAATGTGCTTTAATAAATAATTATTTTTAAAATAGGGGGCAACTGGGGTGCCAAGACATATTTTTACAGTGGCAACTACCACCTTTTGCCACCCCTTAAAACCACACCTGCTTATTTCAACTTTCCTGATTGCTGTCAAAACAAACAAAACTTCTGGCTTGATTACATCAGCATTTGAAAGAGGGTGTGCACATCTTTTGACAACCCGTGTCCGAAATCACTCCATACTCACTATATAGAGCACTATATAGTGGGGACGCCACTTTGCAGTACTGTCCGAAACCTTCGTGAGGATTATTTGCACCCTATATAGTGCACTCAAAGTATCCCATAATGCATCACGAAAAGTAGTGTACAATGATGGTCACTAAGCAAAGCAATATATCCCATAATGCATTGCGGTCGCGCTGAAAGAAATCAAATTAAAAGTCTCAAATTTGATTTAATAAAAGGCAGTGTCAAGGAAGAAAGTATTCAGCCTTGATTTAAAAAAACTGAAAGATGCAGGTACTTTGTATTTATTAATGTGGGAAATATGGTCAGTATAATAAGTATTTATCACAAAAACACATGCATGTATTTATTATTTTGAAAACCCACCAGCTGACTGATCTGGCACGTTTTAATTGTGCAACATAATTGCGCAACACACTGCGAGTGGGGCGGTACGGTGGTGTAGTGGTTAGCGCTGTCACCTCACAGCAAGAAGGTCCGGGTTCGAGCCCCGTGGCCGGTGAGGGCCTTTCTGTGCGGAGTTTGCATGTTCTCCCTGTGTCCGTGTGGGTTTCCTCCGGGTGCTCCGGTTTCCCCCACAGTCCAAAGACATGCAGGTTAGGTTAACTGGTGACTCTAAATTGACCGTAGGCGTGAATGTGAGTGTGAATGGTTGTCTGTGTCTATGTGTCAGCCCTGTGATGACCTGGCGACTTGTCCAGGGTGTACCCCGCCTTTCGCCCGTAGTCAGCTGGGATAGGCTCCAGCTTGCCTGCGGCCCTGTAGAACAGGATAAAGCGGCTAGAGATAATGAGATGAGATGAGACTGCGACTGGGAAAAGAACATAATCTAGAAATGACTCCAGAGCCAGAGATTTCATCTTCACCTTTAGACAGCTAGATTTAGTGAAGTAGCTGTGTAATTAAATTTCCTGTGTGACTGAGCTCTGTCTTGTTTTCCTAGAACTGGAGAAGTGATTATAGGAAGATACTTAGTAGCTGAGAAGAGAGCCGTTTTGCCCATGGGCAGGACCCTATTCTGCAGACTCAAATTATATTACTGTCTGTTATTGGTGATTCTCTCAACAATGGTTATAGCTGATCCTTAAAAGGGCAGTACAGCTATTCAACAAAATGTGTCTCACTGTTTTGGGGGCATTAAACTCTGACAGCCACACCATGTTTCTGATAAAATTTGTGATTCGGAGATTAAAATATAAACAATTGTGCTGACCTGAATGTAGACAGTCACTGTATCATGCAGGTTTGAATTATTGTTAATAATATAGTAACAGACAGCAATGATGGGGCAGTGGTTAGCACTCAGTACGTTTACATGCACATCCAAATCGAGCTACTGTCGGTAATCGAGCAAAGGGTCCCAGCAGGGGTGCCAGAGAAATCCAATCCTACATGCACACAAGGAAATCGAGCTGTGTGAGGTACATTGTGCACCCGAGCCACAGGTGGCGCTACACGCCCCATCGTGTTGGTACACTTCCGACTGTTGTCATGAAGAAGAGCTATTCAAGAGTATAAACAAAGTTATCCCGTGTTCACAAGTTCCGTGTTCAAGCTGTTAGGCTTGCTCTAACAGACTGTATGGCTACAAACTGTCCTGCGCAGACCACTGTTTTGTAAGACAACTTATTTTGCACAACTGTATATTTTTCTAAAGTCCATTTTTTGCTTACAGAAAATATATTTTTTTTTTGCTTACAATTTAACTTATGTCTTAATAAACACACAAAAAAGTTCAATTGTTTTGTTTTTATTGACATTCTTCAGATGTTGGACACACACACACACACACACATATATATATATATATATATATATATATATATATATATATATATATATATATATACACTAGGGGTGTGCCAAAATATTGATACTACGAGTTATCGCGATATTTCGTCTTGTGGGACATAATCGATACTCAGACGTCAGATATCGATATTTAAACAATAAACATACAGCCGTTTTGAACAGATTTGCTCACAAAATCTGCTACGACTTTAATCTACAGAGTCACTACTTCAAGCCCCCACATGACGGCGCTCATGAATTAGAGTGGGTGGTGTTGAAAAAAGTAAATGTTGCCATAGGCTACCCCGGAATCAGAAGAGGAAGACAAAAAAGCAATGGCGCAAAGCGGGGGGGTTAGCAATTCGAGAAAAAACAGTGAAAGATGCACCGTCCAATTTTAAATCTAAAGTATGGGCTCACTTTGGGTTTTACCACACTGAAAATGGAAAAACACTCGATAAAGAGTTCGCTGTTTGCAAGAACTGCCTCGCGAAGATCAAGTACACTGGCAACACAACGAACATGCATAGCCACCTTGTTCGTCATCATCCTGAGCTTGCCGCGGAGGAAAGGAAAGTTAGCGACGCACATGCTTCTGTAAGCCAGCCTACACTAAACACAGTATTTAATGCAAAACTATCATCTGGATCCCCCAGGGCTGCGAGTATTACGAAGTCCATTGCTTGCTTTATTTGTAAGGATCTTAGACCATATTCTGTCGTCGAAAATGAAGGTTTCCACCGAATGTTACATACACTGGAGCCAAGGTATGACATACCTTGTCGAAAATACTTCACTGAAAAAGCTATCCCTGCGTTGTATGCAGAGACGAAAGCTAAAGTGGAAAGCGCACTTCAATCTGCTGAGAGAGTTGCACTTACATGTGACGCATGGACTTCCAGAGCCACAGAATCCTTTGTGACAATTACTGCTCATTTCATTCACGAGTGGGAACTCCAATCCTATGTTCTCCAGACTCGCGTGATGTCCAAGTCTCACACTGGTGCTAACATGGCAGAGGTGATACAGAAGGCTACAGTAGAGTGGAAGCTCATGGGGAAATACCCAGCGGTTGTCACCGACAACGCATCTAATATGACTGTTGCTGTTGAACTGACCGGATACCAACACATTCGGTGTTTTGCACACGTTCTTAACCTCGCTTCACAACAAGCCCTGAAAGTAGCAGCTGTTGCTCGACTCACTGCGAAGGTCCGTAGGATTTCCAAGTTCTTTCACAGAAGCACCACAGCCGCCGAGGCATTGAAGAGAAACCAAATGTTGCTTGCACTGCCACAACACAAGCTCATCACGGATGTTGCTGTACGGTGGAACAGCGCTTACGAGATGCTGGCCAGGTTTCTCCAGCAGCAGCCTGCTGTCTGTGCTGCCCTATTATCTCCGGAGGTAGGTTATTTATTCTCATATGTTAATGTAGTAAAATCGATGTGTGTATCTGTTTTGTTTATACTTATAATTATGAAAATTTAAACTGTACATTGTTCAATTCATGTTTTTAATGAAAGTTCCATTCTGTCTGTTCTTTCATTAAGGTAAGAAAGAGTACCACTGACATCTGCACCCTGAATGAGACCGACATCTCAAATGTCGAACAGGTTGTGCAAGCCCTCAAGCCAATGCTGGTGGCAACAAATATCATGTGCGAGGAGAAGAGCCCAACAATCTCCATCATTGCTCCGCTCCATGCCCAGCTTTTGAATGACACAACAAGCACCATCAAAGATTCCTCTCTTGTTAAAGAGATTAAGACCGCCATCCACCAAGACCTGTCCAAGCGATATGACTCTATGGAGGAGAAAACCATTCTGTACATCTCATCAGCCTTAGACCCCAGGTTTAAGTCTCTGCAGTTCCTCTTGCCACAAGACATCCAGGACACACATGCCAAATTAGTGGAAATGGCTGCTGCTCTCAAGGTATTATTACGATGATTTTAACAGTAGTAGATCACAATTATCTAATCCATACGTATTTAAAAATCTATATAAAAATAAAAAAAATCTCTGAATGTTATTATTATTATTATTAAAAAGACATGCATAAAATGTAAACTTGATAGTAATAGTTTTGAGACTTGATGTGACCTAAAAACATGTTTTTAACTAGTAATATAAATAGTGTCACTGTTCATTTTCTTGACAGGAAGATGCAGACTTAGAGGAATCTCAAGTGAGCCCTATTCCTTCTGATGACAGCACTGAGCAGCAGACTACAGAGACCAGTGCACACACACCAAAGAAGAGGAGGTCTGCACTTGCTGATCTCCTTGGGCAGACATTCAAGACCACCCAACATCAACTGTCAGCTACTTCCATAGCTGAAACAGAGGTCAAACAATACCTAGATGCTCCATCTCTACCACTGACTGATGACCCGTTGCATTGGTGGAAGGCTCATGCTCAAGCCTACCCACTCCTTGCCAAGCTGGCCTAAAGACGTGTGTGTCCCAGGGACCAGTGTACCTGCAGAACGGATCTTTTCTACTGCAGGTGACATAATCAGCTCTCAGAGGAGCTGTCTTACCTCTGAGCATGCTGACCAGTTGCTCTTCCTGAAGAAGAACATGCAGTTTTGAAATGTGTGCTCACAGTACAGTTTTGGATTAAACTTTACACACGTACTAAGCACAAGTTAAATGTTCTCATTTATATGTTCTCAAGTTTACACAACAAATTGATATTAGTGTTAGCACTGAAATGTATGTGCAGTCTGCAGTGCAAGTTTTAAGTTTTTTACAGTAATTTTAGTGGTCAATAAATTGATTTTCTTCAGTGACACAGATATCGTGATGTGGTTGAAATTTCTTGCAATATATCGATTATCGCTGAATCGCTGTACCGTGATATTATCGTTATCGTGGGCAAAATATCACCATAGTATCGTATCGTGAGGTATCTGGTGATACCCAGCCCTAATATATATATACACACACACACACACACACATACACACACACACACAAATACAATAACTTGTTTATGTACACAATTCACAGCTATGCAACAGCTGTACAGATGTATTTGGTGATACAGTAAGTGAGCTAAATTTTAACAGTGCAAACAATGCCACAAAAAGAAAAGATTCATGCCGTTGTCATGCCGACCGAGGCTGTTGTGTTTCCCGCTTGTGGTCTCGTCACTCGTCACTTCCGGAAGGGGCAGTGCTGAAGTAAGTAGCTCGAATACGTAGCTCAATATACATGCACTAAGTATACATGCACTAAGTAGCTCGGCAGAAATCGCATAATCTAGGTCGTGTAGCTCGATTCCGAGAAATCAAGTTCGGTTCAATATCAGCCGAATTAAGGTGTATACATGGCATTTTGAACTTCGATTTCAGTCGAGCAACGGCAGAAATTCGATTCTCTCTATGTGCATGTAAACGCACTGACTGTCACCTCACAGCAAGCAGGTTCCAGGTTTGGAGTTTGTATGTTTTCCTCCTGTCTTTGTGGGTTTCCTCCAGGTGCTCTGGTTTCCTCCCCCAGCGGATTAGGTCAATTGCTATCTACAGTTGTGGTCAGAAGTTTACATACAGTCAGTGCGTTTACATGCACATAGAGAAAATCGAATTTCTGCTGTTGCTCGACTGAAATCGAAGTTCTAAATGGCATGGAAACACCTTAGCTCGGCTGAAATTGAACCGAACTTGATTTCTCGTAATCAAGCTACACGACCTAGATTATGCGATTGTAGCCGAGCTACTTAGTGCATGTAAACCCTATCGAGCTACGTAGTCGAGCTGCTTACTTCAGCACTGCCCCTTCCGGAAGTGACGAGTGACAAGACCACAAGCGGGAAACACAACAGCCTCGGTCGAAAAAAAAAAAAAACAGCCTCGGTCGGCATGACACTTCACCTTAGCCGCCACTTTATTAGGAACACTTGTGTCTGGGCATGTACGCACCCAGGGGCGCCGCTGGGGGGGGGGGGGGGGGGGGGTTAGGACGATTCTAAGGGCCTGGCACTGACAGGGGGGCCTGTGAGGGATATTAATATTATTTTAATAGTATTGCCTTGTGTAAGTTTTTGAAATAAAATATTTCATTTCATCTGTTAAATTATGCAAATTATACATGGTTATGATTTGCTATAACATTTTTCTTGAATTATTTATGAAATTGTCATTTTACTCCTCCACCCTTTTTACTAATGGTACAGTCTGATTCTGGGTGCGGGACACGTGAAATGTGTAGCTCCGTGCATGCGCACATTGCGCAGAGCTATTAGCGCAGCTTAGGGCAGCTGGCAGTTTTTCTGTGCGCAACAGAGGTGTACATCCTAGAAGTTGCGAAGCAGAAGCAGGTGTGATGAATTATGAAGTCCGGATATCACACTGTGTGTGAAAAAAAAAAATCACCTTTTTTCATAGGTATCTTTATTGCATAATTAAGTCTAGGTGTTTTGCCATTGTTCATGTGTGGATTTGTTGATATTGTTAAGTATTTAACTTTAATATTTTGCACATTAGCTGTGGTCATAGATATCATTGCTATTGTTCATGTGTGGATTTATTGATACTGTTGCTAAGTATTTAACTTGAATATTTGAACATTTGCTGTGTTTTCTAATAAATGTGTGATGCCTAAAAGAAACCAAAAACACTTAGTGGATTTCTTGCAGTGCACTATGTAATTGTATCAAAAACCTAGTGTAGTTATTCGTCAAGGCATACATTTGATCACATACAATAAGTCAATAAACGGAGGAAACAAAGGAATACAGTTTGTAATCCTGATTATTGATGATGTTTGCTGGAGGGCTCTGGAGTATCCATAATGTGCATACAGAATGTTATAAGTCCATACTGATACAGTGATGCATGCAATTTCTCTCAACACAAACATTTGGATTGAATGAACTCCATAGGCTACTGAGTGGCCTAATAATAGTTGCTCATAAAAGAAAAAATATATACATCTTCCATATATATCATTTTTAAGGCAACAGTCTATTCAGTCTAATTAGTTGGTAAGTTATTAGCATGTTAGCAGGCTAACAGTTAATATGTTCACCATTACAGATCAACTTCAACTTAGTGGCCATTTTATTAGGAACACTTCTGTTTGTACATACAAACTACAAACACTTCTTGTGAACACGGAACTGATAACTTTGTTTATACGCTTGAATAGCTCTTCTTCATGACGACAACCGGAAGTGTACCAACATGATGATGCACCTCACACAATAGCTCGATTTCCTTGTGTGCATGTAGGATTGGATTTCTGTGGCACCCCTGCTGGGACCCTTAGCTCGATTACCGACAGCAGCTCGATTTGGATGTGCATGTAAACGTACTGAGTGACATGAATGTCATCTTGGATATGAAGGTCATGGCAATATTTGGGCTTTCAGTAATTTCTTTGAACTGTTCTTTTTCTGTGGCAGAATGATTGTACAGCATACATCTTTAATTAAAAAAAACCACTAGAATTTGGTGCACAAGTTTTCATTTTCTTTGGGTTTTCTGAAATTAACACAGGGTCAAAATTATGCATACAGGGTCAAAAATTTACATACACTCAGATTATTAATTCAGAGGTGCTGAAACTTCCAAAATGTCTCTTATCTTGCCAAGGCCAAGGTCTCTTAACTTCCTGTTAGTGATCATGATTGACTACAGCTGGTAGCTTTTCTGTGCCTTCATAAAAAGGGTTTGTTTACAGCACTCATTGGATTGACCAACACACAGTAAAATAGGAAAGTCCAAGGAACTTAGTGCAGATCTGAGAAAGAGGATTGCAGATATACACAACTCCGGAATGGCTCTTGGAGCCATTTCTAAACAACTGCAAATTCCAAGATCAGTTCAAACAATTGTGTCCAAGTTATTGTGAGGTGTAGTCACTTTGCCAAGCCACTTTGCTTCAAGAAAACTCAAACTGTCACCCTTAGCCGAAAGGAAATTGGTTTGGATGGTCAGGAACAACCCAGGAACCACCATGGTACAGCCTTGCCATGAACTGGAAGCTGATGGATCACTGTCTACAGTTCAGATTACCATGGACTAAAGGCCAATTTATGCTGACAACCCAGTCCTCGCAGACGGTGTCGCAGATAGCGTCTGCGTAGCCCCCCCACCTTCGCAGACGCTCTGCGCGCACCTCCCAAAAATTGTGACCACCGCAGAAGCCTCGCAGACAGCGTCGCAGACAAGAGGGCTCTGATTGGTCCACTCTACATCCGCTGTATACGCACTTCCGCTTCCCTACTTTCCTGGTTTGTTTTGTTTTCACGACCGGCATTTTTAAAAACACGAGCGAAGATGGAGCAGCACGAAGAGCGGTTGATTGAGGAAGTGAGGAAGTACGTACATCTATACGACTCCAGTTCTAGTCATTATATATAAAAAAAAAAAGTTCTAGTCATTATAAGTAACCGGAGGATAAACACTCCACTAACCACACCCACCAACTACTCCTAGCGACTTCGTGCCCCCTTGCGTTGTGCCGGTGAATAACATCGCGCACGCCTATTACGCCGATTACTCCCCGCTCAACAATAAATTACAACTGTCTGCGAAAAGCTATCTGTGAAAGCCTTGTCGCAAGAGCATGCAGAGGCCTTAAGAGGCTGCTATCCAAGAAATAACCCCCTGCTCCAAAATTGACACCTTGAAGCTTAACTAAAGTTTGAAGCTGACTACATGGACAAAGAAAAGCCTTCTGGAAGATAGCTGTATGGTCAGATGAGACAAAGATTGAGTTGCTTGGCCACAATGACCACCATGTACATAGGGACACTGTACCAACTGGTGGTGGTGATAGGATCATCATGCTCTGGGGCTGTTTTGCTGCCAGTGGAACTGGTTCATTGCACAAAGTGGATGGAATAATGAAGAAGGAGGACCACCTCAGAATTCTTCAGCATAAACCATCAGAAACTTGAACATGACTTGGGATTTGGGAGTTACAACAGGACAATGAACCCAAACATGCATCAGAGCTGGTTGTGGAGGATAAAGCAGGCAAACATTAAGCTTAAAACAAGTCGTGACTTCAACCTTATTGAAAATATGTGGACTGTGCTTATAAATTGAGTCCATGCCAAGAAAAAGAAAAAAAAACCTCTATCAATTCTACCATGAAGAGTTGTGAAATATCCAACCAGAATTCTGCCAGAAGCTTGTTCATGGTAAACAAAAATGTTTGGTCAAGGTGAATCTTGCAAAGAGACATTTTACCCAAATATTAGGTGTGCTGTATGTATATTTTTGACCCTGCATGTATAATTTTGACCCTGTGTTGATTTCAGAAAACCTAAAGAAAATTAAAATTTGTGCACCAAATTCTAGCGTTTTTTTTTTAAATTAAAGATGTATACTGTGTATTCTGCTACAGAAAAAGAACAGTTCAAAGAAATTACTGAAAGCCCAAATATTGCCATGACATTCATATCCAAGATGACATTCATGTCACTGTATGTAAACTTCTGACCACAAGTGTAGGTGTGAATGTGAGTGCGAATGGCTGTTTGTGTCTCTGTTAACCTTGTGATTGACTGGCACAATATTCAGGGTGTACCCCACTCAATGTCAGCTGGGTTTGGCTCCAGTCCACCCGAGACCCACAATGGATAAACTGTATAGAATATGAATGAATATAGTAACATGCAGATGGTTTGATTTCTTGTAAATAACTGATCATACTGATTGATGGTAACAACACTAAATAATGTCATTGAATAATGTTGCAGTTACAAGCGAGTGGTCACTCCAAGACGAGTGGGATTAGCAGTGGTCGCATGCTGGGCAGTAGCCTTCATAGTTGGCATGACTCCGATGCTCGGCTGGAACAAGTTACACAACCTCCAGCAACAAAACGGGTCACTCAACAGTGACAACATCACCTGCCAGTTTGAAAACGTCATCAGTATGGAATACATGGTTTACTTCAATTTTTTCGGCTGGGTGCTGCCGCCACTGCTCCTTATGCTTGGCATCTACACGGAGATCTTCTACATGATTCACATGCAGTTGAACAAGAAGGTGAGCATGAGCCACACTGACCCAAACAAGTACTACGACAAAGAACTGAAGCTGGCAAAGTCGCTTGCCCTTGTCCTCTTCCTGTTTGCCGTCAGTTGGCTCCCACTTCATATCCTGAACTGCATCACACTCTTCTGCCCCAAGTGTGAGAATCCCAAATTGCTCCTCTACATCGCCATCTTACTCACTCATGGCAACTCAGCAGTAAACCCTATTGTCTATGCTTTCCGCATTAAAAAGTTTCGCACTGCATTCCAAAGGATCTGGAAGCAATACTTCTGCTGTAAAGAGGCTCCTCCCATCGAAATGCACATGAGTGAACGACTGGCTAACGATCATTACATTCATGCTCCTCAGCCTGTGCTTCCAGTAGAACACAATAACGTTTAACTGGAACACCTGGGACCTACAGACCAGACTGGCATTTGGCCATATGTGATTGTAGAATGAATATAAATCATATGCTGACTGCAGTTGTCAGCTAATTGATAAATTAAACATTATTGTTCCACTGGGATGGGAAATTTAGATTATGAAGAAAGCGAATACAACATGTACAGGAAATCAAAAATGTTTTATACTTGTGAAATGCTTACTGGGTGATCAAAGGCATGCAGTGTCAAACACACAAGGGAAGTATCACACAAGTTAAAAAAAAAAAAACTACACTGGATTATTTGCACCACTGTTCTATCCAAAATGTGCAATACACTCTGACATGGTGTATCATCTCTTTATTAATTAGAATTATCTTTTTTTTTTCTGAGTACACTTATATGAATGAATGTGAATGTTTACAGGAAAAAGTAGTTTGATATATTGAACATTTGAAGCACATATATCATAAGTGAATGTTAGGAATGATAAGGGGAAAATTGTATATGTATATTTCAATTTATTTATATAACCATTTTAGCAATAGCCACAAAGCAGCTTTAAAGAAATCCTGATAGGCTGAAGCCAAAAAGGCATTCACAAGGAAAACCTCCAAAGAATGTTAAGCCCATTTCACACCAGACATGACATGGCATGCACAGTAAGCTGCGATGCTTTTCAGTTCACACCAGGTACAATTTGTGCAATTGACCAGAAGTGATGTCTCATGTAGGTGAAATTTGGTGCATTCTGTACTGATCATCAGATTATTATGAACATGAAGAGGCTCTTTACAGCTAGAGATCACATGCTTGGATACCACATACCGGTAGCAACGCCATACTGGAGAGCAAGCCTTCAGGTAAACAGAACCCTCAACAAGGTCAAGCACACGTTTCAGCAGGTTATAGTGTTTAATATCTTTATTTTTCTAGAAGAATTGTCAATGTAGTTTTCTAAGTTTAGTTTCAGCTCATATTAACAGGGAAAAAATGATTTTATCGCAAAGGCACTGACATTTAATGGATGGCATTTGGATCTTCGCAGCCAAACAACATGGCAACTTCACAAGGTATGTACACACACACAAAAAAAAAAAAAACCTTGTAAAAACACTTATTGTAATTCTAACAGCTCAAACAGCCCCATAATAAAAGTTTTCAAGGTATATAGTTATTTTTGTAAGGTTTGGCGACATCTTGAAGATGTAAACATACAATATTACTGCAATGATAACACAAAGCTCAGCTTCCTTCCTCCTCTCAGTTTTTTCCCCCCTTATCAGCTGTGTATGTACTGTATATATGTGAAAAATAAAGGATTCTAATTTTAAAAACCGAACCGGTAATTTTCTGTAACCATGTGATTTTTACATGCAACAAAATACACAAATCAACAGACTTCACTTTTATGAAGTTTAAATCTCACTCTGTGTGATAATGCATATGCAGTCCTGACACAGATAAACAATCCCGTTGTCATAGCAATGTGATTCTTTCCGTCTAAAAAGATCAATTTTGTCAGTCAATAAAAACAAACAAAAGCATGTTGCATAAAATGATCAATGACCCATCGATGCCCTGTAATAAGTATGTGTTATCGTTGTGGTAAGTCGTTCATTTATATCTTCAAGATAGTCAAACCTTACAAAAACAACTAGAAAACTACATTGACAATCCTTCAAGAAAAGGAAAGTTATTAAGCGCTATAAACTGCTGAAACTTTTGTGCTTGACCTTGTCGAGGGTTTTCTTTACCTGAAAGCTTGCTCTCCAGTATGGCGTTGCAATGTGATATCTAAGCATGTGATCTCTAGCTGCAAAGAGCCTATTGTCATTGTATAACGTATTCACCCAATGAGGTTTTCATTCCTAGACAGAACTGTAAAATAGGTTTGAACAAGGCAAAGGAAGCCGAGACTCAGGCAGACCTCAATCTGCCAACCAGACACTGAACAAGTTCACTAGCATTTAGTGATGCACCATGTAAAATTACTGTACCAATACCAATACCTAATACCAATACCTAATAATGGAGGGGGGGGGGGAGTATTTTGGTGAAGCATTACTGATGTATTCAGAGTGCAAATATCTTGAAACTGACACGCAAATTGAAATAAACTCATGCATAATGTCTTAGCAATAGATTGATACAAAAGAGAACCATAACTTTAACATTTTCCCTTTAGCATGTACTGGCTTTTCTCAGTTAAGCCTAAAAGAATCTGTTTAATTAAAACGAAAGGTATATTATTTGTACCTTTAAAGGAAATCCCTTTACAGTTAATTTGTAATCACTTATACCTAGTATATTTAGCATTTGAATGTCCATTCTAGTGCACTATATGTCGACATGAAATTTAGTGACAGAAAAATATTCAGCCATAGTTAAAATGATCACTGATCAGCCAGCATATTTCAACACTGGAGTATCCTTCAGATGGTCAGTGAACTTTTTCTAGACCTCAACTGCAAGAGTACCTGGTGACGCCGATGCAGCAGGACTAGAAGTTGAAATATGGCTTATGTGCTGTTGTGATTATTGGTTGAGATATACACAATAATATATGTGGCATGTATATTTTGTAGTGTTAGCAAGGTAGCTAGCCACCCTCTGTAGGACACGAAACTTAGGTGTATCAAAACAACAGCAAATCTGTCCTGCACACTTAAGTGAAGAGCAAACTGGCGAGAAATCTATTTCGATCATGTACTCCTGCTCTATACTTTATTCATTTTATTTGAAATCATAATCTGTACATTATGATTATGTGGCCTGTGGTTGTACAGCAAATTGTTTTGCAGTAATGACACTAATTACACCAGAATGGGGAACCTGAATAAATCGACCATGCTGTTTATTCACTGACTCCTTGTCTCATGTCCTATTTATTAGAAAACAATGTTATAATTAGCTCATCTAAAATGACACATCTGGTATTTTGTGTTATAGGGGCAAGATTGCAAGTATCACCGCAATGGTGCGTAAATGTGGTTTGATGTCTTGAAAGAAGGAATATTTGTGAGAAAAAAGGAAACCCCTCCCATTCTGGTCAATTACAGTAGGTATACTGAAGCCTGTGATGTGAGCAGATCAGCTACATGTATTACAATACATTATAAGGGCTACAAGTTTAACTGTGTATTATCTGAAACTATTAATGTGACTTTTTGTTTATTATGATTCAGTGAAAGATTTGTATTTTCAGACAGCATCATTTGGTCATTTGGCATTAATGCAACATGTATGATAACTTTGTTCATTGCAAGCAACAAATTGCAGGTATTATCTTAGTTTAGAAAAACCAGTACTGTGCAAAAGTCAGTTCTGTGACAGTAAGCATTTATTTGTTTGTAAAAACACTATGTGGCATTATGATAAATGTAAGAGATGTTAATTCAATAAAGGCAACATCACAGCAATTTCTTGTAACTTTTTTAAAAGAAAAGAAAACCAAAAAAATGGTATTGTTTCTGAGTCCCCTTTGCTATTCCATATATTTGTTCAAATCGACCACTAGTACATCTTATTCACTATAATAAGATACTGTTTCTAAATCACATGTGCTGATGGTAGGATTTAACAAATACTTTGTGTGGGTGTCTAGGTTATAAATAAGACTGCCTTGAAAAGAGGTTTAAAAACACTTTTAACTGATTTAGATTTGTGCAATAGGCTATCAAAGTAATACTTCAAAATGTCATGTTTAAATTGTGATGAAAGCGGGTATGTCAAAAACAGAAAATGCAGTGAAACCATAAAAAAACCCACCAGCTGATTAATGATAGCGAAAGGTAATTACTTCAAGGAATGAATAAAAGCTAGGCAAATGCATTCTAAGCATCTGGCAAGTTCATTCTTCAGCTGTGAGCAGACATCTTAGTGAAATTATTTTGGAGGACAGGCAGAGCTAAGAAATTTTCTGCAGAAAGGGCACCGGTTTGATTCCCTAGACCAGCAGGAATGGCTGAAGTGCCCTTGAGCAAGGCATCTAACTCCCAACTGCTCCCCGGGTATGTTGTATGTCACTCTGGGTAAGAGCATCTGCTAAATGCCATTAATGTAATCTAATGCAAAGCAAAGGTTTATGCAGAATTATTAGGCAGGTTAGAAGCTTGTGTAAGTTTTAGTGTAAGGCTGCATGTCTGTAGGTTTGTATGAAGCCCATTGACAGCCCTGTCATAGTTTGGAGTGTATTTTAGCTAATAATGTAGAGGTTAAAAAATTAATAGAATGATGAATGTTGAGAAAGGAAATATGTTTTTTGTTTCAGTATAATATTCATTTGGGACAACAATAAAGTAATAAAAGCTCTCACCATAATAATGACTCCATACTGCAAGCAAACTTAGGACCTACTTATAGCAGTACATCAGATAAGGCAATAAAAAAAGGTAAAACAACCTTCTGATTTGGAAATAAGCACTGAAATAATATGAATTTAACTCTAACAAAGAGGAGGGGGGACAACGCTGCAGTTTTTTCTTCAGGTTGCGAGAACAGTAATTTATATTCTGGTAGGACACAAGATTTAAAAAAAAATCTGGAACAGGATGTTACAATCAGTAACCAGCAGAGAGAAAGAGAGAGAGAGGTACATGTGCTGAATATCTGCAGGAAACAGTGGGAAAGGCACTTGAAGGACGCATCAGCAAGTTCAGACTATGATCCTTCACTCTCATGACTACATACCTTTCCTTTTTACTCTCTCTGTAGTTACTGAATACTTCATAGTTGATGCTTAGCATATTCTTTATGAGGAAAAATAAGAAAAATTTAAGGTTATAAGATCTACATGATAGCAGGGTTACTGGTCATTTCTTTGCCAATTTTACACCCATTTCAATCAAGGTTCAAGGCTCCACTCCAAAACAGTACTCCTGTATACACCAGGCTTGTAGTACTTGAGTCCAGGACTCACACTTGAGGCCAACTCATGCCCTAATTTTAAGGACTCGTGACTTAACTTGTACTTGAGCACTGATGACTCGGACTTAGACTCAGACCCGTGCATTAACTGTATTCGGACTCGTAAATTGGAGACGGGACTCAGATTTTTCTTTATTTTTTGTAACATGCCATAATAATTTGGCATTAGATACTTATAAGTACATTAATTTTTATACTAATTTTGTGCAAGAGAATGCATGTTCACCTGTTCATACGTCATGTTCAGGAACAAACTAACGTTAATGGTGCTAAAATGCCTGGAGAGAAACCCCTAGGATTGTCCACTTTGCTTATACAGACTTCTCATGCAGTGGGAAAAAATGGACTGCTGTGTGTTCCATATGTAGAAGAACTATCAAGGAAACGACGGGGACAACCTCAAACTTCAATTGTCATTTGGCAAGACTACACCTAGAGAAGAAAGTGACATGCTGTGTTCATTGTCCTGTTGATAGTGCGGCTTGCTGAGTGATGAACTAGCTTTTTATCTGTAGCCTTTTAACTAAAAGAAGAAGAAGCTTTATTGTCATTGTACAAGAATACAACAAAATTCCGTTTGGCAGCATCTCTCTTATAGCAGCTACATGTCACAGTCACAAGAAAATATATTAAACATAAATAGTAAAAACAGTAAAGTGCAGATAAAATGTTATATACCAGTATAAATAGTCTGTATTAAAGGTGCAGTCTGTATTTGAGGTGCAAGAGTTATTGTCCATTGACTGGGAGGTAGTAGTGTATGTGTGTGCGCGCGTGTGTGTGTGTGGGGGGGGTCATGATTCCTGATTCCTGCACAAGTCTCTTCACAGCCATGGGGAAGAAGCTGTTCTTCAATCTGTTGGTGCGGGCTCTCATGACTCTGAGTCTGCCAGAGGGAAGGTTGGAAAATAGAGAGTGTCCTGGGTGGGCGGGGTCATCCTGGATCTTTGTGGCCCGTTGGAGGAGCCAGCTTGAGTAGATCTCCTCTAGGCATAGGAGTGGGGAGCCGATGATCCACTGAGCAGTCTTGATGACCCACTGCAGTTGTTTCTTCTCGGACACAGTGCAGCTGGCATACCACACCGTACATCCGTAGGTCAGGACACTCTCTATTGTGCAGTGATAAAAGTTTTTCAGCAGAGGTGGAGGGAGTTTGTTCCTCTTCAGCGTTCTCAGGAAAAAGAGACGCTGCTGGGCCTTTTTAATAATGTGGGTGGTGTTCACAGTCCAGCTCAGGTCATCTGAGATGTGCAGTCTGAGAAACTTGAAGGTTTTGACCCGCTCCACTTCTTCGCCATTGATGCTCAGGCCTGAGTGTAGTGTGGTCCTTGTCTTCTGGAAGTCAATGATGAGTTCTTTTGTCTTCTTGGTGTTGAAGTTGAGGTGGTTGTTACTGCACCAGGCCGCCAGTGCTTGGACCTCCTCCCTGTATGGTGCCTCGTCATCATTGTTGATCAATCCAACAATGGTTGTATCGTCTGCAAATTTAATGAGGGTGTTGGAGCCATGGGTGGCGACACAGTCGTGAGTGTACAGCATGTACAAGATTGGACTCAGAACACAGCCCTAAGGAACACTGGTATTGAGGACGATGGTGGAGGATGTGGAGGTGCCCATCCTGACATGCTGGGGTCTGTTAGTCAGGAAGTCCTTGATCCACAGACAGAGGGAGGTTCCAAGTTGCAGTGTCTGCAGTTTGGTGATCAGTCGGCTGGGGCTGATGGAGTTACGTAAATGCCAAACTGAAGTCAACAAACAGCATCCTGATGTATGTTTTGGGACTTTCAATGTGGCTGAGAGCGGTGTGGAGGGTGATGGAGATGGCATCGTCTGTGGATCTGTTGGACCTGTAGGCGAACTGATGTTGGTCAAAGCCAGGTGGAATATGGGCCTTGACATGCTGGAACACCAGTCTCTCCATACATTTCATAATCACCGGTGTCAGGGCCACAGGCCGGTAATCATTCAACCCTGTGATGGCAGAGGATTTGGGCACGGGGATTATGGTGGCAGTTTTCAGGCAGGTGGGGACTGTGGCTTGCTGCAGCGAACAATTAAAGATGTTAGTAAATACAGCAGCAAGCTGATGGGCACATGATTTCAGCACCCTCCCTGGTACTCCATCCAGACCTGGTACTTTGCTGGTGTCGATGCCTCGCAGGACTCGCAGTACCTGGTGTTGCTGGATGGTGGGGGGCGGGTCATGCTCTGATGGTGTCAGCTGTGTGTCCTCTGCCTGTTTGCTGTCCTCTTCAAAGCAGGAGAAAAAGATGTTAAGTTGGTCTGGAAGAGAAATGTCAGTGGGGGAGGGGGTGTTGTGGCATTGTTTGTAGTCTGTAATGTTCTGGATGCCTTTCCACATGGAGCGGGGGTTGTTTTCCTTGAAATTGGCCTCTATCTGCTCTCTGTATTTTGTTTTAGCAGCCTTGATGCTTCTGTTCAGGTCCACTCTAGCCTTCCTGTAGGCCTCCCTCCCAGATAGCAGAGGGACGTTGAAACGGCGCCGATTCTTGGTCAGAATGGTCGGTTTCCATCGTAAGTCAGAAAATCAATGCTGAAACGGCGCCGTGAAACGTCGATTTCTCCGCCGTCGGAGAAGGTCGATTTATCACTGCTGAATCACCGTGGGTAAAGGTTGATCTGTCGACCGTCAGAGAAGGTCGAATATACGATGTTGAACCATCGTCACTTTTGCCGGCCAGTTTTCAACATTGGTAGGATGAGCAACTAATTGTTCAGAATATAAATTCTGGCCCGTAGCCAGGGGGGATTGGAGGGTTCGTTCGATCCCCCCCCCGGACATACGCCCCTCAAGATTACTCAAGATTTATTCATTTGTTCATGTCCGATGAATATACATTGATTCACATTTAAATTTACAATATCAAATCCAGACTAATCAAAAAAGAAAAGTAGACTAAGTGAGGACGAGTTAGAAAAATGGGTTCATTTCTCCTATGTTTATGTTTACACGTTTTGTTCAGACTGCTTTACACCCCAATCCAGTGGGTGGCGGTAATGCCCCATTAGATCCCTTTCACTGACGTCACCCGAAACCGGAAGTAAACAAACCCTGCGCCATATTGGAAGACCAACAAACTCGTGATTAGGGGGAAATAACGGCAGCGCGCGGTATGTGAACCCACGAGGCACTTGGTTTATCAAAAACCTACAATGGTAAACTTTTGTGCTGTGTTAGGGTTCTAACAAAGCTGATGGGAAAGGTGAAAAGAAGTCTTTCTACAGAATACCAGCTGTGATTGAGACAACAAGCAAACCAAGGAGCTTTCTGCCAGGAGACAGAGAGAGGATTTAGCTGCTTTATGCAGAGTGGATCTGAATACTTCAAGTCTATTTTGTTACTGGTAAGTCACTAGGCTAGAGTGTTGTAGAACATTTTTTTAAATGTCTAAATTAGAAGATTTGAAGTGTGCTCGTGTATTTGGGGGGTACGGGAGTAGGGGGCCAGATGAAGTCCACCTTTGGGGAAAAAAGATCCCCCCCCACAATGCTGGCTACGGGCCTGAAATTGCCACTGTTTGTCTTATCCTGCTTACACATAGATACGAGTAAATGATATAAGTATAAGTGATAATGATAAATAAATGATAAAAAAAGAACAAAAACCAGTTTACTTTCTTAACTCAGCAATGGATTTGACCTTCTATCTTTGAAAGTTTTTTTGCAAATAACTTAACATTTCCAAGATGATCATAAATTAATTCTAAGAAGATTGAAAGTGTTACAAAACCTGCATCTTATATCTAACTGGTGGGAATGGTGGTGTTACAACTTATCCTGGTGTTACTTTCATACCCGGTGTCTCTCATCTCTGTTGTATTGACTTTCATTTCAAGGCATGATATAAAAAAGGGCCAGTACGTATATGTAGCGATATGTCGTTGGATGTCCCACGCTGTCCCATAATGCAGTGCAATTACCACTGCTGTTTACTGGATGACGTCATTTTCGTTATATACCTGGGTGCACGTGAAACTCCCACACCACTCGGTTGGATCGCGACTCTCTTGTGGATCGGCCTGCTGTTACGCTTGGACCATTGAAACAACATTGAGAAAAACACTGGACCATGCTACATTTTCATTCATCCCTGGACATCTGGTACGTACCATTATTCAGTCACTATTAATAAAGGGAATTTCGAATACAATTTCAAGCAGTTTAAGAAGTTATGATGAACTTCAGTCATATCACGCGTTGGAGAAATTTCCCTCAACTAGTATCCATTTGAAACAACAACAATGCAGATGCATTATTCAATCGAAAAACAAGTCGAAGTACTTGTCTTGTTGGAGTGAAAACTTAGCGTTGGTGTGAAAACTTAGCGTTTAAATCGAGCATGTAGGCCTAGGTCGCATGTCGTTTTGAGCTGACCTGTTCTTTTGTGTAGCCTCATTATTGTCTCATTATTGTCTTCATGCTACATTTTATTCTATCAGGTGTCTACCTTAGCCCTTTGTGGAGGAACCGACGTAGGGGTCACAGTGAGGCGGATGCTGCGTAGCCTCCTGGTCAACAGCTTGGCCAGCCAATTTAACTGGGCTGGAAAGGGGGAAAAAACTGCGTTTAAGGACACCAAGATCCATGATGTCCTGTTTGGTAGGTTATGCATGTGCACAAAGCTGTAAAAGAGGGTAAAATAGTAAGCTGTCGCAAGTACTTGCACACTACTTCTAAACGTTCTTTGATAACTCCTTCACTAACTGTAACATTACGATTATAACGACAACGACAAACATATTGTGAAAGATGCAAAGGATTAAAAAGGATTAAGAAACTCACCAGGCGCCTTACTCAGAAAAAGCAGGTGTGCAGGCAAGTCCAGGGAGGCTGACTGAGTGACGAACGGTCCGGTAGTGGCATTTCTATTTCCGCTTTGTGTCAATGGGGAAATTAAAATGTTTTTCTTTTTTAATCCCGTTTAAATTGTCACAAGATTCACATCTATGGTTTCTGATTTTTACATATATTTTCTGTACTAGTACCATTACTTGCCACCTACCACTAGAGTGTGACGTGCATAGTCTTAACAACTCAAACTTTAACAATTATCACCATGCAAAGTCTCAATGTTGTTTTGTTCTTTTTCTTTCAGATGCTCTACAAAAGCAGCTGCCAGGGAGCACACACGCTACTTTTAGTGACGCAATCAAGAAGTGGCTTAAGTATGCGCCAGAGAGAGAGGGAGGGATGAGGAGACGTGAGGTAGGGTGGTATTTAGAAACCCATAGCCTACTGCTGACTTTCTTTATCAATGCTGCATCAAATTAATTTTGGTTATGTTTTTCTGTTTCCATGTACAGGTGTCTGCGCCGCAGGAGGAATAGGCCACAATTATAAATTATAAATAAATCATAAAATGTTTCTAAGAACTTGTTCAAGTGTGTTCTGTTCCTTATAAATGTTAAAAGTTATGCCTCATTAGATAGCTTGAGAAACATTAGGAGAGGTGCATTGTTGCATGCATTTTTATATCCTGTTGTACATAAAACAGGACGTAGCCTACGCACATTGATATAAATTAAGTTTCACTTTCATGGTTGACGTATGCATGTGTGTGTTCATCCTAGGCAAGAGCCCCGATGCTTTATTGTTAGCTAGTTTAATTTAGCCTGTTTTGCTTAATTTGTAGCCTTCCTGTTGTACATAAAACAGGAAGTAAAGTTGGATGAATCATCGCCGAAAATTAAACTATAAATCGACCGAAATCCGTAGTTGAATAAAGGGTGAAAGGGGGTCTATTCTCTGTCGGCCACCATCCACTTTTCAACGTCGTTTCAACGCAAACTCGTATGAGCAAAGCGGTGTTGAATCAACGCCGGTGAGCCACGATGATTCGACGGCGTATGGTCGAAGAACATGCCGATGATTCCCCGTCGAATCAACGCCCTTTTGCTATCTGGGCTGTCTCCTGACCTCAGCGCTGAATCCCTGGCCTGGAGTAATGCTCTGATATTGGTGTTAAACCAGGGTTTCTGATTGGGGAATATTTTCACCCATTTCCTTGTTGTTACATTGTCCATGCAGAATGATGTATGACAGATACATGTATGTATAAAATGGGGCAGTCAAGCAGTAACGTTAGTCCAACACAGTAGCAGAGACAGTTTCATGTAACGGCAGCAACAGCCACAGTCAAATGGTGTGGTTGGAGTCTTGTTCTCAGATTCAACTTGGATCAATAGTGGACTCAACTTGGACTCGACTCGAAATTTTCTTTAATGACTTGGAATTGAACACTGAAGACTCAAGACTGGACTCGGACTCAAGGTTTAGTGGCTTGACTACAACACTGGTATACACACACTGTATTATCTATTATTTTAAATGGAAACCTATAGAGATCTTGCAGTCACGTGACCGGAAAGTATACAACCGCCATCGTGTCGGTCAAAAACACCGCTGAATACTGCTGCACTCGTGTACAGAATGGATCAATTTCAACCGACGGACTACACGGCTCATTTTTCTAATGAACAGATAACTAGATATATGTCTAAAATAAACGATCTACAGATTTGTGACCCTTATGGCTTTCTGGACGGAGTTTTCACGACCGGATTTTGAACTGCCAGCGGAATACCCGGACGTGTATGATTACCTCATCAACTTTCCCTCGCTGTTCAGTGGTGAAGCACTGCGTGCTTAGAAATCTCTGGACAGTTTTCTTTACAGAAATTCAGGATTTGTCAGCGACTCAGATGTGGCATCTTGTAAACAAGAAAATGATCCTCACTGGATGGGTAAGTCACTTAATTATTGAGTATAGCACTGACCAGCCGATTATAGAATAGAATAAGGTAATTCCAAATCGTCCGGTGTTGTTTACATGGAGCTGGCGTTGGAGAGGTAGAGGCTTGGCAGTGGAGGTTTGAGTAGCTGTTTTCTGAGCTTAGTCAACAGGCCGGCTCTGCCTGTAACCTCGCTTTTGCTTCGGCTCCTGGCGCTGCCTCCTTCGCTTTGCTTCCAATAACAATCCACGGAGACCCCGCTGGTCTCGCAATCTGGTCTCGTCCGGAATGTTTTTTTTTTTTTTTCTCGTCCGGAATGTTGTGCATGCGATGGAAATCGCTATAAACCGTCATTTTCTGCTGGAAACCAATGTCCAGTAAGTCCATACGGTTGTAGTGGATATTGAAGTCCGGTACAGACGAACAACACGCAAAAATACACACAAACATAAAAACCGTGCACAGGTAGGGAGAGCTTGTAGCCGCAGCCGTTGTAGTAGAATTGTATATAGTAGGGTTTTCCAGAAGAAAAGGTAGAAGTAAAAGCAGAAGTAGAAGGCGGAATATGGCGTTTGACCTACAAGATGGCATCTGTCACAATCTGGATCGGCTGTGACGTCACATGCAAGATCTCTATAGACCCATGCATTCAGGTGAAAATTTAGACCTTCTCTGTGTCATGTTATACATATACTGTACATATCTTTTGTGTCAACATAAGTTACCGTGTTTAATAGTGTCACTTACATGATTGTATGTGATGAGATGACATTTATGCCTGAAAAAAAAATAAATAAAAGAATCACATCTGTCCAACTTGTGTATTAACTGTTCTGAATTAATCACATGTATGACCATTATTGTTTGAAAGCAATTACCAAATTACAATCAGAAGTGCTGTTGTACTGAATATCAGCACGGCTGTGATTTGTTCGTAGAGGTGATGCCCATCGGTGGACAGAACAAGTCCATGCTAACAACATGATAGTAAAAATCTTTAGTGGTTGAACTGACATTTAATTGTAATCTACAAAAATGCTTGGATTTACTTTATGCGCATGGATGAGTATCTTTTTTTCTTGTAGATGGCTTTGCTCTTACAGTATAATTTAATCAAAATGATGAAATGGAATATTTTTCAACATCTGTTTGGCTCTGTGTGAGTGAGGCAGCATGACAGGGAGCATCCACCTCTCCTAATATACAGTGGTGCTTGAAAGTCTGTGAACCCTTTAGAATTTTCTATATTTCTGCATAAATATGACCTAAAGCATCATCAGATTTTCACACAAGTCCTAAAAGTAGATAAAGAGAACCCAGTTAAACAAATGAGACAAAAATATTATACTTGGACATTTATTTATTGAGGAAAATGATCCAATATTACATATCTTTGAGTGGTAAAAGTATGCGAACCTCTAGGATTAGTAGTTAATTTGAAGGTGAAATTAGAGTCAGGTGTTTTCAATCAATGGGATGACAATCAGGTGTGAGTGGGCACCCTGTTTTATTTAAAGAACAGGGATCTATCAAAGTCTGATCTTCACAACATATGTTTGTGGAAGTGTATCATGGCACGAACAAAGGAGATTTCTGAGGACCTCAGAAAAAGCATTGTTGATGCTCATCAGGCTGGAAAAGGTTACAAAACCATCTCTAAAGAGTTTGGACTCCACCAATCCACAGTCAGACAGATTGTGTACAAATGGAAGAAATTCAAGACCATTGTTACCCTCCCCAGGAGTGGTCGACCAACAAAGATCACTCCAAGAGCAAGGCGTGTAATAATCAGCAAGGTCACAAAGGACCCCAGGGTAACTTCTAAGCAACTGAAGGCCTCTCTCACATTGGCTAATGTTAATGTTCATGAGTCCACCATCAGAAGAACAGTGAACAACAATGGTATGCATGGCAGGGTTGTAAGGAGAAAGCCACTGCTCTCCAAAAAGAACATTGCTGTTCATCTGCAGTTTGATAAAGATCACGTGGACAAGCCAGAAGGCTACTGGAAAAATATTTTGAGGCTGGATGAGACCAAAATAGAACTTTTTGGTTGAAATGAGAAGCTTATGTTTGGAGAAAGGAAAACACTGCATTCCAGCATAAGAACCTTATCCCATCTGTGAAACATGGTGGTGGTAGTATCATGGTTTGGGCCTGTTTTGCTGCATCTGGGCTAGGACGGCTTGCCATCATTGATGGAATAATGAATTCTGAATTATAAAAGCGAATTCTAAAGGAAAATGTCAGGACATCTGTCCATGAACTGAATCTCAAGAGAAGGTGGGTCATGCAGCAAAACAATGACCCTAAGCACACAAGTCGTTTGTGGCAGCAGGAGCGTGGCCAAGCAGCAGTCTGTGAATGGAGGGCGGGGTCGGGGAAGGTAAGTGGCTAGGTCATTACACCTGATGTCAATTTGTGTGTGTGTGTGTGTGTGTGTGTGTGTGTGTATGTTTGTTGCAGGGATGGAGTATAAAGGGAGGGGGAGAGGAGAGAAGATGGATTTGCTCCCTGACCACAACGTACGTGTGTGTGTGTGTGTGTGTGTGTGTGTGTGTGTGTGTGTGTGTGTGTGTGTGTGAGAGTGAGTGAAAGAAAGAAAGAAAGAAAGAAAGAAAGAAAGAAAGAAAGCTGAAAAGCTCAATAAAGTGTGTGTGTGTTAACACGAACTCTCGCCTGCCGTGCTTCTGTGCTCCACCCACATCGGGGATTACTACAGTGGTGCTGAAACCCGGGACGCACAGAAGCACGGCAGGCGAGAGTTCGTGTTCTCACACACGCACTTTATTGAGCTTTTCAGCTTGCTTTCTTTCTTTCTTTCTTTCTTTCTTTCTTTCTTTCTTTCTTTCTTTCTTTCACTCACTCACACACGTGTTGTGGTCGGGGAGCGAATCCATCTTCTCTCCTCTCCCCCTCCCTTTATAGAGGTTTTTCACCTGATGTCACAGGGTCATGTGACGCCCCGGTGTCCGCCATTTTGAAGGTCAAGCTAGCTAATGTCAACAACATAGTAGCTGGTATGTTACTGTAGCAATGTTTATGTTCAGTCATTTGGATGACTGTTAAAACCTTTCAGTCTCAGGTTTTTCCTTTACTGTATTTACTAGTTTACTGAGCTAGTGCGCTTGGGCAGGCTGGGAGCGAGCGCGCTAGCTCGGGCAGGCTGGGAGCTAGCGCGCGCGCTCCCGGCAGGCCCGGGAGCTAGCGCGCGCGCTCCCAGCCTGCCCGGGAGCTAGCGCGCGCGCTCCAAGCCTGCCCGGGAGCTAGCGCGCTCGCTCCCAGCCTGCCCGAGCGAGCATGCTCGCTCCCAGCCTGCCCGAGACTGTAGCAATGTTTACGTTCAGTCATTTGGATGACTGTTAAAACCTTTCAGTCTCAAGTTTTTCCTTTACTGTATTTACTAGTTTACGGAGCTAGCACGCTAGCTCGGGCAGGCTGGGAGCTAGCGCGCTAGCTCGGGCAGGCTGGGAGCGAGCGCGCTAGCTCGGGCAGGCTGGGAGCGAGCGCGCTAGCTCCCGGGCAGGCAGGGAGCGAGCGCGCTAGCTCCCGGGCAGGCTGGGAGCGCGCGCGCTAGCTCCCGGGCAGGCTGGGAGCGCGCGCGCTAGCTCCCGGGCAGGCTGGGAGCGCGCGCGTTAGCTCCCGGGCCTGCCGGGAGCGAGCGCGCTCGCTCCCAGCCTGCCCGGGAGCTAGCGCGCTCGCTCCCAGCCTGCCCGGGCTAGCGCTCGCTCGCAGCCTGCCCAAGCTAGCGTGCTAGCTCCGTAAACTAGTAAATACAGTAAAGGAAAAACTTGAGACTGAAAGGTTTTAACAGTCATCCAAATGACTGAACGTAAACATTGCTACAGTAACATACTAGCTACTATGTTGTTGACATTAGCTAGTGCTAACAGCTAGCTGCTAGTACACTGCTACAACTACACCGACCCTAATAATACAGTTCTTGGTCATTGCCTGGTAACAGCAAATTTATAACGGACCATGTCTCAACAGACTAAGAAGTTATTTCAATGACATTTAATAACATTTTGTTTATCCTGAGGACCGAAAGTAAATGAAAATGTGAACAAACCTTAGCTGTAATAAGATGGCGACCACCGGCTCCAGGGACGACCCGCTGATGTAGGCATGTTACCCAGCCTGACACAAAATATTTGTAGGCATCCAAACTCTTATACGCTTTCAGATCAATACCTGTGTATGGCGATGGGTTTTTAACGACATAGGTATACAGATCATGTGGGCCGAAGTCAGGTAAAGACGAGGGCTTCGTGTACTTCCGTACGTCAGTGAACAATCCTGGTGGAAGCAGGTAAACGTCGTTCTCTAAGCCTGCTAACCTCAATTTTTGCAAATACCTCTCCCTCTGCTCGCCCTGTAAATGCCCTACGTCACTGGATAGTGAAGGTGTTTTCTGCATCTTGCTCCTTTTTCTTTTATGTTTTTTGTTTGTCGCCTTCCTCGCATTCAAACTGATTCGAGCCGTGACCTCCAAAATGGCAGCATCACATGACTTGGTCACGTGGGTGAAAAACCTCTATACTCCATCCCTGCAACACACACACACACACACACACACACACACACACACACACACACATTGACATCAGGTGTAATGACCTAATCACTTACCTTCCCCGATCCCGCCCTCCATTCACCGACTGCTGCTTGGCCACGCCCCCGCTGCCACATCGTTCAACCAAAGAATGGTTAAAGAAGAATAAAGTTAATGTTTTGGAATGGCCAAATCAAAGTCCTGACCTTAATCCAATCAAAATGTTGTGGAAGGACCTGAAGCGAGCAGTTCATGTGAGGAAACCCACCAACATCCCAGAGTTGAAGCTGTTCTGTATGGGGGAACGAGCTAAAATTCCTCCAAGCCGGTGTGCAGGACTGATCAACAGTTACCGGAAATATTTAGTTGCAGTTATTGCTGCACATGGGGGTCACACCAGATACTGAAAGGGTCACGTACTTTTGCCACTCAGTTATGTAATATTGGATCATTTTCCTTAATAAATAAATGGCCAAGTGTAATATTTTTGTCTCCTTTGTTTAACTGGGTTCTCTTTATCTACTTTTAGGACTTGTGTGAAAATCTGATGATATTTTAGGTCATATTTATGCAGAAATATAGAAAATTCTAAAAGGTTCACAAACTTTCAAGCACCACTGTACTTGCATACTGCATGTAGTGAACTGAATTATTAGAGGATATCACTTAAGGAGGGCGGCACGGTGGTGTAGTGGTTAGTGCTGTCGCCTCACAGCAAGAAGGTCATGGGTTCGAGCCCCGGGGCTGGTGAGGGCCTTTCTGTGTGGAGTTTGCATGTTCTCCGCGTGGGTTTCCTCCGGGTGCTCCGGTTTCCCCCACAGTCCAAAGACATGCAGGTTAGGTTAACTGGTGACTCTAAATTGACCATAGGTGTGAATGTGAGTGTGAATGGTTGTCTGTGTCTATGTGTCAGCCCTGTGATGACCTGGCGACTTGTCCAGGGTGTACCCCGCCTTTCGCCCATAGTCAGCTGGGATAGGCTCCAGCTTGCCTGCGACCCTGTAGAAGGATAAAGCGGCTAGAGATAATGAGATGAGATGAGATCACTTAAGGATAAAAGGAATTTAATTTTCTTCAGGAAGCACAGACACAGCAGGGTACAAATACATTAACATATGGATGCTTAATTTGCTGTATTTATCAGAATGAATCTGTAGTGTCTTTCTAATTTAACAGTAAATCCAATGCAAAGTGATATTTTGATAACATAATATAAGTAGCATAATATTTCATGGAAAAAATCACAATGGCAAATAAACACTCACCAAAATATCTCAAACTTGGCCCACTTTGCCCAGGAAAAAAAAATGGAAATGAGCTTTCAGGATCCTGAAAGAGTCATCTCTGGTGATCTTATGCAAATAATCTGACTCACTAAGAAGAGACAGGATTCCTAACACTAATCCATCTTGATTTTTTTTTTACGAGCACACAGACTTGTATCATGTAATACCATCTTGTCACACACATCAACAGTATATTTGTTCTAAGAGAAACACAGGATTCCCACCATGCTGTTTTCCTCTCCAAAGTCCAGGTGATTACAAGCAGTCCTGTTGGCATGTGACTTTGGAGTAACATTAGCCAGCTTTTGCTAATGCTGAAAGTTTGAGGACAGCGTGAGGAGAGCTCTCAGGATGTCTAATGCATGGAAAGCCCCGGGTCCTGATAACATTCCTGGTCGTGTCCTGAGAGACTGTGCCGAGGAGCTCACAGATGTCTTTACAGACATCTTCAACATCTCATTGAGCCAGGCTATTGTCCCCATGTGCCTCAAAGCCACCACCATCATCCCGGTCCCGAAGAAGCCATCTTCCTCCTGCTTCAATGACTACCGCCCGGTCGCACTCACTCCCATCCTCATGAAGTGCTTCGAGCGGCTAGTCATGCGGCATATCAAGTCTGCCTTCCCCCCCGCCCTGGACCCTTTCCAGTTTGCATATCAGTCCAACCGTTCGACCGATGACGCCATCTCCAGTGCCCTCCACTTAGCCCTCACCCACCTGGAGACAAAAGGCTCGTATGTCAGAATGCTGTTCATAGACTTTAGCTCAGCATTCAACACAATCATTCCTCAGCAGCTCATTCATAAACTGGACCAGCTGGGACTCAACACCTCCCTGTGCAACTGGCTGCTGGACTTCCTGACGGGGAGACCACAGGCTGTACGGGTTGGCAGCAACTCCTCCAGCACCATCACATTGAACACGGGGGTCCCCCCAAGGATGTATGCTGAGCCCCCTCCTCTTCACTCTGCTGACCCACGACTGCACACCAACATCCAGCTCCAACCTCTTCATTAAGTTTGCAGATGACACGACTGTGGTGGGTCTCATCAACAATGGCGATGAGACAATCTACAGGAGTGAGGTGAGCCACTTGGCCATGTGGTGCAAGGACAACAATCTCCACCTGAACGTGGAGAAGACGAAGGAGATTGTTGTGGACTTCAGGAGAGCACACACCCAGCATGCTCCACTAACTATCGACGGTGCTGCAGTGGAGAGGGTGAGCAGCACCAAGTTGCTGGGTGTGCACATCTCTGAAGACCTGTCCTGGAGCAACAACACTGCATCACTGGCCAAAAAAGCCCAACAGCGTCTGTACTTCCTCCGCAAACTGAGGAGAGCAAGAGCCCCAGCCCCCATCATGCATACATTCTACAGAGGCACCATCGAAAACATCCTGACCAGCTGCATCACCGTGTGGTACGGCGCCTGCACCGTATCCTGCTGCAAGACTCTGCAGCGCATCGTGAGAGCAGCTGAGAGGATCATTGGTGTCTCTCTCCCTTCTCTTATGGATATCTATAACTCCCACCTCACCCACAAAGCCATCAGGATTGCAGGTGACCCCACCCACCCATCTCACAGCCTCTTCAGCCTGCTGCCATCGGGGAGGAGACTGCGGAGTCTCCGGGCCAAAACCAGCAGGCTCAAGGACAGTTTCTTTCACCAGGCAGTCAGGAGGCTCAACTCCCTCCCTGTTCTTCCCCTCCTCCCCCCTCTGCCCCCTGCCACAGATTCTGCCCGCACACCTCCCTGCCCCCCCTTCAGCATCTGACATCATGTCACCCTCACAATTCCCACCCCCCCAACACACACACACATACTCTCAACATTCATTCGCACACTCAACTCAGGGACTGCACATTTCACTTTACCTCGCTCATTTGCACTATTCTGCACTACCTCACCTTAACAGCTATTAGTTTCTTGTTTATACTGCTTATTTCATGTTTACCTGCTATACCTCAAGTGCCCTTGACTGTTTATTTTATGTCCTTTTGCACCAATTTATATACATATATCTCGTCTTGTCTCGTCTTCTTCCGCTTATCCGGGACCGGGTCGCGGAGGCAGCAGTCTAAGCATGGAAGCCCAAACTTCCCTTTCCCCAGACACCTCAGCCAGCTCTTCGGGAAGAACACCGAGGCGTTCCCAGGCCAGCCGAGAGACATAGTCCCTCCAGCGTGTCCGGGGCCTCCTCCCGGGGGGACATGCCTGGAACACCTCCCCAGGGAGGGAATATATATATATCAGGGCTCTAAATTCATATATTTTTTTACCAGCCACCCGGACTAGTTACCTTCCAAAGTAACTAGCCAAACAGAAAATCAACTAGCCAAAATTTGTTCATGTATGAATTTTACTTCTGTCAAAAATAACACAAAAGAGAGTAGTTACTATTGTTCATGACTAATGTGCATTTATTTCAAGAGCTGAGTATTTTGATACTGTTATGTAAATACATAAATGAGAACAACACAAAGCACCATAATATAATCAAAAAAAAAAAAAAGCCAGATGACTGACCCCTTACGAGTTCTTTTAGGAACCAGTTCGTCCGCTTCCATTTTTAATTTGTCGCTGAAATTGACAGAGCTTACACGGTAGCCTATGCAACACCAGCGATTGCACGAACTGAGTCAGCGCTGTAAACCGAAACTAGAAAGTCTTCCCGCAAGTTCCTTTCAGCACCTAGATGTCGCCCAGGATTGGTTGGTGAGTGTGTGACATGATTTTTTTTTTTTACCCTTAGGCAGCCTCTGACGTTACTGCCTGAGGGACCGGGAGAAAACCACCGGAAAAGGTTTTAAACAAATGCAACAAACACGAAACAAATGCAAGTCGGAAGATGACCATAAAATACTCAATAGTTACGATATAATAATTTTATGTATCTCACACAGAATTTTCGGAGATATATCGAGTATATTCGATATATCGCACAGCCCTAGTCTGAGTAAATTAAGTCGCCTCGGGCGACCGGACCACCGCGAATTTTGAGCCCTGTATATATAATGTGTGTGTGTGTGTGTGTGTACAGTATATGTATGTGTGTGTGTGTGTATATATATATATATATATATATATATATATACCTGTGAGTGTTTAGTCTATGTCTATTTCTTATCTAGAGTGTTTATACTGTTTATATTGTTTATTTCAGTTATTCTATTTTTATTTATTGCATTGCCTGTTTGCACCGTGGATCAGAGAGGACTGAAATTTCATCTGTGCTGTATGTCGAGCATGTATAGCATATTTGACAATAAAGTTGACTTGACTTTGTTTAAACTACTACTTAGTAATTAGTATCACCGTCCTTTTTTAAATTATTATTATTATTATTATTATTATTATTAATTTTATTTTTTTTTTAATAACGAGACCCCAGTCTGATGCATTTGTTTTCTGTTAGTTCTTAAGACCAAGGCTGGAATTCACAGATGAAAAAGCATGCCTTTGACATTCTGCGTCCTTTCACCTGTCAATGTGTAACAATTTCCTGAGGTGGAACAATGAGGGACTGGGACCAGGCACAACAATTCAAGGTGCACTTTATTTCAACGCTCACGTTTCAGTGACTAACACACAAGCACACACGCACGCACACACACACACACACACACACACACACGTTGGAGACCACAGCTCACTCTCTTGTTACTGGCCATCTGCAAGACACACATTAACAGACAGCCAATAATTAGACACAGGGGTACCTCGTCACGTTACCTGCTGGTTCAACCTGACTCCTCGCTTTTCACAGCTGATGCACGACCACACCCTCGCTGCCACACAGTGTATTGCCAAATTTTATTGCCATTTGATATGATTGCTGATTTGGCTAAACCGAAGATGTTGGCACCTCTGTTACTGGCCAAGTTTCCAGATAGTTACTGTTACGACGGGCTCACAAACCGCAACGAAGGAAGGAAGACAGAGACTAATGATCTTAATTAATTTACTTAAAGCATATACACAGAGCCATGGCCTCACTTTCATTTATAAATGCCCTGAGACCTCAAGAATGGCATAGGAATAGTTTTAAGCGTTAACAATAAATCTAATATAGTAATTTTTTACAATTAAAGTGATTTATATAGGTAGCGGTCTGAATGAATGACCTTGACGTCCATAACGTCACAACAGGAAGTCGATTGGTCTCATCGCCACTTCCGCTATACTAAAACACAGAGCTGACTGCAACTCTGATCCTCCATTTTGAGCTAATTTATGGCCATGCCACATAGATGTGTTTTTGACCAGTGCAGCAACACGACAGAAGGTGGATTTACGTTGCATTCATGGTCCAAGAATGTTCAAACTGCAAAGATTTGGATGCGTTTTGGGAGAAGTTCACGGGCACATTGGGCGCCTACAAAGTGGTCTCTCCTCTGCTCTGCACATTTTACTGAGGACTCGTATGAGACCTCTGATCTGTTGAGGAGCATTGGCTATAAGCCCGTATTGAAAGGTGTAGTATCAACAATTAAAGAAAAAGAAAATGACAAGACAAGGAAAGCATTTATTTTATTTATTTATTTATTTTTTTAAAGGAAAGTGAGTTCAGTTGCACCAGTCCTCCCGTAGGGAGCTGAGGGTTGTTGCTAAAACCCGAGACAGAACGGGACAGGACGTATCGCTCAGGCAGTGACCTCCCCGCAGTTGTTGCTAAAACCGGTGACATCCCGTTCCATCCTGCGTTTTAGTAATTGCCTGAGCCCAGTAGTAATGACAGACTACACAGTATGAAGAAAAGTGAATGAGTAGAGCAGCCGTCTTATTTCTAAACTGGATACTGCTGCCATCTCGCCCTTACATGGAAGAAGTGAATGAACGGAGAACTGAACGAACAACTGAAAGTCAGATTGTTTCAAAAACAATCGGCCTTCAAGAAGTGAGAACACAGATGGGTAAGCTTGGACTCTCATTTGGATTTTTAAATAAAAGCACGTTGTTTACCTGTATTTAGATTAATACATGTAACTTGTATTGTGTGCTTAAGTTACCGGTGTAAAATTATTTAATTTGCTTCAGAATGTGATTGCCTCAGTTCATCTGATAATTTAATTAGCCTTTTACATTTTATCAGTGAAAATGCATGCATGTACATGTATGTTGCGTAAGTTATAACACCTGTCCTGTTTTAATGAGAGGCAACCCACAATCAATGAAGTTAAATCAGTCTTAGTTGAGCAAGTTGGTAATGGTATTTCTTACTTTCACCATAAATTTTTATTTATATGACTTTGGTCTATAGCTGTCAAAGGCCTCGGCCTTAAAACCAGTTCCTGCTGTGATGTCATGCACTCAGGGCTGGCTGGCTCAGCGGGGCAGCTCGAATGCCAACTTTGCGGTCGATTTTAACTCTCAAAAATATATTTTTTATTCCCATTTATGCAGCATACAAGAGTCAAGGATGGAGATACTATCCACTCAGAAATGTATTTAAAAATAAAGGTTCTGCATATCTCCTTTAAAGAGAATTGAAACATTTACAAAATAAACCAAATACAAAACAAAGCCATTAAAAATAAATGAATCGGCAGACGTGCAGCACTGAGCCCACGAGCCGCAGCCATTTTCCAAAGGCTCCTCCTTTTAAAGGGAGAGCACAAGTGTTAAGTGTTGCCACTAGCTCCCCAGCCACGCCTACAAGCAATCATAGAGTGACAGCGCCGAGAATCGTCACACGTGCCCCCTCCCTCTCCCCCCCAAAAAAAGAAAACAAAGAGCCTTATGGGGATCGTAGTTTTCCAAACAAAGACCAAAAAAATTTCAACCGTCCCATATCCAGCGCATAAACCAGCAGTTGACCCATCCAGCACAAAGCCATATATCCACAGAGGTACTCATCCCCTCTCTCCAACTCTCCACTCCCCTGTCTGCCCAGCAACCATGGCGCCTAGGAGCAAATTAAGGGGAGAAAAGAGAAAAAAGAGCCAAAGAGGGGAAAAAAACAAGCACCACAGCAACACATAGCTAAACACAAGATAGGGCATCAGCTACAATATTATCTGACCCCTTAATGTGCCTTATATCTAAACAAAGACTATAAAAATAAAGACCAACGAACTAGATGCTGGTTTGGACTTTTCATCGAATTCAGAAAAATCAAAGGATTATGGTTAGTAAGGGGGCAAAGGATCACTGGAGGAATGGTACCTTTCTGGTTGGCCACTAGCTTGGCGTCCCAGACTGGTCTCCCCTTATCCAGCAGCATGTGATGCGCAATATATGGCCAATTTGTCATCAGCAAGTGGCCACAACAACTAGCATCTCACATGTCACAGACTGCATGCTGTGGCTCTTTGCACCACCTCTAGTTGTTAGCAGAATGCAGGGGATCTAAGGGAGTAAACCCCAAAAACAAATCAGGACCAGTCCCTGCTTGGGTTAGCCCACTGGTCTGTTTATGTCAGCCTCTCTGACCCAGGCCTGGTGATTTGTGTTTTATTATGAATCCACTCCAGAACCTGCTCATTGAGGAATGCAAGTATGGAAGAAGGCAGCCTACTTGCTCACTACAATGGGGCTAGCAACCCCTTGCAGTGGTACATAACCTGCTATGGACCCACATAAGCAATCACATCACCAACACCTGCATCGTGGATCTGCGCAGCATAATAGCAAGCATGACGAACCCCAGGTAAAGCCTTATGGACCCCGCGGCCCTGATCAGCCCAGATCTGCTTGCAAGAATCCCAAACAAGTTAAACTAGCTTGTTGGAATGTCCGGACTACGGCTGACGCAACTTCTACCAAATGCCAGGCCCCAGAGCACTGATCAGCTTTAGTAGCCTTGGAGCTCAAGCACCTTAGTATTGACATTGCCTGTCTCAGTGAATGTTGGATACCAGGAGAAGGCGAGTTTGTCGAAGGAGACTACACCTTCCTTCATTCAGGAAGACCACCCGATGATACAAAGCTTGAAGGAGTCGCCATTGCCATTAATAATACCCTCCGCCCCCTTGTGATTAGCTGGAAGGGAATTAGCCCCAGGGTGATGAGCATAAGAAATAAACTGGACAAATTCATTGCCACAGTTATAAGCATATACACCTCAACCTTCAAAAGACCACCCAAAGAGAAAGCACTGTTTTATGACCAGTTGTCAGAAGTATTAACATCAACTCCCAGACTCGACAGAATTTTCCTACTTGGCGATTTCAATGCTCGTGTAGGAACAGACTCGGACGCTTGGCCAAATGTGATCGGCTGCCACGGTCTTGGTGACATGAATGAAAAGGGCACCTTGTTGGTTGATTTGTGCACCCATTTTGGCCTTTGCATTACCAACACACTCTTTTCTCATGCGAATATTCACAAGGGAACATGGCAGCATCCAAGATCTAAAAGATGGCATCTCATCAACTATATTATTGTTAGATAACATTACAAGAGTGATATCATAGATTCAAGAGTTCGCCGCAGTGCTGACTGCTGGACTGACCATAAAATTGTGTGTGCTCGCCTTAATCTTCATTTCCATCTATCAGCACAAAAACGGAAGAGCAACTTGCCAAAGTGTTTCAATGTAAGCAAATTGAAAGACCCAGCTATAGCTGAACAGTTGCGAGAGACCATCTGTCAAAACCTACCAAGTAACTGTGCTGAAAACCAGTCCCTTGAGGAGCAGTGGGAGAATCTTTGTGATAATCTATATGCCAGTGCTAAGATCACCGTCGACTTCCAAAAGCGCAACCACCAGGACTGGTTCGATGAAAATAACCCCACCATTATGAACCTCCTGCACTGAAAGTAAGCTGCTTTCCAAGCTGTCTTCGGCAGCGACACCCAGGAAAACAGAAAACGCTACCGGTATAGACAAGCCAAAAACATCTGCCAAAAGGATCTTCGCTGTCTTCAAAACCAGTGGTGGCTGGATTGCGCCAAAGAAGTTGAGCAGCATGCAGAAAGGCATGACTCTAGATCCTTCTTCCAATCGGTCAAATTTGTATACCAGTGGCGCCAAAGCGGCATCTGCCCTATCAATGATGACCAAGGCAACCGGCTGATGGAAAAAGAGGGCATCTTGGCTTGCTGGAAACAGCATTTCAGCGATCTGCTGAATCGACCTGGAACAGCAAATACTAGCGTCCTCGATGAGATAACACAGGAAGAACCACTCAGCGAACTCGCAATACCCCCAACCATCGAGGATGTTAAGTTAGCCCTTGACCATCTGGCCAACAACAAGGCTCCTGGCCCAGACAGTATTCCTGCAGAGGTCCTAAAAGCAGGCAGACCAGCCCTTCTCATGGAACTCTGGGACCTCCGTCTTCCCATCTGGGAGGAGGAGAGGGTGCCTCAAGATCTGATAAACGGTAAAGTCATCACCATCTTCAAGAAGCAATGCCACTTTAACTGCAGTAACTACCATGGGATCACATTTCTATCTGTCATCAGCAAGCTATATGCTCACATCATTTTGGACAGGGTGTGGCCTTGCATTGAGAAACACCTCCCTGAGGCACAGTGTAGCTTTAGAGGTGGCCGTGTGACCAGTGATATGATGTTTGCTATCTGGCAGCTTTTGGAAAAGTGCCAAGAACAACAACATGAACTGCACGTAGTCTTCGTGGACTTGGTAAAGGCTTTTGACATGGTTAGCAGACCCGTTATGTGGGCACTACTGCAGAAGATTGGAATCTCTCCCAAAATAGTTAACATCATCCAAAGCTTTCATGAAGGTATGGAAGCAAGAGTACTGGTTGGTGGAGAATTCACTGGATCTTTCAATGTAACCAGTGGCTTTCGTCAAGGATGCATCCTAGCTCCCATGCAGTTTATCCTCTTCTTGTTTGTCCTCCAACACACCCATAAATCCATCAGGGAGTTCGGTGTGAAGATAAAACACAAGCTTGATGGCAGGCTTTTCAATCTTCAGAGACTCAAAGCTAAGTCGACAGCGACTTCAAGACTCAACGACTTTCTCTATGCAGATGACGCTGCATTGGCTACCAGAACTGTGGAGTCCTTACAGGAAGGAGTCTCAGCATTGAATAAGTCTTGCAGGGCCTGGGGTCTGACAATCAGCAAGCCTAAGACAGAAGTAATGCACGTTCAGTGTGACCAACTACCTGTCATCACCATTGATGGGTCTGAGCTAAAACGCGCCCAAACATTTACATACCTTGGAGGCAATCTGTCTGACAATGCAAGCCTCAACTCAGAAATCCAGTGACGAGTGTGCTGCGGTGCAGCTGTGTTTAGTGCACTTCAAACTAGGTGCTTCAACAGAAGGGGGCTTACCCTGTCTACCAAGTTGACTGTATATAAAGCCATTGTTCTACCCTCACTCCTCTATGGATCCGAAACGTGGCCAACGTTAGCACATCACATCTGAAGACTAGAAGTATTCCGCCAAAGATAACTTCTAGTGGGCCTGTTAAGCATAACAATTGTGCACAAAATGAAAAAAGCATGAAACTTTCAGGGTTTGTTCTTGAAGGCATAAGCTTTAATTTGAGACGTGGAGGCATTCTCAGTTTGACCTCTGGGGTCAGCTAGAGGTCATTGACCTCCATGATATCACATTTCTATGCATGAAATTAGAAAAGGCTGTATCTTAACATCTAAATGTGATGTAAATGTAAAATAAATGTGTTTTTCCATGTGCCTGGACATGAAAAAATCACATATAATACTGATATTCCTCTTAGGTGTAACTTCAGGGGTCAGGTAGAGGTCATTGACCTTTGAAATTTGAAGTTTCTATGCATGAAATTCTAGACGGGTGTATCTTAGGATCTAAATGTGATAGAAATGTGAAGTTAATGTGTATTTCCTTGTTTCTGACCATGAGAAACCCATTTTTGATACTGATATTACTCTTACAGGTCATCTCTGGGGTCAGCTAGAGGTCACTGACCTCCAGCATAATGCATTTCTATGCATAAAATTAGAAACGGGTGTACCTCAGGTTCTAAATGTGATAGAAATGTAAACTAAATTTGTATTTCTATGATTCTGTACATGAGAAACCCATTTTTGATACTGATATCATTCTGAGAGGTCAACATCATGGAGAACAGGCAAGGTTGGGAAACATCCCACATTTTGATAAATCTATATAAAAATCTCGTGTTTTGGATTGTAAGAAACAATTCCATATGAATATGAACATGACAGAAATATACTTCAACTTGTCAGAAATTATAAAGTTTAACTAATCAAAAACTTGAACTACAATCAAAACTCTAAATGCAGTGTAAACAGTTGAACAGGTTCCATAAAGAACATTTTAAAATCACTATAGTATCTACATTTATTCTAAGGGCCTTGACCTTTGGGGATTACAATGTTGGCCTACAAATTGTAACTACAGAACACTGGAAAACAGAACACTGAAAACAGAACACTGAAACAGAAACACTGAAAACAGAACACTGGAAAACCACACCCCTTGCCCCACTCTGAACCGCGGGAAAATAATGGGCTACACACAAAACATGAACATGAAAATTCCGTTGAATCTCTACCTCTGCTAGACTGACATATAGTTATTCCTGTGAATTTAGAATTACCCTATCAATGTCCAACATTAAAATGACTGAAAATTAAACTACAATATACCGTATTCTTCAACTCGAGTGCAAATGAGAGCAAATGCTCCAAAACATTACTCACTTTGAAATTATCAATGGAAATGGGGCAACTGTGTTCAGCTTCTGACATAGTTTGTGACCACTGGAGATGTTTTACTTATCAGAAATGAGTTGTGTCATGTCCAGAAACATGGAATCATATATTTACTTTACATTTACAGTATTTCACATTTTAATCCAAAGATAGATTGTTTCTAATTTCATGCTTAGAAATGCATTATCGTGGAGGTCAGTGACCTCTAGCTGACCTCAGAGGTGACTTATAAAAATATCAGTATTAGAAATTAGTTTATCATGGCCAGAAACATGGAAATACACATTTAGTTTACATTTCTATCACATTTAGAACCTAAGATACACCCGTTTCTAATTTCGTGCATAGATATGCATTATGCTGGAGGTCAGTGACCTCTAGCTGACCCCAGAGATGACCTGTAAGAGTAATACCAGTATTAAAAATGGGTTTCTCATGGTCAGAAACAAGGAAATACACATTAATTTCACATTTCTATCACATTTAGATCCTAAGATACACCCGTCTAGAATGTCATGCATAGAAACTTCAAATTTCAAAGGTCAATGACCTCTACCTGACCCCTTAAGTTACCGCTAAGAGGAATATCAGTATTATATATGATTTTTTCATGCCCAGTAACATGGAAAAACACATTTATTTTATATTTACATCACATTTAGGTGTTAAAATACAGCCTTTTCTAATTTCATGCATAGAAATGTGCCATCATGGAGGTCAATGACCTCTAGCTGACCCCAGAGGTCAAACTGAGAATGCCTCCACGTCTCAAATTAAAGCTTATGCCTTCAAGAACAAACTCTGAAAGTTTCATGCTTTTTTCATTTTGTGCACAATTCTTCTGATAATAAGAGCTTAACAGCCCCACTATTCGGCAAATAACGAATGTCAAATGGTGGCAGCACGTGACAAACCGGGAGATTTTAGAATGTGCCAACTCCATTACCATTGAGACCATGCTTTGTAATAACAGACTTCGCTGGTTGGGCCATGTCTCACAGATGAGCGACTCCAGAATACCCAGACAACTGCTTTTTGGGGAGCTCAAGCTGGGTAAACGCGACAGGGGACGCCCACAAAAACGGTGGAAAGACTGCATTAAAGAAGACCTGCAACTTTTTGGGATTGACAGCAAAAACTGGTATAAGACCACGCAAGCTCGACATGAGTGGAGATGCGCTCTCCACTATGGCAAGAAGCTTTGTGAAGACAGCCTCCAATCCCAGGCAGCAGAACATCGCAGGAGGAGGCACCAAAGGGATAACAAGGGTCCCCCATCGTCATGAAGTGACGGGGACCATAAGAAGAAGAAGAAGATGGTCAGTAAAGACAGTCAATGGTATGCCAGAATTAATGTACACAACAAACTGTTGTAAAGCCCATATTAATGCTAGAGCTTCCTTTTTCACCTCTGAATAATGAAGCTCATCTCATCTCATTATCTCTAGCCGCTTTATCCTTCTACAGGGTCACAGGCAAGCTGGAGCCTATCCCAGCTGACTACGGGCGAAAGGCGGGGTACACCCTGGACAAGTCGCCAGGTCATCACAGGGCTGACACATAGACACAGACAACCATTCACACTCACATTCACACCTACGGTCAATTTAGAGTCACCAGTTAACCTAACCTGCATGTCTTTGGACTGTGGGGGAAACCGGAGCACCCGGAGGAAACCCACGCGGACACGGGGAGAACATGCAAACTCCACACAGAAAGGCCCTCGCCGGCCCCGGGGCTCGAACCCAGGACCTTCTTGCTGTGAGGCAACAGCGCTAACCACTACACCACCGTGCCGCCAATAATAAAGCTGATATGTGCAAAATTTCTTTGAAAAGAAACAAACAGGACGGTTAACTCCACGATCATCAGCTTGAATCAAAACAGTGCCAGCTCTGACATTTTTGGCATCAACTTGTAATGAAAAAGGTTTATCAAAACGCAGAGTGGCCAAAACAGGAGCAGAACAAAGTATGGACTTAACATTTTCAAATGCCATCTGACAGTTTGATGTCCACACATACTTTTCTCCATCTCTTAAAAGATTGGTCAAGGGAGCTATGACAGTCAAAGTTTCTGCAGAAACATCCGCAGATCTTTCTTTGTAGTAGGAAGTGGGTACTGCTGAATAGCGAAGATTTTCACATAAACAGGATGCACCTCACCATTGCTTACAACTTTCCTGAGGTATGTTACAGTGCCCCTAGCAAACTCACACTTTGCCAGGTTTACTGTAAGCTGTGCAAGCTGTCGAACACCGATTTGAGTCTCTGTAAGTGAGAATCCCAGGTGTCACTAAAAAGAACCAACTCATCAAGGTAAACTGCACACCCATCTAAACCTGAAATTACACAATTCATAAGCCTCTGAAAAGAGTCTGGGGCATTTCATAAACTGAAACTCATTACTGTATAAGAATAGAGCCCAAACAGGGTGATACAAGAAGAGACGTCCCTTGCCCTTGGTGTTAACAGCACTTCCCAGTAACCTTTTAAATGGTCCAGTTTTGTCACAAATTTAGCCGAGCCTACTTCATCAATACAGTCTTCAATGCAGGGTAACGGAAAACAATCACTTTTAGTGACACTATTTACTTTTTGAAAATCTGTGCAGAAACAACCACACCCTCGCTGCCACACAGTGTATTGCCAAATTTTATTGCCATTTGATATGATTTCTGCTTTGGCTAAACCAAAGATGTTGGCACCTCTGTTACTGGCCAAGTTTCCAGATAGTTACTGTAACTAATATTTACAGCATTATTACTACAAGCATTATTACTACAAGCATTATTACTGTATTTTTAAATACATTGCAACCCTACAACACTACACTGAAAAAAATTTGGAGTGGGGTTTACTTAAAAAAAATAGTACACTTTTTTCATGCAGAAATACTAAGTAAATTTAACATGGCATATTTTCAAGTAAAATTTACTTGCATCTCTTCATAGATTTTATTAGTAATACCCAAGTAAAGTTTACCCCTGAAAGCATGTTGAATTAGTAAAATTTACTTGCATCTCTTCATAGATTTTATTAGTAATACCCAAGTAAAGTTTACCCCTGAAAGCATGTTGAATTAGTAAAATTTACTTCCATCTCTTCATAGATTTTATTAGTAATACCCAAGTAAAGTTTACCCCTGAAAGCATGTTGAATTAGTAAAATTTACTTCCATCTCTTCATAGATTTTATTAGTAATACCCAAGTAAAGTTTACCTCTGAAAGCATGTTGAATTACATTCAGCCACAGCATTATAAATCTCCCTAAAAAATGACACACATTCTCCAGAATTCTGCCTTTTATTTCTCACAAAATACAAAAAAAGAGGGCCTTGGGTCCTGTAAAACAAGGGAAGGCCGGAGAGGGAACCTAAATGGACCTCTAATAACAACTGTCATATTTCCCTTTTACAGTAGCAGTTTCGTCTCAGGGAATCCACTTTTGGGGAAAACTTTTAACCATCTAACTCCAGAGACAACTTTTTTAAACACTTCACTGAATCTCAGTTATCCTCCAATATAGAGATACACATTTGAATACACAAAGCCTATGAGCAGAATGCAAACGTACACTGTAACAAAACCAAAATTAATCAAAAATCAAAATCTTCAATGAAGAAAAGTGCAAGACATATCTCGAAGCCTGTTATGAACAGTTATGAATGACCTCACAATAAACACATCTGCTGCATACAACGTCACATTTCCCTTTTACAGTAGCAGTTTTCTTCTCAGGGAATCCACTTTTGGGGAAAACTTTAAATACAAAACCAACTTTTGAAACACTTAATGTTTCGCTCAATTTTGGAGGATGACAGATTCAGTGATTACACAAACCTCATGAGCAGAATGCAAGCATACACGGTAAAAAAAAAAATCAAAATCTTCAATAAAGAATATACAAATCTTAGAAAAAACCTGTACAGGCACATCTGTGCATCTGTGCAAAGTCATTAAACAAGCCAGGCATAACTCGAAGCCTTTTATGAACATGAAGTAGTAAATTGCATCTGCTGCATGAAACAATGTCACATTTCCTTTTTACAGTAGCAGTTTTCTTCTCAGGGAATCCACTTTTGGGGAAAACTTTAACTCATCAAATCCCAGAAACAACTTTTGAAACACTTCAAACGTGTACCTCAATTTTGGCGGATAACTGAGATTCAATGAATACACAAAGCCCATGAGCAGAATGCAAGCGTTGGTGAGTGTTTTACAACCACCCATCACCTCTGTACCATCAATCACAATGATGACATCAGTTGGGGTGGCACCCTCTGCAGCACTGCCCAGCACAAGGATCTTGATCACGTGCTCTCTGATATCTTGTTCGATAACATCCTTGGAAGCATCCTGCCAAACACAACACAACAAAATGCCATAGTGGTCAAAAACTGCACAACACTGAACAACCCATACATCCCAAAACCAACTGCAGCCATCGTAAAAGAAAGGGGAAAAAAAAACAAACCTGTTACTCTTTAATGAGGTCCTCTGTTGATTCTCCCAGGAAAAGGATCAGACAACGGATGACCGCATCATAGCTATCGATCTCTTGCTGTATAAATACAAGAGAGTAAATAACTACAATAAACACTACTATTCTCTAATAACATACATCAGCAGATCCATTAAACATCTGTACTGTGTCAGAGTACATTTGACAACCCTACGTTTGCTTGACCAGTGTGGGCCCCCAACTCATTCTGTACTGGAGCAGAGTGCACTAGTATGGTTGGAGGTGAATTTGGGCATGGTCCTCATGAAGTGTGCTGACAAACATACCTGAGCAGTTTTGAAATACATTTGCCAAACAAATCGCAAGGAATTTCCTTTCGGTAATAAAAAAGAAACAAAGGTTCTAAATTCAGTTCAATGTTAGATACACCGTGTAAGTGCAGACCAGGGACCAGAAACCATCATACTCCAGTAGAGTGTAAGCAACCTAGGGTGTATGTACACTAGGTACATTACACTCATACTGTACTGAAGTATGGTTGCCTTCGGCCCCCAGTCTACATGCACACTGCATACCATCAAACTGTCTCAGAGTAACTAACTGTTTTCACAAACATTTGCAATCATACTACATGTGCACAGGCACAACTGAACACAGCCTGAAGCCACTTCATTTAAGGATAGACCCAACCTCCCGGCCGACCTTGACGGATAAAATTCTCTTTTTCCCCTCTTTCCTCCACTGGCCGACTCCGACTCCACAGGGGAAAACAAGGGGGTAATTTTGGGGCGGAACAAAGAAAGATGCCGTCTGAGTCTATATGCTAACGACTACCAACTACTGTACCATTAGAGAATGGGTGGTGATCACACTGGTCAAAGAAGACAGCTCTGGCATGATGGGACATGATGTATATCCTTATAAAATGTGAGACAAATGAAACAGGTAAGTACATACTACAGGCTGTCACAATAAAATGTATACAAACTTTAAATCCTTGTAAAGTAGGGGTTAATTAAAATTCATGCAATTTTCAAAGTTTAATAGAATTAACAGACATCACCTTATTGTTTTGTAACCACCTATTCTATGCTAAAAAAGTCTATGCTATGACACCTGCAACAGTCACTGAAAGTCAAAGCAACCATTTGTGAATGCATTAAAATTTAAAGAGAATTGTGTGCAATTCACGTTGTCAGCAGTGCCTGGACCAGAATGAATGTCATTTTGAGAACAGGCGGTGACAAAGTACTAAATTAAGGTCTGTACATTCTATTACACTTTGTAAATTACATTAATTTTGATAAATATCTACTTTACAACGACTGAAATGATTAACTGTATATTAACTGTATATTAAAAGATACATAGCGTTGGACAGAATCTTTCAGATTTTTTTTTTACCTGGCTGAGTGAGTCCAACAGGCTTTTTATTTTTGTGCCTGCAGTCCCACCCTTTGTCTTGAAAATGGACAGGAGTTTCTGAGCGTAGAAATCCATCTTAGTCAAAAAGGTTTGGTCCAGGTGGATGGTTGTGACCCTCTTGAACTCCTCTTTCACCTAAAAAAACCACACACACACAATTTGAAATGTTTTATTATTATATGAATATGATTGTATTCATGTATGTATATACATTTGAAAGCTACAATGAAATAAAGACTTTCCAAAAACATTTAACGACCTACTAACTGCCATGAAAGCATGGCACAAAGATTCATGACGTTTACCTGAGATTCACAGAAAAGGGCAGGCCATCTCTCCATGACATCTGGGACAGCAGGGATGTGGTTGACAATCTCCAGCCGTCGATATGAAAAGGTCTTCTCCATTTTCTCCCTGATAATCTTGTTGTTGTTGGTCTTTTTCACTTCTGTGAGGAGAACCACCCTGTAAGAGACCCTACGTGTGGGTGGAGCACAGAGGACGGCAGGACAGAGATCAGGGTTTTATAAATGGCTTTATTGCCACACTTTTCAGTACAACAATAACTTTCCCAGACACACACAGCCGGCATCTGGTTCAGGGCTGAGCTCCTTCTGCTCTCCCTCTCGCTCCTGATATAGGGCGCAGTCACTGGGAAGACACACAAACAGGTTAATTGCTCTCAGGTGACGTGATTCTGCCACTTACCTTCCCTGACTCCGCCCTCCTGTCACAGACCGGCGCTTGACCACGCCCCCGCTGCCACATACCCCCACCGCCCGACTCAGGCCGGGCAGCCGTCCGGCCTGCAGCCGACTCCCCCCCCCCTTGACGGGAGAGGAAGTCCGCCACGACCATCTGCGCCCCCGGCCTGTGGACCACCTTGAAATTAAAGGGTTGGAGCGCCAGATACCAACGGGTGATCCGCGCGTTGGCATCTTTCATGCGGTGGAGCCACTGGAGGGGCGCGTGGTCCGAACAGAGGGTGAAAGGGCGCCCCAGCAGGTAGTACCGGAGGGCAAGAACCGCCCACTTGATGGCCAGACACTCTTTCTCTATGGTGCTGTAGCGCCCCTCACGCACCGACAGCTTCCTGCTGATATACAGGACAGGGCGGTCCTCCCCCTCCACCTCCTGGGACAAAACCGCCCCCAGCCCTCTGTCCGACGCATCGGTCTGCAACATAAAAGGGAGAGAAAAGTCAGGGGAGTGTAGAAGTGGCCCCCCACACAGTGCAGCCTTTACCTCTGAGAAAGCCCGCTGGCACTGCTCCGTCCACTGGACCGGATCTGGTGCCCCCTTTTTAGTGAGATCAGTCAGCGGGCTGGTGACGTCCGAATAATTAGGTATAAACCTGCGATAATAGCCAGCCAGCCCCAGGAACTGTCTCACCCCCTTTTTGGTCTTGGGCCTCGGGCAGGCCGCAATTGCTGCCGTCTTATTAATTTGGGGACGCACCTGCCCGTTGCCCAAGTGGAAGCCCAGATACCGTACTTCCACCCGCCCAATCGCACACTTCTTTGGGTTGGCTGTGAGCCCCGCTCGCCTCAGCGACCTAAGGACGGCCCTCAGATGTTCGAGGTGCCGCTGCCAGTCATTGCTATAGATGATTATGTCATCTAAATATGCTGCCGCATATGTGGCGTGAGGGCGGAGGACTCTGTCCATCAGCCGCTGAAACGTTGCGGGGGCCCCAAACAGCCCAAACGGAAGGGTGACGAATTGGTGTAAACCAAACGGTGTGGAAAAGGCCGTTTTTTCTCGGGATAGTGGAGTCAAGGGGATCTGCCAATATCCCTTCGTTAAATCCAGTGTCGAATAAAAGCGAGCAGTGCCGAGTCGATCGAGCAACTCATCAATACGAGGCATTGGGTACGCGTCGAATTTAGACACCGCGTTGACTTTTCTATAGTCCACACAGAACCGGACCGACCCGTCGGCCTTGGGTACCAAGACCACTGGGCTGCTCCAGTCACTGTAGGACTCCTCGACGATGCCCATTTCGAGCATGGTCTGAAGTTCTTCCCGAACCACCTTTTTTTTGTGTTCAGGTAGCCTGTAAGGGCGGCTACGCACTACCACCCCCGGGGGCGTCTCTATGTGGTGCTCTATGAGGTTAGTGCGACCGGGCAGGGGCGAGAACACATCCGAAAACTCGGTCTGCAACTGGGCGACCTCCGTGAGTTGGGTCGGGGAGAGGTGGTCTCCACAGGGGACCGGAGAGGTACGTGATGCCAATGTCCCTTTTTGAACCTCCGGCCCCAGCTCCGCCTTCTCTGGAACTACCGACACCAACGCCACGGGGACCTCCTCGTTCCAGAGTTTAAGCAGGTTGAGGTGGTAAATCTGTAGCGCCCCACCCCTGTCCGTTCGCCTCACCTCATAGTCGACGTCCCCGACTCGCCGTGTGACCTCAAAGGGTCCTTGCCACTTGGCGATCAATTTGGAGCTCGACGTGGGCAACAGTACGAGTACCTTATCTCCCGGAGTGAACTCTCTAAGGCGCGTACCCTTGTTGTACAGGCGGGCTTGCCGTTCCTGGGCCTGCCGCAAATTCTCCTGAGTTAGGTGGGTGAGCGTGTGGAGTTTTGCGCGCAGGTCCATAACGTACTGAATTTCGTTCTTACTTTGTGAAGGTCCCTCCTCCCAATTTTCCCGCAGCACGTCCAGGATGCCGCGCGGCTTACGCCCATATAATAATTCAAACGGGGAGAACCCCGTGGAGGCTTGGGGGACCTCTCGCACTGAGAACAGCAAGGGTTCGAGCCACTTATCCCAGTTACGTGCGTCCTCACTTACGAATTTTTTAATAATATTTTTGAGGGTGCGGTTGAATCGTTCCACTAAACCGTCCGTTTGTGGGTGATACACGCTGGTGCGGATCGGCTTAATCCCCAATAACCCATACAGTTCGCGCAGTGTTCGTGACATAAACGTAGTGCCTTGATCAGTCAGAATCTCTTTCGGGATTCCAACTCGGGAGATGACGCGGAAGAGTGCCTCTGCAATACTGCGTGCTGAGATATTGCGCAGAGGCACTGCTTCCGGGTATCGCGTTGCATAGTCCACCAGAACTAATATAAAGCGGTACCCTCGTGCTGACCGATCTAATGGCCCGACGAGATCCATCCCAATTCTCTCAAACGGGGTCTCGATTAACGGTAGAGGGCGCAAAGGCGCTTTTGGAATGGCCGCTGGGTTTACTAACTGGCATTCGCGGCATGCCGTACACCACCTACGGACATCGCCGCGAATCCCCGGCCAATAGAAACGGGCCATTATCCGGGCTAGTGTTTTATCCTGCCCTAAGTGTCCAGCCATGGGATTAAAGTGAGCCGCCTGGAATACCAATTCCCGGCGGCTCTTCGGAATTAAAAGCTGCGTGACTCGCTCTTTCGTTTGAGTGTCCTGCGTCACTCGGTATAATCTATCCTTCATAATCGCGAAGTAGGGGAAGGACGGGGTGGCGTTCGGCTGGAGCGTTTGACCATCGATTACTCTCACTTGGTCAAACGCATGCCGCAGAGTCTCGTCTCGCGACTGCTCTAATGGGAAATCCGCGAGGGATTCCCCAATAGAGAGAGGAGGAGCCGGCGGCTCCTCACTCTGACGCGGAGATGACGTAGACGGCTCTGTGACAGCTGCTCCCGCCAAAGCGACACCGGGACCTCCCCCTGTCAAATGGCAGGACCCACTCTCGACTAGGCGTGTCATTAAACCCCGAAATCCCGGCCAATCAGTCCCCAAAATTAGAGAGTGGGTAAGGCGAGGATTAACCGCCGCCTTTACTATGAATTTTTCCCCTCTGAAAATAATGTGGACCGACACCAAAGGGTAGCTGTGAACATCCCCGTGCACACATAACACCTTCACCCCTTGTGCTCCCCCCAATGCCTCGTTTTGAACCAGGCTTTGGCGAATTGAGGTCTGATTACAACCAGAATCCACCAACGCCTGATATGTAGCCCCTTGGATACTCACCGGTATGCGATACGCTCCGGCCCGATCGAGGGCGGCCTCTGGCGCGTCGGGGATCCGAACCACCGCGCCCACTTCCATTGCCGTGCACTGCTGTTGAAGGTGGCCCGGTTCCCCGCAGCGCCAGCAAACCGGCCCGGGCTTTCCCTCTGCACCGGTGATCTGGGGCTCACTCACCTGAGGTGGGGGAGAGACAGACACAGAAGGGAGAAACGGGAGGGCACCGCGGGTGCGGCGGGCCGGCTGGGGGGGTGCCGGCCCCCGCCTCCGCGGAGGGGGAATGGGGCGAGGACAGGACACAGGAGGAGGGGGAGAGAGAGAGAGAGAAGAGGAGAGAAGAGATGCCATCCGCTGTCCTGCCGCCGGGACAGCCGCCAGATGATCCTCCGCCAGCTCGACTGCCTGATCCAGCGACGCCGGGCGGTGGCACTGGACCCACTCCGCGGTTCCGGCTGGTAAGCGGGCGATGAACTGTTCCAGTACCACCTGGTCGACGATTCCCTCGGCGTCGCGATCGTTGGCCCTCAGCCACCGCCAGCAGGCGTCCCGGAGCTGCTGGCCGAACGCGAACGGCCGGCCGACTTCCTCCAGTCGCAGCGCGCGGAAGCGCTGGCGCTGTTGCTCCGGTGTGCGCCCCACGCGCTGGAGGACGGCCCGGCGGAGGTCCGCGAAGGCCAGCCGGCGGTCGGCGGGGAGCTGTAGCGCGGCCAGCTGTGCCTCTCCCGTGAGCAGGGGGAGGAGGCGCGCCGCGCGCTGCTCCATCGGCCACCCCGAGGCTTCGGCGACCTGTTCAAACAACGTGATGAACGCCTCGGGGTCGTCCTGCGGGCCCATCTTGGTGACAATGAGGGGAGACGGGCCCGCGGCCGGAGCGCTGGTGGACCCCGCCGACGCGAGGAGATGCCGGAACGCCTCGCGATCTTCCTGCTGGGCCAGCACCAGGGCTTCGAAGCGCTGCTCCTGCTCCTTTCGGAGCGTGACGAGTGCCTGGTGCTGGCTTTGCTGAGCCGTGGCGAGGGCGTGGACCAGATCGGCGAACGGGGAGGATTCCATGGGGCTGCTGGTTTGGTGCTCCACTTCCCGGGTTTCAGCACCACTGTAAGAGACCCTACGTGTGGGTGGAGCACAGAGGACGGCAGGACAGAGATCAGGGTTTTATAAATGGCTTTATTGCCACACTTTTCAGTACAACAATAACTTTCCCAGACACACACAGCCGGCATCTGGTTCAGGGCTGAGCTCCTTCTGCTCTCCCTCTCGCTCCTGATATAGGGCGCAGTCACTGGGAAGACACACAAACAGGTTAATTGCTCTCAGGTGACGTGATTCTGCCACTTACCTTCCCTGACTCCGCCCTCCTGTCACAGACCGGCGCTTGACCACGCCCCCGCTGCCACACACCCTCTCTTCTTCCAGTGTTTCTTTAGTTTCCCCAACTGGAAATGGAGGCAAATAATTGACTTCAGCCTTTTTGGGCCTTTTGATGCCTTTGGAACGGGGCTCATCATTCATCCTCTTCTTTTTTGAGTTCACCTCTAGCTCTGGACAGGCAAGTTGGAGGCCTCTTAGTTTTGCTCGATAATTGCCCATTTTGTACTTGATTCTCTGTTGCCATCCATACATTCCATTGAATGATCCAGGTTCTTTGAGGCATGGATATTTCTCTGCCAAGGCCTCAACTACATTTATAACTTGGATTCCTGTTGGGTATGCTGTGTAACGGAATATTGTCTCTGCTAGTTTCTCAAGGACACTGCTGGTCACTTTGGGATTGTTCAAGAGGGTTCCATTTGTGTGATAAGCTTCGTTCCCTCTCTCCAGCAAAAGTTGCACATCAAAGGAGAAGGTTGGTATTTCAAACTTTCTTGGCCATGGTTGAGAACGGCATGGTGAGAGATCGTCATCAGATGAAGACAGCAAAACAGTGTCCTGAGATGCTAAAGATATGGATGACATGCAGTCTGATTCTGTTAAGTCATCGTCCTTTTCTTCCACTCTGCTGAGATTCACAATGACTGGTTCATGTTGAACAACTTTCAGGGTACCCATGTCTTGCACATCTTCTATGGAGGTCAATGTGAAGTACTGTCCCCCAAACTCCACATCTTGATACATTAGAGTAAAGCCATCTGTAATGTTGAATGTGCCCTGGATGACCAGTTTAAGATCCTGTACAGTACTGGGGATACCTGTTGGCAGATCCAATTTGTGGACTGTATGATCATCAAAAATGATCCGTAGCTTTGCTGGGGTGGACATCTGAACAGGCAGGGAGACACTGCAACAAAAAATTAATCCATTTAGTTCATTCTGATAAAAAAGGAAAAGGGGAGAAAAAAACCCATTGAAAGTTTGAGCAACTTCCATTGCATATTTAAAAGGGAAGGTTAATGTGGTGCTTTAAGGTAACAACTCGTTGTCCTGCAATAGAGTACATAGCCAGGGGATAGAAATCAAGTAGTTCTTTCAGTTGAAGTATTTGGATGTTGCCCGTGTAGTCTAGCTCATAGCTCCTGAGGTGCTCGTTGTACCATGCATTAAGTAGTTTGACAATAAAGACTATGCTATCCAAAACCAAGAGGATCTGTGAAACCTCAGCAAAGTCAGGCAAACCTGCAGTTGAACCATAACACAGCAACATTCCTGGTGCATAGCTTGTACCTGAAAAGGCCACCTTGTTTGAGACATGGACCATTGTGATGTTTGGATACTTTCGCAACACCAAGTCTTTAATGGCCTCATTTAGTACATCTAATGACACTTGTGATGTTTTGGTAACAGACACAGATTGTTTGACTGTACTGTTCTCATGGAGACACAGTGCAACCATGAGTTGGTGTTTTTTGGTGAGGGATAACAATATGTTCCTAAAACAGCCTGTCTGTCTGACAATTTTTTTGAAGAAGCTGTGTTTCGCTTCGAATCTCATTGTCCACAGGGCAGACAACGGACCAAATTCCTTAATTAGCTCAGGGTAGTGTTCAATGAAGTGGTGCTTGGGAAGCAGCTTCTCTTGGGGGAATACATCAAAAAATCTGTGTCTGTGTTCAGAGATCTTAGTGTTGAAGTAACAAATGCTTTCTTCTGTATGAACTGGGGACATCACTAGCTCCACTATGTCCTTCAAAACCATTAACATCTGCCATACTGGATCACTCTCAGGTACTCTCAACCCTATTATAAAGGGCAAAAGACGCAAAAGGCACCAATTTTCATGGGCATTCCCTCCTACTGATCTTTTTGCAGCGAAATTGGCAGGGACCGAATGTGGGCGATTTGTTCTGTCAGTCCACTTGTAAGGGAACTGAGAAATTAAGTCATTGAGTTCCACCAAAGAAAAATACTTTTTCTTGATGAACACATTCAATGACAATGCCAGCTCTAGGGGAACAACACCCTCAAGAAGGTCATGCAGCACATCTGGAGGGTAACCAGATGTCACATCAAAATGACTCAGTTTTTCAGATAGTGCACACTGACTTTTCACCCCATAACAGGGTCTAAGAGCAGGACTTGACAAAGCTGTCTGAACATGCAAGGTGTGCTGCTCTTGCCTTCTTCGCTGAAAAAGTCCTGATCTTACCTCTGTTGTCTGAAACAGAGAGTGCTCTCCCAGACAGAATCGACAGACATGAGATCCTGGGAAACTTTCAACAAATCCTGCCACAGTATGAGCTCCCAAATTGTCAGCCACTACGCTCACCACAGTGCCTTTGATGACTTTCCCAAAACTTGGAATAAAAAGACCATCTTTCTCTAAGCTTTGAAGATCTCGTAATAGTGGCTCTAGGACAGTCTGAAATCCAAACTTCTTGGTGTCACTGGCCTTACAGAGAATTGCTAAGTAAATACTTGACAATGCTGATCTCGCTTGTGCTGGGATGTTTCCCAACACCCAATACACAGCAGTGACTTTATGTATCTTACGGGATGTTCCCAGGGGATTGCAAACCTCAAAGTCATCGATGTACAGGATAAGACTTAATCTGTCCTCATCTGCAGAGAAGAAGTCATTTTTCTGAAAATGAGACCCATCTTGAAATGACTGGTATTTCAATGCACAGTCTGGGTTCCTTGTAGCAACTAGGTATTTTTCTGAAGAATTCTTGAGTACCTGTAACAAGGACTGCAGTATAGGAACATACTGGAATGTTTTATTTTCCTTCTTATTCAGAATGTACTCTTTTGGTTCCACAACTGAAAAATGTGCCTTTATATATTCCCTTCTCCTATGTGATGTAGTGAAAGGACCACCTTTGCCTAAAGCTGGACTAATAGGGTGTGACTCACATAGGTTGCTCACTAAATCGCTTAAAAGAACTGAATCCAAGTCACAGTTGTGTTTCTTGAAGGTGGACTTGACAACATGTCTCAAAACTGGTCCAGATGAGGAGCAGGATATGAACTGTAACTCATCTACAATTTCATCGATGCACTTGTTCGGCACATTGTAACAACTCTCCAACTTTAGAAAGAGCAGTCCAAGCTTCTCTTTTATAACTTCAGCCAAATCCTCACATGGTTCAACAAAAACCTCAGTATCCTGCTCAGAAATCACTGGATCATGCTGGATGACAGGAGTATCTGAATGTGTTTTCAAGACCTGAGGTTTAAAGTCATCATGCGAGTGCTGACCGTGTTTCCTGTGCTTATGAGTAGAAAAGGTTGAATAGATGTTTGTACTGAAGCTACAGTTTTTAAATACACACTGAACAACTTCAAACTTCTTCAGATGACTGTTTAAGTGTTTAAAATACTGTTTCTCTGAAGAGAAGGACGCTAAACTGCAGCGCTGACAACTAAATGAAAGGACTACCTTTGGTGCAACTGATTCCACATGATGACAGGACAGATGGATCTTGAGAGCATTAAACGTCTTAAATGAACAAGGACAATTAGTATAAAGGCAAGGGATGGATTGAGTACGGCCACTGTTTCCATGTTTGAGTCTGTAGTGCTTCAAAAGTTCAACCCTTTTATTTGAGGCAAAGCTACAACTTTTACACAGCCACCTCATGGTGGCACACCTAGGGCAAAAAATAAATATATATATATTTTTAATTATATTTCAGGCACATATATATTTCACACATGATTGATTGTAAATCATGCTGTAATGTGATTGTGTGCTTAACTTACCCTTAACAGGATGCCTCATGAGGGATACAAATGCCCAGCTATTCCTATAAAATAATTAACAAATATCATCAATTAATACCATGCATAATAACCATTTAGGGACATTTAGGACTAAAAGCTAAAAGGTATTTAATTCAACCATCAAGTACAGCACATAAAATGTCAAGCTTGGCACGAACTTTTTAAACCACAATCTATGCCAGTGTTTGTAGAGACGCTTTGTACAAGAGTTGACCGTTGTTGATCACTAAGCCACGAGGGCCTGCGCCATTTTCATTACATTCAAGGGTGATGTCTAGTGAGTGTTAGTGGTTTCTAAAACAGCGAATTCTGGACAATTCATTTAGCTGATTCCTTCAAAATGCATTATCGACTGCCGTCTAATAAGATTAACCCAAATTAACATTCTTAATATAACATAGTTCTCCCAAGTCTGACGTTAGTTGCACGGGCGCAGATAGAGGGGGGGACGGGGGGGATTCGTCCCACCCAGATTTAAATTCACCTCATTCGGTCCCCCCCACTTATAGGGAGGAAAAAACGTCTATGCTGTCTTTCTTTGCATAAGGCAAACCTCACGGAAAAATCAAAAGACTAATTACCATTCGGTTTATTGAGGTGCACAGCAGTATATATAGTTGCAACTGTGCAGACTGCACAGGTTGCGAGCTCGAGCTTGGTTGCTATGGTTACCCACAAGTTTGACAGGTATATCGGGGACAGCGCCTCCTAGTTCAGGACCCCAACACGGCATGATGAAGGGTGCCAAAAGGCAGAAAACGATTGCATCGTTTAAAAAAAAAAAAAAAAGACTGTAAGTAAACTGTGCCTTACTTTATCATATCACCTTGCAATTTTTTGATAGTCTGTTCAAAGTAATGTCGTAGTGAAAGTAAAATCGTACGGAGTAGAGATGCCTTTCTGGTAGTCTCCTTCTTTCGGTGGCAGCCATAGTGCTCAGAAGGCAGTTTTAATGTTTAATCTGGCGTTCCCTGCCATAATTTCAGCGAGCATATTGTTTCATAAGGAAACTTTGCGAAGAGTTGTTGACTGACTGCCGCTCACGCAACACACAGGCATAGTTAGAAAGTCAGGATGCACTGGTTTACACTTTACACACACACACACGTAGCCCAGCCTCTCGCTATGTTTAACAGTTGGAACTTAGCGGTTTTAAAACTAGTTTTGCAATTTCTGTGCGTGATGATAATGTGTAAACTTTGGATTTCCATAGGCAATGTTAAAATGTTATCATTGTCCTGGCCTGCAGGTAGTTCCTGGTGATGGCAGTGAGGGAGGTGAAATAACATGTATACACACTACCGTTCAAAAGTTTGGGGTCACCCAGACAATTTTGTGTTTCCCATGAAAAGTCACACTTTTATTTACCACCATAAGTTGTAAAATGAATAGAAAATATAGTCAAGACATTTTTCTGGCCATTTTGAGCATTTAATCGACCCCACAAATGTGATGCTCCAGAAACTCAATCTGCTCAAAGGAAGGTCAGTTTTATAGCTTCTCTAAAGAGCTCAACTGTTCAACTGCTCAACTGAGCTCAGCTGTGCTAACATGATTGTACAAGGGTTTTCTAATCATCCATTAGCCTTCTGAGGCAATGAGCAAACACATTGTACCATTAGAACACTGGAGTGAGAGTTGCTGGAAATGGGCCTCTATACACCTATGGAGATATTGCACCAAAAACCAGACATTTGCAGCTAGAATAGTCATTTACCACATTAGCAATGTATAGAGTGTATTTCTGATTAGTTTAAAGTGATCTTCATTGAAAAGAACAGTGCTTTTCTTTCAAAAATAAGGACATTTCAAAGTGACCCCAAACTTTTGAATGGTAGTGTGTATATATATATATATATATATATATATATATACACAATATATATATATATACACAATATATATATATATATATATATATATATATATATATATATATATATATATATACACACACAAAATGAAATCATTTGTTGACAGCTCAGTCCCCCCCAGTTCAAAAATCCTATCTGCGCCCCTGGTTAGTTGACCACTCAGCCACGAGGCCAGCGCCAGCTTACTTTGTAGCTACATAACGGTTAAATAGCCTAATTCATAGCTGATAGTTTCTAAAGCAGCGCATTCATGACTCAGATCATTCTATCTATACTTCTCCCCCAACCCTCATTTCATGCCATTGTATCGACTGACATCTACTAATAACATGTTTAATACATACTCGTTATCAGAAACCGTGGTCATTATCACTTCATGGTCCAGATATTCTGTTGCTGACTTCCACTTAAAACAGGCTTTGCCAAATGTTAAAACAAAGTTACCTCGTGATTTTAGGCAAACCCTTCCCTGTAAACCATCGGCTTGAGTAAATGGGCGGTAGCAGCTGTTAGCTCCGACAACCAAATATTAGCCTTGATAGGCAATTTCACAAACGGCTAAGTAATCCGACCTAGCACCTACTTAGCTTGCTAGCAATTCCACCATCTAACTATAACCTAACTACCAGCAAACACCAGCTCGGAACACATTCCGTTAAAATTATGATTCTGCTGAACAACATGTTGATGTTGTAGTTAGTAACACTGTCCTACTTTAAATGTAACTGATGAGAAGTCGCCGTATGATACACCCCTAGCAAGATGCTGCAGCATTTCAGTAGCCTACCAAAACACGTTCAAATGAGGTTGCAAAGTATAACTAAACAACTGAATTAGTTTGTACATGCTTACCTTAAACGTGGTGAATTTCCAGTTTCAAATGCCTGGGAAGGAGAAATAAAACCACCGATGACGACGACGACCAACAGTCAGCAATGTGGAGTATAATCCGCGAACATGGCGACAAACCATCTCACATAGTCACATGATCTCATGCATGTTGGGGCGTTTTGGCCAGAATTTACTTGAATTTCTCAGTTAATGTCCGAATGACAAAAGCGCAGTAATTTTTACTTTGCATTTAGAGTTAAATTTACAACTGAATTTGAAGATCAATAATTACAAAGAATCCCCAAGTATTACGCTGAATAATACATAGCATATTCAAGTAATTTCTCAGAATTAATAAATTCCTGTAGAAATTACTTTCATTATCCTTGTTGTATATACAAATCCAAAAAATTATTTTTTGAGTGTATTTTTGTAGGACTATATATTTAACAGCCCCAATGCCTTGTGGGTTAGTCTCAGGAGAGCACAAGGCTAAGGGAGCTAACCCCTACAGAAAAACCCAGAGTGAAGCCCCGCAGGCAGTTGGTCACTGACTCTGTCACCCTTCCGACAGCTTTTGTAACCAAGTCGTCCCCAAACGTAGTGCCCTGCACTCCTTTGGACTCGGTCAATGAGGTCGAGAAGGGGGCCCTGTTGTCTGGGCAGTGCAAGGCCTCCATACACTTTGCCCTGGCATGCGCCCTGGAAAGGTCACTCCAGTCTCGCCGTGTGGTGAGAATACAACAAGGAAGACAGCATTTACTGGTTATAAGTTCTAGCTCGATTGGCATAGAGTCGGATGCCAGGGGCTGTCTTCGTCGGTGGGAGGGGCCATCGCGTCCCACTGGTCAGCTATCGCCCGCCTCAAGTCAAGCAGCCCTTGACCAGTAAGGTGCTGACCCGCCACAGTCTGCCTGCTTCAGTGGATGCCTGGAGCTTAGAGTCTCAGTGCTTGACAAGTGGATTGTCAAACCTGCACCAGCCAGACATCATATAAAGAAAACAAAGCCTCAAGCTCTTCGTATAGCAAGCTGGAACATCAGGACCATGCGTCCAGGACTGACGGACAATCTCGAGGTAGTGGACGACACCAGAAAGACCGCAGTGATCAACATGGAGCTGCTCAGACTGAACGTAGACATAGCAGCCCTGCAGGAGACTAGACTCCCAGACAGTGGCACGCTGAAGGAGGAGCACTACACCTTCTTCTGGCAAGGCAAGAGCACAGAGGAAGCCAGAGAGCACAGGACAGGCTTTGCTGTCAGAAATGCATCGCTTCCCATGATCGAGCCTCCAACAGATGGCACAGAGCGATTACTCAGCCTACGCCTGTCCACCATGCAAGGCCCAGTCACCATCATCTGTGCCTACGCCCCCACTCTACAGGCAGTGGTGGAGGTCAAGGACCAGTTCTATGAGTCGCTTGATGCCAGGATCAGCAGTATCCCCAAAAGAGACTGATCGACCACTTTGCGAAGGCCTGTCATGAGTTTGAGCTGACCATCAGCATCAAGAAGACAAAGGTGATGGGTCAAGACACCAACAACCTTCCAATCATTAACATCGGTGATGGGGAGCTTGACACCACTGACAGTTTCACCTACCTGGGCTCAACCATCTCCAGCAACCTCTCTCTGGATGCAGAAATCAACAAGCATATCGCCAAGGCTGCTGCTGTGTTGTCCAAGCTGAGCAAGCAGGTGTGGAACAACAAGTGCCTCACAGAGAACACCAAGCTCAAAGTGTACCAGGCTTGCATCCTGAGCACCCTGCTCTATGGCAGTGAATCATGGACAACATATGCCAGGCAGGAGAACCGGCTCAAGAGCTTTCACCTTCGATGTCTTAGGCGAATCCTCGACATCTCCTGGCAGGACCGAGTTCCCAACACTGAGGTCCTGGACAAAGCATGTCTCCTTAGCATGCACCTCATGCTGAGCCAGAGGCGTCTTCGATGGCTTGGCCATGTCCATCGAATGGAGGATGGCCGCATCCCAAAAGACCTTCTCTACGGCGCTTTGGCTGAGGGATCCCGCCCTGCTGGCAGACCGCAGCTCAGATACAACGATGTGTGTAAGTGTGACCTGAAGCTCGCTGGTATCAACATCCAAAGCTGGGAGTCCCTCGCAGATGACTGAAGCTGTTGGCGGAGTGCTGTCACGAAAGCAGTGAAGAGTGGTGATGAAAGACGCGCCCGCCAGTCGGAGGAGAAAAGAGTGACAAGGAAACAGAGACAACAAACCCAGCAACAACCTACAGATTTCATCTGCAACAAGTGCAACAAGAACTGCCAATGCAGAATAGGGCTCCACAGCCACTCCAGACGCTGCTTACAAACCAGAAACTGACCTTCCATGGCGCTATCCATGGTCTCTTGAGACCAAAGGCTGCCTAAGGAGGACTAAGGAGGATATATTTAACAGTTATTCCACGAAATCGAGTTGTACATGAGCTGATATCTGACGAGGCATGTAGCGCCAAGTTGGCTATAAGCCATGTACGACAAGATTAAGTGGAATAACTGTTTTATTTTATCCACATTCACTGGATTTTGAGAAACAGAGCATTTTTATTTTCATTTTTTGCAAATTCGATAAATAAAAAGTTTACACAAAATGTCTGACAAAATCATTTCCGCTTAGAATGTAAACAAACCGGCAAAATGACAGTAGCAATTTGTTAAAAATGCTATAATAATAATTCTTGAAAAATAAAAAAAGATACATTCTTACCATCAAACACTTTTATTCCATAATTTGTTGCTTTTTTGTTGTATTTTTGGGGTTTTGTTTTCGAATAGAGTTTTTATTTCATCCTTGGTTGGTTCAGTAACACAGTCCACCATTTTCTTCATCATCTTTGTTTTTTTTTTTGGCAGTTGGCAAACCAACTTAAAGGTGCACTACTGCCACCAACTGAGCTGGAGTGTGGAACAGGCGATATGGGGGGGGGGACTAATCTTTTAGCAATTTCTGTTTCTTTTAAATACTTGATAAAGTAATCTGACTTGACGCGTGCCGCCATTTTGTTTTTCTCTACTCCTGGTATATGAGCTGATAGCCTAGTAGTAAAGTAGCCAATCAGAGCGCATGATTGCTCATATCCAGTGAATGTGGATAGAATAATCCTGTATATATGAATCTAATGTATATTGGTAAAATATTACATAAGAATCACTCCTTCAATTTAACAGATATACTGTGCTATTGTTGTGACTCCTATTTCCAAATGCATATTAAATACATTTGAAAGGGTCAAAAATGCTAATAAAAATACAATATAATGATTGTTTATTAAAGCAATTCTTTATTTCAGTACCTTTTCAAATTTAGCTAACTAAAATTTCTAGTTAAGTATTTATGCTAGCTATTGGCAGAAGCTGATCACCTCAGCTGTAAGTTGTTGTATAGCTTAGCTGCATGATAAAATGATAGTCTACCTCATTATCAGTGAGAGAATCTAGTATTTGGTGTGAAGTTGGTCATAATTTGTATATATAATTTAGATTTAGGTAGCTACCGCAGGTCATATGGATGAGCTTTTTAAACTAGCCAGCTTGGTAAGTTAGCTGAACTAACATATTTCCTCCCAGACTTCATACATTTCTTTATGCCTGGTTTAACTTTGTTTCATGTCCCCTTATTTGTTGATATTATTGAAAAATGAGAAAATTATGTAAAGCTAAAACAATGTGAAAAAGCAGGCCTTTGCATAATGTATATATTACTGCATTATTACAGCAGTGTTATTGCAGCTGTACAGCAGCATCCTTTCTCAACAGTATAATCTACCAACTCTACAATACTCAGGTTGAGGTACTTGTGGCAGCGGGGCGTGGTCAAGCGCCGGTCTGTGACAGGAGGGCGGAGCCAGGGAAGGTGAGTGGCAGAATCACTACACCTGACGGTAATTAACCTGTGTTTGTGTGTCTTCCCAGTAACCGCGCCCTATTTAAGGAGGCAGAGGGAGAGCAGAGGAGAGCTCTTCCCGGGACAAGAACACAGCGTGTGTGTGTGTATTTACCCAATAGAACTATTGTTATACTGAAAAGTCTGGCAATAAAAGCCTGTTATTACCTGAAACTTTGTCCTGCCATCCTCTGTGCTCCACCCACACCTAAGAGAGGTCTACAGTGGTGCCGAAACCCGGGAAAGGTGGAGCACCAACCCAGCAGCCCCATGGAATCCTCCCCGTTCGCGGACCTGGTCCACGCCCTCGCCACGGCTCAGCAAAGCCAGCACCAGGCGCTCGTCACGCTCCGAAAGGAACAAGAGCGGTGCTTCGAAGCCCTGGTGCTGGCCCAGCAGGAAGATCGCGCGGCGTTCCGGCATCTCCTCGCGTCGGCGGGGTCCACCAGTGCCCCGGCTGCAGGCCCGTCTCCCCTCACCGTGACCAAGATGGGCCCGCAGGACGACCCTGAGGCGTTCCTCGCATTGTTCGAACAGGTTGCCGAAGCCTCGGGGTGGCCGATGGAGCAGCGCGCGGCATGCCTCCTCCTCCTCCTGACGGGAGAGGCGCAGCTGGCCGCGCTACAGCTCCCCGCCTACCGCCGGCTGGCCTACGCGGACCTTCGCCGGGCCGTCCTCCAGTGCGTGGGGCACACACCAGAACAACAGCGCCAGCGCTTCCGCGCGCTGCGGTTGGAGGAAGTCGGCTGGCCGTTCGCGTTTGGCCAGCAGCTCCGGGATGCCTGCTGGCGGTGGCTGAGGGCCGACGATCGCGACGCCGAGGGAATCATCGATCAGGTGGTGCTGGAGCAGTTCATCGCCCGCTTACCAGCCGGAACCGCGGAGTGGGTCCAGTGCCACCACCCGGCGTCGCTGGATCAGGCAGTAGGACTGGCGGAGGATCATTTGGCGGCTGTTCCGGCGGCAGGACAGCTGACGACGTCTTCTCTTCTCTCCTCTTCTCTCTCTCTTTCTCCCCTCCCTTCTGTGTCCTGTCCTCGCCCCATTCCCCCACCACGGAGACGGGGGCCGGCTCCACCCCAGCCGGCCCGCCGCACCCGTGGTGCCCTCCCGTTTCTCCCTTCTGTGTCTGTCTATCCCCCCCCCTCAGGTGAGTGAGCCCCAGAGCACCGGTGCAGAGGGAAAGCCCGGGCCGGTTTGCTGGCGCTGCGGGGAGCCGGGCCACCTGCAACAACAGTGCGCAGCAATGGAGGTGGGAGCGGTGATACGGATCCCCGACGCGCCAGAGGCCGCCCCCGATCGGGCCGGAGCGTATCGCATACCGGTGAGTGTCCAAGGGGCTACATATCAGGCGTTGGTGGATTCTGGTTGCAATCAGACCTCGATCCGCCAAAGCCTGGTGCAAGACGAGGCATTGGGGGGAGCACAGGGGGTGAAGGTGTTGTGTGTGCACGGGGATGTTCACAGCTACCCTTTGGTGTCGGTCCACATATTTTTCAGAGGGGAAAAATCTATAGTGAAGGCGGCGGTTAATCCTCGCCTTACCCACTCTTTAATTTTGGGGACTGATTGGCCAGGATTTCGGGGTTTAATGACGTGCCTAGTAAAGAGTGGGTCCTGCCATTTGACAGGGGGAGGTCCTGGTGTCGCTTTGGCTGGAGCTGCTGTCGCAGAGCCGTCTATGTCATCTCTGCGACAGAGTGAGGAGCCGCCGGCTCCTCCTCTTTCTGTTGGGGAATCCCTCGCGGATTTTCCATTAGAACAATCGTGAGACAAGACTCTACGACATGCGTTTGACCAAGTGAGAGTAATTGATGGTCAAACGCTCCAGCCGAACGCCACCCCGTCCTTCCCCTATTTTTCTATTATGAAGGATAGATTATACCGAGTGATGCAGGACACTCAGACGAAAGAGCGAGTCACACAGCTGTTAATTCCAAAGAGCCGCTGGGAATTGGTATTTCAGGCAGCTCACTTTAATCCCATGGCTGGACACCTAGGGCAGGATAAGGCACTAGCCCGAATAATGGCCTGATTCTATTGGCCGGGGATTCGCGGCGATGTCCATAGGTGGTGTACGGCGTGCCGCGAATGCCAGTTAGTAAATCCAGCGGCCATTCCAAAAGCGCCTTTGCGCCCCCTACCATTAATCGAGACCCCGTTCGAAAGAATTGGGATGGATCTCGTCGGGCCATTAGATCGGTCAACACGAGGGTACCGCTTTATATTAGTTCTGGTGGACTATGCAACGCGATACCCGGAAGCGGTGCATCTTCGCAATATCTCAGCACGCAGTATTGCGGACGCCCTCTTCCGCGTCATCTCCCAAGTTGAAATCCTGAAAGAGATTCTGACTGACCAAGGCACCTCGTTTATGTCCCGAACACTGAGCGAACTGTATGGGCTATTAGGTATTAAGCCGATCCGCACCAGCGTTTATCACCCACAAACAGATGGTTTAGTTGAACGGTTCAATCGCACCCTCAAGAATATAATTAAAAAATTCGTAAGTGAGGACGCATGTAACTGGGATAAATGGCTCGAACCCTTGTTATTTGCAGTGCGAGAGGTCCCCCAAGCCTCCACGGGGTTCTCCCTGTTTGAATTGTTATACGGGCGTAAGCCGCACAGCATTTTAGATGTGCTGCGAGAAAATTGGGAGGAGGGACCTTCACAGAGTAAAAACAAAATTCAGTACGTTATGGACCTGCGCGCAAAACTCCACACGCTCACCCACCTAACTCAGGAGAATTTGAGGCAGGCCCAGGAACGGCAAGCCCGCCTGTACAACAAGGGCACGCGCCTTAGAGAGTTCACTCCGGGAGATAAGGTACTCGTACTGTTGCCCACGTCGAGCTCCAAATTAATCGCCAAGTGGCAAGGACCCTTTGAGGTCACATGGCGAGTCGGGGACGTCGACTATAAGGTGAGGCGAACGGACGGGGGGGGCGCTACAGATCTACCACCTCAATCTGCTTAAACTCTGGAACGAGGAGGTCCCCGTGGCGTTGGTGTCGGTAGTTCCGGAGAAGGCGGAGCTGGGGCCGGAGGTTCAAAAAGGGACATTGGCATCACGTACCTCTCCGGTCCCCTGTGGAGACCACCTCTCCCCAACCCAACTCACGGAGGTCGCCCAGTTGCAGGCCGAATTTTCGGATGTGTTCTCGCCCCTGCCCAGTCGCACTAACCTCATAGAACACCACATAGAGATGCCCCCGGGGGTGGTAGTGCGTAGCCGCCCTTACAGGCTACCCGAACACAAAAAAAAGGTGGTTCGGGAAGAACTTCAGACCATGCTCGAAATGGGCATCGTCGAGGAGTCCCACAGTGACTGGAGCAGCCTGGTGGTCTTGGTACCCAAGGCCAACAGGTTGGTCCGGTTCTGTGTGGACTATAGAAAAGTCAACGCGGTGTCTAAATTCGACGCGTACCCAATGCCTCGTATTGACGAGCTGCTCGATCGACTAGGCACGGCTCGCTTTTACCCGACACTGGATTTGACAAAGGGATATTGGCAGATCCCCTTGACTCCATTATCCCCGGAGAAAACGGCCTTTTCCACACCGTTCGGCTTACACCAATTTGTCACACTTCCTTTTGGGCTGCTTGGGGCGCCCGCTACGTTTCAGCGGCTGATGGACAGGGTCCTCCGGCCCCACGCCACCTATGCGGCCGCATATCTTGATGATATAATCATTTATAGTAACGACTGGCAGCGGCACTTGCAATGCCTGAGGGCCGTCCTTAGGTCACTGAGGCGGGCGGGTCTCACTGCCAACCCGAAGAAGTGTGCGATTGGGCGGGTGGAAGTACAGTATCTGGGCTTCCACTTGGGCAATGGGCAGGTGCGTCCCCAAATTAATAAGACAGCAGCGATTGAGGCCTGCCCGAGGCCCAAGACCAAAAAGGGGGTGAGACAGTTCCTGGGGCTGGCTGGCTACTATCGTAGGTTTATACCTAATTATTCGGACTTCACCAGCCCGCTGACTGACCTCATTAAAAAGGGGGCGCCAGATCCGGTCCAGTGGACGGAGCAGTGCCAGCGGGCTTTCTCTGAGGTAAAGGCTGCACTGTGTGGGGGGCCACTATTACACTCCCCTGACTTTTCTCTCCCTTTTGTGTTGCAGACCGACGCGTCGGACAGAGGGCTGGGGGCGGTGTTGTCCCAGGAGGTGGAGGGGGAGGACCGCTCCATCCTGTACATTAGCAGGAAGCTGTCAGTGCGTGAGGGGCGCTACAGCACTATTGAGAAAGAATGCCTGGTGATCAAGTGGGCGGTCCTCGCCCTCCGTTACTACCTGCTGGGGCGCCCTTTCACCCTCTGTTCGGACCACACGGCCCTCCAGTGGCTCCACCGCATGAAAGATGCCAACGTGCGGATCACCCATTGGTATCTGGCACTCCAACCCTTCAATTTCAAGGTGGTCCACAGGCCGGGGGCGCAGATGGTCGTGGCGGACTTCCTCTCCCATCAAGGGGGGGGGGGGGGGGGAGTCGGCTGCGGGCCGGACGGCCGCCTGGCCTGAGTCGGGCGGTGGGGGTATGTGGCAGCGGGGGCGTGGTCAAGCGCCGGTCTGTGACAGGAGGGCGGAGCCAGGGAAGGTGAGTGGCAGAATCACTACACCTGACGGTAATTAACCTGTGTTTGTGTGTCTTCCCAGTAACCGTGCCCTATTTAAGGAGGCAGAGGGAGAGCAGAGGAGAGCTCTTCCCGGGACAAGAACACAGCGTGTGTGTGTGTATTTACCCAATAGAACTATTGTTATACTGAAAAGTCTGGCAATAAAAGCCTGTTATTACCTGAAGCTTTGTCCTGCCGTCCTCTGTGCTCCACCCACACCTAAGAGAGGTCTACAGTATTAAACTGTAAAAAACATTTAAAATATTATACTGATTTGATTACAGTATTCTATTATAGAAATTACAGGATGTTTTTCAAGTGTAGCCTTTGGACAAGTAACAAAAATAGTCAAATTCTGTATATTAAGATGTGTGAGGGGAAAAGTATATGGGTTCCAAATTTAGCAGTCTCCCGCTTTAAATTTGATATAAAGATTCTCTAATAATTATAACTCAGCCTTTATAACTTACTGAATCTTATCTGCTGATACTTTTGGATCTTTTCAGTTGCAGTATTTGGGTGCCAACTTTAATTCATTCATTCAAATCAATAAAAATTTAAAAATATCAAAAAACATTATTTTAATTCCTCTATAAGTATAAAATATGTATATGAATAAAATGGTGTCATTAGCATCTGCTCTAATGGTATTTTACACACACACACACACACACACACACACACACACACACACACACACACACAAAATACATTATGTTTCTTTGAAAGTTATGAAATACACAGGGTTCCTACACATTTTCCATTACAAAAGTCCACACTTTTTCCATACTCAAATTTCCAGACTTCATGGTACATTTTTCAGACCATATTTGACGCCACAGTACAAATAACTAGATGTATATTATTTAAATAAATTATTTTAAAATCCAACTTTTAAAATGGTCCTATAGACAGATACTCTCATCTCTGCTGTGGATCTTTGCAGCTCCTTCAGTGTTATCTCTGGTGTCTTTGTTGCATCTCTGATTAATGCCCTCCTTGCCCGGACTGTGAGTTTTGGTGGGTGGCCTTCTCTTGTCAGGTTTGTAGTGGTGACATATTCCTTCCATTTTGCTGTAATGGATTTAATGGTGCTCCATGGGATATTCAAAGTTTGGGATAGTTTTTATAACCCAACCCTGATCTATACTTCTACACAACTTTGTTCATGTCTCTGACCTGTTTGGAGTGCTCCTTGGTTCGCATGTTCCTTGCTTAGTAGTGTTGCAGAGTCAGGGTCCTTCCAGAACAGGTTGATTTATACAGACATCATGTGACAGATCATGTGATACTTTGATTGCACACAGGTGGTTCTTAATCAATTAATTATGTGACTTATGAAGTGAATTGGTTGGGCCAGCTCTTATTTAGGGGTTTCATACGAAAGGGGGTGAATACCTTTGCACACTCCAGATTTCTGTTTTTTTTTCATCCTAATTTTTGTTTGTGTCACAATAAAACAACAATTTGCACCTTTAAACTTGTAGGTATGTTGTGTAAATTACATGGTGCTAACCCGCCAAAAATCATTTTTAATTCCAGCTTGTAATGTGACAAAACAGGACAAACACGAAGGGGGATGAATACTTTTGCAAGACACTGTGCTTGCTTGCTTCTGGCAATTATTTGGCAACATATTAGCTTACATACTCACAATGTAACACACATATTAAAACCAAACCCAGACAAGTTAAACGCACAGCATTTTATTCGAACTGCAATACTAAATCAGTGCAGTGTTATTCTGTTTCTGCCATGTAAATTTGAAAAACTAAACTGATACCTTCTACCCATAGCAGTAACAGAAGGGATTTTGATGTACAACTCATCAAAAGAAAAGGGAACAGAAGTGCACTGACTTTGCTTCAGTGAATATTAGATGGAGTAAAACGGTTTACTGTAAGCACTGTTTAACACGCTGTTCAACAAAGAACTATAAAGTCAAATAATAATTAACAATCATACATTAAAAGAATGCATTTTGAAAACTTAACATAGAACTGAGAATAAAATGTAAATTCGCTGGTCACAAAAAGTTTAGAACACTCTCCCCCTTTGTCTTTTTATGCCTCTCCTTGTGTCTTTCTGGGGCAGCCATGGCCTGAAGGTTGGAGACGCAGTCTTGGGCCCAAAGGGTTGTTGGTTTGATTACTGGGACCAACAGGAAAAATGTGAATGGAGTTGAGTGTTCTAAACTTTGTCTTTTTATGTCTCTCCTTCTTTCTTCCCCCGGGAAGAAAGCCAGGCAGCCATGGCCTGAAGTTTAGAGAACCAGTCTTGGACCCAAAAGGTTGCCAGGTCAATTCCCGGGACCGACAGGAAAAACGTGAGGGGAGTTGAGTGAATGAACAGCACTTTCCCCTCCCTCTGTATCATGGCTGAAGTGCCCTTGAGCAAGGCACCTAACCCCCAACTGCAAAGCTGCCCACTGCTCTGGGTATGTGTGTGTGCTCTTTGCTCATTGCATGGGTGTGTTCACTGCTTCAGATGGGTTAAATGCAGAGGAAGAAATTTGCTGTGCTTGAGTGTGTGTGCCTGTAACAAATAAAGGCTTCTTCATACATGCCATCACTCAAATACATGCAACCCCACCCACAGAGGAACTGAAACACACACGCACACAGAACAATGGAAACACAGACAAAAAGACTGGTTAAGTGACCGAGGCATCCATACACACATGTCCAAGTATGAATATAAAACATAGTAGCAAGACAGATATCAGGCTAAGAAGTCTTGCGCGAGTGCACCACACACTAAGTATGGGCAATTATGTCCTCATACACATCTGTTCTAACACATACAGTATACACACATAGAAACTCACAGACACACACACACTGAGACAGACAAAAGACAAATGATTGCCATGCAGATACACAAATACACAGAGACATACATACACGATATTTGCCATCATTCACGCCTGGGGGCCGCTCCACAACACCAGCAAAACTTGCCAGCTCTCTGAAAATTTACAGTTACCCATTTTTATATTTGTAGTGTTGCAATGTGTGCTCATGACAACTTTTTTATTTTTTATTTTTTAGTTCTGCATAGGTATGATGTAGCCCGACATGCAAATGTCAGATAGTTCACTGATGGCAGGTGCCACAGAAATCACCTTAGACATATCGCACACACATCTTGTCTTGCTTAACTTCAACAACGACATCAAACTCACACTGATTTGAACATTTTGTCTTACTTTCTTTCCTAAAATATAAAATTAAGGGCAATAGTCTGGAAACAGAAATATTTTCCATACTCTATTTTCCTTTTTTCCATACTTTATCCAAACTTTGAAATTACTAAAATCAAATTCTATACTTTTCATACTTGTTCCATACTGTGTATCTATCTTGGAGATAGATTTCAAAATGAATCTCTGGTCACTAACAGAAAAGAAGAAAATAAAAAGTGGACACAAATAGAGCTGTGGCTACAATTATTGGCACCTTAACGATCTTTTGGCCATTGCAAAAATAGAAAAGACTTTCAATATGTAAACTGTGCATGAATAATTACTCAAACTTCCACTGAAAAAAAAATTAGTTGATTCCTGATTACTTAGCATATCAGATCATGTGACACCGTTCCACACTGATCGACACCTTTGTCCACAGTTATCGACACTGTTCCACAATTATCAACATCCAGATGATCTCATCTCATCTCATCTCATTATCTCTAGCCGCTTTATCCTTCTACAGGGTCGCAGGCAAGCTGGAGCCTATCCCAGCTGACTACGGGCGAAAGGCGGGGTACACCCTGGACAAGTCACCAGGTCATCACAGGGCCGACACATAGACACAGACAACCATTCACACTCACATTCACACCTACGGTCAATTTACAGTCACCAGTTAACCTAACCTGCATGTCTTTGGACTGTGGGGGAAACCGGAGCACCCGGAGGAAACCCACGCGGACACGGGGAGAACATGCAAACTCCACACAGAAAGGCCCTCGCCGGCCCCGGGGCTCGAACCCAGGACCTTCTTGCTGTGAGGCGACAGCGCTAACCACTACACCACCGTGCCGCCCCCATCCAGATGATTATTGCTAAAAAAAAAAAAAAATTGATATGTGGTATTAAGTTAACAAAACATAGTTTTTATTTACAATTTGTTTTACACAGACTTATATTTAGAACAAAATATCTTTTATATATTGACATCGGTGCTTATGTAAATGAGGAAGTAATTCTAATGTTTTAAACAAATGAACTGATAATGTTTAACCTGTGTCAGAAAATCTTTTTGTTCCACTTTCTACCCACTAAGTATTTTTGTAGATCACATTTTGTTAATTATTCATTGTTGTTTGTATTAATGTCTAGTTTTGTAGTTTACCAATACATTTCAACAGGCGATTGATATTGTAACTGCATGAAAATCCAGGTCAAAGGTCGCATGTCATTCCTTGAACCAAAATATAAAATGTCCACTGATATTGTAATATGTGGTAGACATTCACAACAATCTTATCTCATCATCTCTAGCCGCTTTATCCTGTTGGTCGCAGGCAAGCTGGAGCCTATCCCAGCTGACTACGGGCGAAAGGCGGGCTACACCCTGGACAAGTCGCCAGGTCATCACAGCGCTGACACATAGACACAGACAACCATTCACACTCACATTCACACCTACGGTCAATTTAGAGCCACCAGTTAACCTAACCTGCATATCTTTGGACTGTGGGGGAAACCGGGGCACCCGGAGGAAACCCACGCAGGCACGGGGAGAACATGCAAACTCCGCACAGAAAGGCCCTCACCGGCCATGGGGCTCGAACCCGGACCTTCTTGTTGTGAGGCAACAGCGCTAACCACTACACCACCGTGCCGCCCCTCACAACAAACTGAAAAAAAAATCCTCAGTGGAATAGAAAAATCTGAATATTTCAAGCATGTATTTTTTTTTTATCTCATCTCATCTCATCTCATCTCATCTCATTATCTCTAGCCACTTTATCCTGTTCTACAGGGTCGCAGGCAAGCTGGAGCCTATCCCAGTTGACTATGGGCAAAAGGCAGGGTACACCCTGGACAAGTCGCCAGGTCATCACAGGGCTGACACATAGACACAGACAACCATTCACACTCACATTCACACCTACGGTCAATTTAGAGTCACCAGTTAACTTAACCTGCATGTCTTTGGACTGTGGGGGAAACCGGAGCACCCGGAGGAAACCCACACGGACACGCAAACTCCACACAGAAAGGCCCTCGCTGGCCATGGGGCTCGAACCCGGACCTTCTTGCTGTGAGGCGACAGCGCTAACCACTACACCACCGTGCCGCCCTGTATTTTTTTTATATGCTAGAAATTTAATTCTGGTCTAATTCTGTTTATTGCAATAGGATTCCAAATACTCTATAAACATTCCATTCTGTTATGAATCAGAAAAAAATGTTATAAATCACAGCACTTTTATTTTTTTAAAGTACTTCATCTACTTCAACAATGTTACACAAAGATCGATACAGAACAGTTGTAAATGCCACTTAATTCCACAGGGTGTCGATAATGGTGAACACCAGTGAAAGTGATCACTATTATCAACAACTCACGTGACTTCTCAAATGCACGTTTAGATACAAAATGGCGACTGTCAAATGAAAGAGTAAGAAACAAAGTAGGTTTCGACAAGGATATCATGAAATATTGGTGAATTTGATAAGTAAAAACATGTTCATGACCTTTCCACTATGCTTACCTGTGATTGATAACGTCCGAGTTTTCCTCAAATTGCTGATCGTGCTGAAAAAAATTCCATCTCAGGTAACGAGCTGCGTCATCAGACGACAAGATCAAAGGGGCATGGGGGGCTTCCGGTTGATTAATTAACCAATAATAACTGCTGTAACTGAAACTCACTTTTGTAAAATTGTTTTTTATTGGTAAATCTGAAAAGGTGTCAATAATTATGGACTGTCGATAATTGTAGCCGCTGCTCTAGCTAGATATATATAACTTCAGTTACTATACTGTATAGTACATACGCTAGATTTGTTTACTGCATATCAGATGAGTGTTACAACAATGACATGATGATGATCATTGTAACAAATGTACCCTGTCTTGTCTTTACACATTGTACACAAATCTGAACTACAACCCCGATTCCAAAAAAGCTGGGACGAAGTACAAATTGTAAATAAAAACGGAATTAAATAAATTTACAAATCTCAAAAGTTGATATTGTATTCACAATAGAACATAGACAACATATCAAATGTCAAAAGTGAGACATTTTGAAATTTCATGCCAAATATTGATCATTTGAAATTTCATGACAGCAACACATCTCAAAAAAGTTGGGACAGGGGCAATAAGAGGCTGGAAAAGTTAAAGGTACAAAAAAGGAACAGCTGGAGGACCAAATTGCAACTCATTAGGTCAATTGGCAATAGGTCATTAACATGACTGGGTATAAAAAGAGCATCTTGGAGTGGCAGCGGCTCTCAGAAGTAAAGCTGGGAAGAGGATCACCAATCCCCCTAATTCTGCGCTGACAAATAGTGGAGCAATATCAGAAAGGAGTTCGACAGTGTAAAATTGCAAAGGGTTTGAACATATCATCATCTACAGTGCATAATATCATCAAAAGATTCAGAGAATCTGGAAGAATCTCTGTGCGTAAGGGTCAAGGCCGGAAAACCATACTGGGTGCCCGTGATCTTCGGGCCCTTAGACGGCACTGCATCACATACAGGCAAGCTTCTGTATTGGAAATCACAAAATGGGCTCAGGAATATTTCCAGAGAACATTATCTGTGAACACAATTCACCGTGCCATCCGCCGTTGCCAGCTAAAACTCTATAGTTCAAAGAAGAAGCCGTATCTAAACATGATCCAGAAGTGCAGACGTCTTCTCTGGGCCAAGGCTCATTTAAAATGGACTGTGGCAAAGTGGAAAACTGTTCTGTGGTCAGATGAATCAAAATTTGAATTTCTTTATGGAAATCAGGGACGCCGTGTCATTTGTACTAAAGAGGAGAAGGACGACCCAAGTTGTTATCAGTGCTCAGTTCAGAAGCCTGCATCTCTGATGGTATGGGGTTGCATTAGTGCATGTGGCATGGGCAGCTTACACATCTGGAAAGACACCATCAGTGCTGAAAGGTATATCCAGGTTCTAGAGCAACATATGCTCCCATCCAGACGACGTCTCTTTCAGGGAAGACCTTGCATTTTCCAACATGACAATGCCAAACCACATACTGCCTCAATTACAGCATCATGGCTGCGTAGAAGAAGGGTCCGGGTACTGAACTGGCCAGCCTGCAGTCCAGATCTTTCACCCATAGAAAACATTTGGCGCATCATAAAATGGAAGATATGACAAAAAAGATCTAAGACAGTTGAGCAACTAGAATCCTACATTAGACAAGAATGGGTTAACATTCCTATCCCTAAACTTGAGCAACTTGTCTCTTCAGTCCCCAGATATTTACATACTGTTGTAAAGAGAAAAGGGGATCTCTCACAGTGGTAAACATGGCCTTGTCCCAACTTTTTTGAGATGTGTTGTTGTCATGAAATTTAAAATCACCTAATTTTTCTCTTTAAATGATACATTTTCTCAGTTTAAACATTTGATATGTCATCTATGTTCTATTCTGAATAAAATATGGAATTTTGAAACTTCCACATCATTGCATTCCGTTTTTATTTACAATTTGTACTTTGTCCCAAATTTTTTGGAATCGGGGTTGTACACGTACAAGGTTTTGACCCTCATTTTCAGATTATTATGGAGAAAAATTACATGGAACACATTCAAACTTTTAAACAGAAAATTTGTTGCAGAGATAATTTAATTTTTATCCCATGCATCTTGTGTGTGCAGTAATGTAAAAGTAAAAACTGTTCAAATTGTAGACTACTAAGCTATATGTTATGTGTACAAAGCATGTTATCTGAATATTTAAAAAGCTCGATGCCTGCATTTTACTTGAGACTGAATGATATGCCTTCTTTAGTGCACAAGCTTCAAAAACTATTTTAGCAAATTACTATCCTGACATCAGACAACATTACTGTACACTGGAATGGCACTTCACTTCCATCGCAATTTGCAGTTCTTATGCAATCATCCTATTTACAATACTATTTATGTATTAATATGATTGGTGAGGAATTCAGGTGTTTGCCAGCCATGAAACGCCCAGGTCAAAGTCAACCAACTGACAGAAGGTGAACTTTGCCTGACCCCAAATGCATGCAGTTAACCATCATCCTTCAGTCTTGGCCAAGATTCCTCTTACAACATCACAACACACCTTTCTATCACCCATGGAGATCTTGTACCCCAATCTCAGTGTCCCTAGAGATTGTGGCAGGGAATTTTCTTGAATTCTTGAATTCAAGAAAATCTTGAAATCTTGAAATTTCTTGAATTTTCAAGATTTCACTGGGTGGTGGATTGGGCTCCAGAGGAGATATAGCTTCTCCTTGGGCTTGGAAACAGTGCCCAGTGAATAGCAGTCTCCTCTGTCTACGTCTTACAGGGACGGGTGGTAAGTCCTCGTGGATCTCCTCCAGGGTGGCATAAGCAGACCAGTGGCTAGTTTGCATACGTCGTAGAAGATTGGTGTAAGTCCCATCTTGTAACATGCAGTTAACAATATGTCCCTATTAAAATGTAATTATGGCAGAGACCCAAAGGGCTCCATATTCTCTGTATAATTACACCACATAAGGTGCATAATAACGAGGCTTATACTCTAATTAGTGCATTAGCAGGCGCTGCGCTTATGTTTTGTCTCCCTCTTGTGGTTACTGCGAAAAATGCCATGCTGTGGCATAAATACCAGAATTTGGTCATTCATTTAGGTGAAAGATAATATATATATTTATATATATATATATATATATATATATATATATATATATATATATATATATATATATATATATATATGTGTGTGTGTGTGTGTGTGGTTTAAAATGTGAGTTTATCATCAGTAGAGAATAAGAAGTGTGTCAGTATAAAACTTCTATTTGTTTTGTTACAGCACACGCAGCGTTAACAATTCAATAACAAACAATTAATAAGTCATTAAATAATCAAATGTAATTAATTTTTTAACGACTCAGCTTCTGTGGTGGACTTTCAGTAACCTGATGATGTGCCTTTAAGAACTGCATCAGCCAACGGGAAATGTTTCATTTTTTCTTGGCGGCCCAAACAAATCAGTTATGCAGCGGGGCGGTGTGTTTAGCGCTACTTATGTATCAGGATGGTTTGGGTTTTTTGGATATTTTATTAAAGGCACTCAAACGATAACCGGATGCTTTAGATTGCGAATGCATGATTACTGTAGCTGGCTAGTTTAAACCCGATAGACAAAGCTGGATTTTTCACTGTACTGCACTGCTAGCTAAGCTAGGTAGCATAATAGCACCTAGCTTTTCAGTCTCATATCTCAAAACTGCGTTGCTAAGAACACTTTATATTCTAATGCGTCACATATTTTTTTGTTTGTTTGGGTTTTTTTTGTTGCAAATGTGTAAATAAGTGCATGAAATGAAATCACACAGAGCCCTCGCTAACGAGGAATGATTTTAGTTGACTAGCCGAACAGCACCCTGTATTTACTGGGATGTTAAGTCCATGTGTTACTATAACAACGCAGGAGAAGTTCATATCCGGTACAGTCAGTGAGATGTGAAATGGCCGCTGCAAGTGCTTGAGCGGGACAAACCGGCCTTGTTGAAACTTGAGGTTTTCGCAGTAACAGAGGAGATGAATGGTAAAATCATTCCTCACACCCCTATAGCTGTGGACTGCTGGCAGCTTAGAAAGTGCAGCCACGTCCGGCTTTTCTTCCTCTCACACATGCACTCAGATCACACATCTGGCCTCACATCCACCTGGAGCCACCGACCCATATACTGCTCTCCTCTCACTGCCAAGCTTCTCAAACTCAAACTACAGGTGAGTCCTGAGCTCCTGCAAAGGACATGCAGCTCTCAATCTTCTCAGTCCACTGGCAAAATACAGGCCGAGCTTATCAAACTGGTAGACCATCTTTGCCAACTGGTATGTGCTTGTAGAAGGGAAACAGTGCACTCAGGATCTCTGCCAAGCCACATATTATCAACATCCATCCATCATCTGTAGCCGCTTATCCTGTTCTACAGGGTCGTATGCAAGCTGGAGCCTATCCCAGCTGATTATGTGTGAGAGGTGGGGTACACCCTGGACAAGTCACCAGGTCATCACAGGACTGACAGAGACAAACAACAATTCACACTCACATTCGCACCTACGGTCAATTTAGAGCCACCAATTAGCCTAACCTGCATGTCTTTGGACTGGGGGGGGAAACTGGAGCACCTGGAGGGAACCCACGCAGACACGGGGAGAACATGCAAACTCCGCACAGAAAGGCCCTCATCAGCCACTGGGATTGAACCCAGGACCCTCTTTGCTGTGAAGCGACAGCGCTAACCACTACTCCGCTCTTATTATCAACATCAAAATCATATCACTTGAACCTAAGATAATACTAAAGTTGTACACCAAATCTCATCAAAATCCATTCACCACTTTTTGAGTTATGTTGGAAACAGATAAAAAAAATCCTGGATCCACATACATATCCAGATTTGCATCAAATTGTAATAAATCGTTCCTTGGCCATGGTCCATGGTCCACCTTTCCTCAAAATTTCCTTAAAATCCATTCACTACTTTTTGAGTTACTTTGAGAAAAGACAGACAAACAAAGGAAGAGGCAAAAACATAACCTCCTCCAACATTAATACTACCACATCATGCATTCACTTTCATAAAAACACCTGTACCCCTGCTCATGCATGCACTTATCCAAAACTGGATAAAGACCAGATGATGTTTTTTTCCCCCTAATCTTCTGTCCAAGTGAGTCAGTGCCCACTCAAATTTTTGTTCATGGCTGACATCTACCTCAAGGTTCAGCATGCTGTACATTCTGAGATGATTTTCTGTTCACTACGGTTGTAAAGAGTCGTTATTTGAGTTGTAGTAACCAACAACCTTCTTGAGTTATAGTAACCTATAATCCTCTAACTTGCACTAATCCAGCCATTCTTCTCTGACCTTTCCCATCAACAATGCATAACCCCTGTAGAATTGCTCCTCATTGTATTTTTTTTTTTTTGCACTATTCTGTGTACACTCTAGAGACTGTTGTGTATGAAAACTCCAGGAATTTAAAAAGTTTCTGAAATACTTGAAACATTGCAGTGCTGCCACATAATTGGCTAATTGGAAAACTGCATGAATGTACAGGTGTTCTTAATAAAGTGAACAAAGAAAATCACAAACATGTATTAATCAGTTTAAGTGAATTCAAAGGAAGCTGTAAAATAACATGGTCTACCAGTTTGACCAACTCTGACTGTATTTTAGCAGCTGGTACCTGCGTTGGAGATTTCAAAGGCCCACTTCTGTGTACCTTTGGGCAATTCTTCAGCAGAGAGGCCAAAATTATGAAATTATGAAGACTGCCTTAACTTGTCAGCTCAGTGATTATTGCTAAAGTATGGAATCCAAGGCAAAATGTACTGAAAACCATATTTAAAAATCATCACCCCGATTATAACAATGTGGCTTCAGAGAAATCTTAGTTTGAATTTTAAGAAATGAAAGTTCAGGTTTTTTCTGACATAATTTCGTGACTGACTTTTCTTTCCTCATAAAAGATTTTGCATTCAGAGTTAAACAGCCAATTTTTCGATGCTTTTTTTAGGGTCAAAAGATACCCCATACAGAGTGAAATTTTGATTTAATACCATTATCTTGAATACTGCAACTAAAAAAAGTTATCACATGCTGTGAATATCAAGTTTTGAATTATCAAGTTTTGTTTTTGTTTTTTTTTTGCTTTCAAGATCCTTACTCTTACTCGAGGAAAATTTTCATTGTATGATAACCGAGTCTAAAAATGTCATGGTATTAATCAACCATTTAAAACCATTTCTTGCTTAGAAAGATATGATTGTGAACAGATTTTCCATAAAATCTCTTATCATGTTATCATTATGGGGCAGCACGGTGGCGTAGTGGTTAGCGCTGTCGCCTCACAACAAGAAGGTCTGGGTTCAAGCCCCGTGGCCAGCGAGGGCCTTTCTGTGCGGAGTTTGCATGTTCTCCCCATGTCTGCGTGGGTTTCCTCCGGGTGCTCCGGTTTCCCCCAAAGACATGCAGGTTAGGTTAATTGGTGACTCTAAATTGACTGTAGGTGTGAATGTGAGTGTGAATGGTTGTCTGTGTCTATGTGTCAGCCCTGTGATGACCTGGCGACTTGTCCAGGGTGTACCCTGCCTTTCGCCCGTAGTCAGCTAGGATAGGCTCCAGCTTGCCTGCAACTCTGTAGAACAGGATAAAGCGGCTAGAGATAATGAGATGAGATGAGTGGCTGTAAGGAAAGACAATTTGTTGAGCCAAAAAAAACCCCAACCCTCGGCTATCACGGCATGCAGCACTACTTTGCCAAAAAAGAGAGATTTAAATAAAGATAAATAAAGAGATTTTAGTTTACTTCTGATCAGCAATACCATGTTCTTCTGCATGTTTCAGAGCTGTTCATGTATAATAAAATTTTGAACTCGCTATGAGTGGTACCAGATGTAGCAATGTAACGTGGCAGATTACACAGCCGAAAAGTTTTCAGTGCTGTCCATGTTGCCAGGTTGCTTTAGTATGTTTAAGGAGGAGTCCACTGGGATGAGGACCACTGAAGTAAGGAACTAGAGGGTTAAACAAAAAAGACAATAATAGATGGAAATTGATTTTAATTGGTATTTTGATAAGGCCAAAAAAAAAAAAATAGTGTGTTTCCGGTAACATGAAATACTAAAATAAGGTCGGTAGGTAGGAAAAAGTTTTTTTTTTTCTTATTTTTTTTTTATTTTGTTCGAAAAAATTAACACAAGTAAACATCTTACAAAATAGTATTTTGGCACAGAATCCTTTATACCACACATCATAATAAAATAAAAGTGTTTTAAATCTTTAAACGAATAAAAAAAAAATATCGCGAGAGTTCGAGTTATGATCTACGGAAGCGATATTTCATGATATTTTCATGTAATAACGTGAAAACACCTTATCAAGAAATAACGTGAAAATAACGTCCTAGGCTACTTGCATTAAAAGCAGACGGCCTAGCCTAGCCTACTGTAGAACTTGGATCGAGCAAAAACACCGAGCAAAAACATGGCTGAATCCTGAATGACTCCTATTTGTATAAATAGGGGACTACATAGGTGGCAAAATGTAATGTTTTTCCCTGCCATGGAAGTGCACTTGTATACTGAAGAGAAAGCAATTTGCATTACAGCCTTGAATGAGGATCCAAAATGGCGGCTCGGCTCAGTTTTCCCTTCCTGATCCGAGGACCACAATGGAAATAAGGTTTTTTTTTACTTTTTGTGTTTATCCTCCGCAATATTTATATTTATATGATATGTTCACATGTTATGTATATGTTTTTATTGCGAAATAAATCAAATCCCTTCAGTATACAAGTGCGCTTCCATGTTTATGCAGGAGGGCTGATAGAAGTGGCGAAACATTTTACTTTTTATCATTTCTTTCACAACTGAATGCGTTGAAACAAAAAATTATGACAAACTAACGCCGCTTACACTAAAATATCGAGGGAAATTTGTAATAAAAACTTTACGGTCGGCAAATTTGACGCGGAAATTCTCAATCGGTCGGGTTACCGGAAACACACTATCTTTTTTATTTGGCCTAAGTCAGCAGTGAGGTAATGGTCCCATCAAACACCGATCAGGTGAATCAGGTGTGTTGATTTGGAAAGCTTGAAAATGTGCAGGACACTGGGTCCCCAGGACTGGAGCTGAGAGTATATAATACTAGTCAAAAGTTTAGACACGCCTTCTAATTCAGTGTTTTTTCTTTATTTTTTATTAACCCCTTCAGACCCTGCGTCCACTGGAATGGATATGACATATTCTTTGGTTTAAACCAATAAAAATGCATGTTTTTATTTTTTTTTCAATTTGAATAATGCTTATATGTAGTTACTGGTTGGTTCCTGATTATCCAATTGCAATGAAGTCATGACCTGTAACTTGCTCTCAGAAAGTTTCAGCCATCACACAAGATCTATGGCTCACTATGTGGATAGGAGGAGGAGCAAGCACCTTTCTCACCTTTCAAATACGAGTTTATGTCTATGCTAGCTTAATATATCTGCACTAAATACAGTGGTGTTTGAAAGTTTGTGAACCCTTTAGAATTTTCTATATTTCTGCATAAATATGACCTAAAACATCATCAGATTTTCACACAAGTCCTAAAAGTAGATAAAGAGAACCCAGTGAAACAAATGAGACAAAAATGTTATACTTGGTCATTTATTTATTGAGGAAAATGATCCAATATTACATATCTGTGAGTGGCAAAAGTATGTGAACCTTTGCTTTCAGTATCTGGTGTGACCCCCTTGTGCAGCAATAACTGCAACTAAATGTTTCCGGTAACTGTTGATCAGTCCTGCACACCGGCTTGGAGGAATTTTAGCCCATTCCTCCATACAGAGCAGCTTCAACTCTGGGATGTTGGTGGGTTTCCTCACATGAACTGCTCTCTTCAGGTCCTTCCACAACATTTCGATTGGATTAAGGTCAGGACTTTGACTTGGCCATTCCAAAACATTAAATTTATTCTTCTTTAACCATTCTTTGGTAGAACGACTTGTGTGCTTAGGGTCATTGTTTTGCTGCATGACCCACCTTCTCTTGAGATTCAGTTCATGGACAGATGTCCTGATATTTTCCTTTAGAATTCACTGGTATAATTCAGAATTCATTGTTCCATCAATGATGGCAAGCCGTCCTGGCCCAGATGCAGCAAAACAGGCCCAAACCATGTTTCACAGATGGGATAAGGTTCTTATGCTGGAATGCAGTGTTTTCCTTTCTCTAAACATAATGCTTCTCATTTAAACCAAAAAGTTCTATTTTGGTCTCATCCATCCACAAAACATTTTTCCAATAGCCTTCTGGCTTGTCCACGTGATGTTTAGCAAACTGCAGATGAGCAGCAATGTTCTTTTTGGAGAGCAGTGGCTTTCTCCTTGCAACTCTGCCATGCACACCATTGTTGTTCAGTGTTTTCCTGATGGTGGACTCATGAACATTAACATTAGCCAATGTGAGAGAGGCGTTCAGTTGCTTAGAAGTTACCCTGGGGTCCTTTGTGACCTCACAGACTATTACACGCCTTGCTTTTAGAGTGATCTTTGTTGGTCGACCACTCCTGGGGAGGGTAACAATGGTCTTGAATTTCCTCCATTTATACACAATCTGTCTGATTGTGGATTGGTGGAGTCCAAACTCTTTAGAGATGGTTTTGTAACCTTTTCCAGCCTGATGAGCATCAACAACGCTTTTTCTGAGGTCCTCAGAAATCTCCTTTGTTCGTGCCATGATACACTTCCACAAACATGTGTTGTGAAGATCAGACTTTGATAGATCCCTGTTCTTTAAATAAAACAGGGTGCCCACTCACACCTGATTGTCATCCCATTGATTGAAAACACCTGACTCTAATTTCACCTTCAAATTAACTGTTAAACCTAGAGGTTTACATACTTTTGCCACTCACAGATATGTAATATTGGATCATTTTCCTCAATAAATAAATGACCAAGTATAATATTTTTGTCTCATTTGTTTAACTGGGTTGTCTTTATCTACTTTTAGGACTTGTGTGAAAATCTGATGATGGTCGTATTTATGCAGAAATACAGAAAATTCTAAAGGATTCACAAACGTTCAAGCACCACTGTATAATCTTAATCTTATCAAGTGGTAGTACTTAAAGTTAATTTGAATATATTTCAAAGCTGTAAAGCACAGGATTTTTTTAAAGTTTAATGTCCATCACAATGGCTATCAGGTCCTGAAAGACAACAGCAGACGGTGGATGATTTAGTGTTCGTATACGAGGTTGTGAATTTCTCTAAGCATTTCAGAGGTAATATGTAGTGTGACAATGTTAATCATCATCAAATAAATTTTTTACAATGTACTTTTAGAGTATCAAGTCACGGACTTCCTTGAGCTTCTGATAAATGGAGAACTATCTGAAATTGACTGCTTGGATTCAGGAAATGAGGCAGATGAGACCAGGAGTAAGGTAGTAAATTGAGTAAAAGATGTTTTATTGGGGTGGCATGGTGGTGTAGTGGTTAGCACTGTCGCTTCACAGCAAGAAGGTTCTGGGTTCGAGCCCAACGGCCGATGGAGGCCTTTTTGTGTGGAGTTTGCATGTTCTCCCCGTGTCTGCGTGGGTTTCCTCCGGGTGCTCCAGTTTCCCCTACAGTCCAAAGATATGCAGGTTAGGTTAATTGGTGGCTCTAAATTGACTGTAGGTGTGAATGTGAGTGTGAATGGTTGTTTATCTCTATGTGTCAGCCCTGCGATGACCTGGTGACTTGTCCAGGGTGTACCCTGCCTCTCGTTCATAGTCAGCCGGGCGAGCTCCGACCCTGCACAGGATAAGCGGCTACAGATAATGGTTGGATGGATGTTTGATCTCAAACACATTAAGAAGGCAAGAAATTGCATTAATTAACTTTTGATGAGGCACACCTGTTAATTGAAAAGCATTCCAGGTGACTACCTCATGAAGCTGATTAAGATAATGCCAGTAGTGTGCAAAGCGTCATCAAGGTAAATGGTGGCTATTTGAAGAATGTGTTTTGTTTTAAAACTTTTTGTTTTTCCACATAATTCCATATATGTTCCAGATGTTATTTCATAGTTTTGATGTCTTCAGTATTGTTTTACAATGTAGAAAATAGTCAACATACAGAAAAACCTATGAATAAGTAGGGGTGTCCAAACTTCTGACTGGTACTATATTTGACAACACGAGGAGATTTCATCGTAATCAACTTGCAGTCTATAAACATACAATGATGTTTATTGTATTCTGAGATAAGTTTTCCACAGTTTTATTGCATTTGATATTCTTCATTATGCAGGTAAATGAAAAATGGATTCAGCCTTTGGAGGTTGGGGAGCCGCACATGTTGCCTTTGGATGACATTGGGAAGGAAAAATTGACCGTTACCCTTATTGATGCCAACCACTGTCCTGGGGCTGTTATGTTTTTTTTCGAGGGCTATTTTGGCACTATTCTCTACACTGGTATGCTTTGGTTCAAATTTATTTTAACATTTATATGTGAGTAAAGTAGTCTGTAAACTAGTAAACAGAAAGCTTATTTGCACTCAGTTCTTAACCATTTTTTCCACTTTATAACAGGTGACTTCCGATACACTCCATCAATGCTGCGTGAGCCATGTCTTAGGAATAATACCACTATTGATGTGCTTTATTTGGACAACACTAACTGTGACCCTACACGTTCAATTCCTACTCGCCAGCGAGCTTGTCAGCAGATGAAGGAGATCATACGAGACCATCCAAATTACACTGTGGTCATCGGTGAGATTCACAGTTTATAACCTTTTAAAATATGTCACATGTTGAATTCTGTTGCATCTCTTAAAGCTTCATTAATTACGAGCTCAGCTGAGAAGGAATAAGATGATACGAAAATGCAGGTAATATGCAGCATGTTATACAGTGGATATAAAAAGTGTACACACCCCATTAAAATGATAGGTTTTTCTGATGTAAAAAAATGAGACCACGATCAATAATTTCAAAACTTTTCCCACCTTTAATGTGACCTATAACCTGTACAATTCAATTGAAAAACAAACAAATCTGTTAGGAGGAAAAACGTAAAAAATAAAAAACATACAGTAAGCTGGTTGCATAAGTGTGCACACCCTTAAAGGACATGGGACATGAAACATAAATGCACGCTATATCAGTTTCTTTCCATTAAAAATATGAATTAATTGCATCAACAAATACAAAATCATCTATTAAATTCAGCAAAATCGTTATATTCGTGATGATTATATGGCATTTCTGCTCGAGCTCCGATATGCATATTTTACAACCGGAAGAGCCGCTGTCACGTGATCATACGTCACAAAAACTTTCGGGCACAGCACAAGCGGGTAGATGAATGGAGAAGTGAATGACAAGAAAATTGTTTTTATAGTCTTTAACGTACAGTACATTGAACATCATGGTGTATTGTGCTGCTTATGGTTGCAATAATTCCAATGGGAAATGCCCTGGAGTAAGTTTTTTTGCATTCCCCAAGGACCCGAAGCTGAGGAAAGTGTGGGCTCACTACTGCCGTAGAAAAAACTTTGCACCTACTGTTTCCCACAAACTGTGTTCGGACCATTTCACTGAGGATTCTTTCAACATTAATACTCAGGTACTGAGCGATATTAATTGTCAAGCCAAATTTAAGAGGCCGTATAGCTGGGTTCATGGAGGCAGTGATAGCGCCATAATATACAGGGCCTAACATTCCTACAACTGTAGAGACAGTCAAGAAATCCTGTAACATTAATGGACATTTAAATAGGAACAGTCCACCGTACTTCCATAATGAAATATGCTCTTATCTGAATTGAGACGAACTGATCCGTACCTCTCCGAGCTTTGCGCGACCTCCCAGTCAGTCAGACGCGCTGTCACTCCTGTTAGCAATGTAGCTAGGCTCAGCATGGCCAATGGTATTTTTTGGGGCTGTAGTTAGATGCGACCAAACTCTTCCGCGTTTTTCCTGTTTACATAGGTTTATATGACCAGTGACATGAAACAAGTTCAGTTACACAAATTGAAACGTAGCGATTTTCTATGCTATGGAAAGTCCGCACTATAATGACAGGCGTGCTAACACCTTCTGCGCGCTTCGACAGCGCATTGATACCTTCACTCGGAGTTGTACCATTATTTTTTAGACAGGGCGGACGGACCAGGGCATTCGCCCACCTGGCCGTGCCCGACGAGGAGCGCTCTCGGCCGGCTTGGGAGGCAGACGGCAGCTCCTCCTGGAAGTGTGGTTTTACCATGGGCCTCATGCGGAAAAATGCCGAGGTGCATTCGCTAAGCGACTGAAAGCCGAGGTAAGGATTAGTATTATAATTTTGGGTGTATCAATTATTGATTATCATAATTCTGACTCGTTTCGCCATTTTGAATGTTTTCATCTCGGACTCTGGAAGCATTGTATCTCAATCAATCTCGAAAAATATCAGCAAAAAAAAACTAGCTTGCAACGGACTTTAGCTAGATCTATGATGAACTTTCAATGTATGATACAAAAATAATACTTCTTTCAACAGATCATTGGCCTTTGAGCAGAATTGTTTTTAACTTACCAGGAAGTGTTATCGAGCCGACCGCTTTCAGTTTCATGGGGATTGAATGAACTCTCACTCAGAATCATCTGACCCATCAGAGTAAAGACAAGATCTATGTTCATGTGAATTTCCAGCTATTGGTTCGAATTGATAGGGTCTAACTTCACATCTCTGTGAAACATCGGGAATGTCACTGTCGATGGTGTCCATTTCGGTAACCTGTTTACATTAGATTCCCAAGCGCTGGCTCCTTGGAAAGTTTTTGTGATGTCACGGGTCATGTGACCACCTAGCTAATTAACGAATCATTGTTTTACGCTGATGTATAAAAAAGTTGAATAATGTGATGATTTTCACATTTTTGACGCCCTGCAGTGATTTAGATGGCATTTCTTATGTCCTTTATACATAATTATACCCAGAAAAAAAATCCATGTCCCATGTCCTTTAAACTAATACTTTGTTGAAGCACCTTTTGATTTAATTACAGCATTCAGTCTTGTTGGGTCAGAGTCTATCAGCCTGCCACATCTAGACTTGGCAATATTTGCCCACTCTTCCTTGCAAAAGCGCTCCAAACCTGTCAGATTGCGAGGGCATCTCTTGTGCACAGCCCTCTTCAGGTCACCCCACAGATTTTCAATTGGATTTAGGTCTGGGCTCTGGCTGTGCCATTCCAAAACTTTAATTTTCTTCTGGTGAAGCCATTCTTTTGTTGATTTCGATGTATGCTTGGGGTCATTGTCATGCTGAAAGATGAAATTCCTCTTCAGCTTTCTAGCAGACACCTGAAGGTTTTGGGCCAAAATTGACTGATATTTAGAACTGTTCATAATTCCCTCCACCTTGACTAAAGCCCCTGTTCCAGCTGAAGAAAAACAACCCCAAAACATGATGCTGTCACCACCATGCTTCACCGTGGGTATGGTGTTCTTTTGGTAATGTGCAGTGTTGTTTTTGCACCAAACATACTGTACCGTTTGGAATTGTGGCCAAAAAGTTCAACCTTGGTTTTATCAGACCATAAAACATTTTCCTACATGCTTTTGGGAGAGCTGATGTATTTTTTTGCAAAATTTAGCTGGGCCTGGATATTTTTCTTTGTAAGAAAAGACTTCTGTCTTGCGACCCTACCCCATAGTTCAGACATATGGAGAATACGGGAGATTGCTGTTACATGTAGTACACAACCAGTACTTGCCAGAAATTCCTGCAGCTCCTTCAGTGTTGTTGTAGGCCTCTTGGCAGCCTCCCTGACCAGTTTTCGTCTTGTCTTTTCATCAATTGTGGAGGGACGTCCAGTTCTCAGTAATGTCTCTGTTGTCCCATATTTTCTCCACTTCTTGATGACTGTCTTCACTGTGCTCCATGGTATATGTAATGCCGTGGAAATTTTTTTGTGCCCTTCTCCTGACTGATACCTTTCAACAATGAGATCCCTTTGCTGCTTTGTAAGCTCTCTGTGAACGCTGGCTTTTGCTGGAGGATGCAACTGAATAAATGTCTGAACTTTATTTGGGGTGAATCAGAGTCATTTTAATTGATGGCAGGTGTGAACCCAAAAAGACTGAATGCTGTAATTAAATCAAAAAGTGCTTCAGTAAAGTATTAGTTTAAGGGTGTGCACACTTATGCAACCAGCTTATTGCACATTATTTATTTATGTATGTTTTTCCCCCTAACATATTTGTTTGTTTTTCAATTGAATTGTACAGGTTATAGGTCACATTAAAGGTGGGAAAAGTTTTGAAATTTTTTATCGTGATCTAATTTTTTTTACATCAGAAAAACCTATCATTTTAACGGGGTGTGTACACTTTTTATATCCACTGTATATGTGGTGGTCTGGGAAAATGAATGTCCCTGTGGCTGAATTCTGTCAAACAGCCATAAAATTGGGTTTGGCTGTAATTGGGTTCTTTAGGCTATAAACAGTATAATGAATCCTCTGCTCACAGGCATGTACAGTACCAATCAAAAATTTGGACATGCCTTGTAATTCAGTGTTTTTTCTTTATTTTTATTAATTAATAAATCACTTCATGTCTTAAAGCACTGTTTCTCAAAGTGTGGTCCATGGACCACTGGTGGTCCGCGAGTTAATATCGTAAAATATCACGTTTTATCAGTGTTTCTCAAATCGCCTACGTGACTCCAAAAGCAAAGTTCTGAGTAGCACAGATGAGTTATTTTCTATATTGAATAAAGTTGTATGTAAATTCAAATAGTAGCCTGTTATTTGAATTTGTCTGACATTAAGCAAGCCAACAGTTTTGCTACACTGCCTATAGCAACATCAGTTTAGGTTACACTTTCATATCAAGGTCACCTCTGAATGTGGAGGGAATGTGAAATGCTGAGAAACTACGAGTAACCAAATTATGCTTGGCATCAAACTGTCAAAAAGATAATGGATTGGTGGGTGAAGACCGGGTGAGTCAAAAGAAAAGCACAAGAACCATCTGACACAAGCAAGGACAGAGTGCAAAGACATGATGATTCTTTGTTTGAGAAAACAAAGCGGCACAACTGGATCAATGTGGCCCCCAGTATGAGATTAAAACTGTTCAGTTTGGAGCCAGACATTACTTCACTGATGTATCAGAATAAGCAGCACCATTCTTCCCATTAAGATAAGGGCAACATTGAGTGAGTTGACTATACTATTTGTAAAACTGTCATTTCATTACTGTGTAATTAGTAATATACTATTGAAGTAGGCTCATTGTTTTTTGTTCGGGATATTTAGGGGGTTAGGTGGTCTGCGATTATTATTTTTTTTAATGGATAAAAAAGTTTGAGAAACACTGTCTTAAAGTAATGATAGATGTTGTTTCTCTTTACTTAGCTGAGTGGTTCATGACAACACGAATTACTACAGTTGTGGAATAGGGCTATTTACTGTATTTTTATTATTTACTATTTACTCTTTGATCTCAAACACATTAAGAAGGCAAAAAATTGCACTAATTAACTTTTGACGAGGCACCTGTTAACTGAAAAGCATTCCAGGTGACTACCTCATGAAGCTGGTTAAGATAATGCCAATAGTGTGCAAAGCGTCATCAAGGTAAATGCTGGATACTATGAAGAATCTAAAATATGAAACATATTTTGTTTTTTAATATGTTTTTACGCCTCACAGCAAGAAGGTCCGGGTTCGAGCCCCGTGGCCAGCGAGGGCCTTTCTGTGTGGAGTTTGCATGTTCTCCCCGTGTCCGCGTGGGTTTCCTCCAGGTGCTCCGGTTTCCCCCACAGTCCAAAGACATGCAGGTTAGGTTAACTGGTGACTCTAAATTGACCATAGGTGTGAATGTGAGTGTGAATGGTTGTCTGTGTCTGTGTGTCAGCCCTGTGATGACCTGGCGACTTGTCCGGGGTGTACCCCACCTTTCGCCCGTAGTCAGCTGGGATAGGCTCCAGCTTGCCTGCGACCCTGTAGAACGGGATAAAGCGGCTAGAGATAATGAGATTTTGTTCTTTAAACACTTTTTTGTTTACCACATAATTCCATACATGTTTCAGATGTTATTTCATAGCTATGATGTCTTTAGTATTGTTTTGCAATGTAGAAAATAGTCAAAATACAGAAAAACCTATGAATTAGTCAGGGTGTACATACTTTTGACTGGTACTGTATGGTCTGGATTAGGAGGCTCTGCACATTTTTTTGGCCCTGAAATGTTGAAGAAGAACTTTATTTATCACATATACACTTAAGCACAGTGAAATTCCTCTCTGCATTTAACCCATCTGAACCAGTGAACACACACATGCACACACACATATACCCAGAGCAGTGGGCATCTATACTACAGTGCCCAGGGAGCAGTTGGGGTTAAAATAAAGAAGAATATTTTTGTGTGCTTTTTAATATAGAAAATATGAATATGGTATGGTCTGAATGTATCTGCACACAGGCATGTATGCTCTTGGGAAAGAGTCTCTGCTCGTACAGCTGGCGCTGGAGTTTAAGACCTGGGTGGAGGTAGATATGGAGCGTCTAGAGACCCTACGGGTACTGGAACTGCCTGATGTGTTCAGCACAGAACCAGGCTCGGGGCGTCTCCGTGCTGTTGCTCAGTCCGAGGTCACCGCGTCCAACCTGCTGGCCTGGAATAAAGAGCGGCCTACCATTGCCATACTGCCCACCAGCCGCCCAGTGGTGTCCTACCACCCTAATGTCCATGTTGTGCCCTACTCAGACCACTCCTCCTACCAGGAGCTGGAGGACTTTGTTTCAGCTTTGCGTCCTGTCTCACTAGTGCCAATTGTAGGCAGCTGTATGCCAAACTTCTCCTCTTTTCTCAGCCACCGCAGGAAGCGACATGAGGTGGTGATACCCGAGTCAGTACAGCACTACATGAGGGCAAAGCCTAATGTTCAGCCTTTTACTTTCAGAAGAAGCTTTCTTCATCGTCCTTTGCACATGCTGCCTCAAGGAGTTGTGTTCGAATCACCTGGAAAGAATCCCAGACTCCCTAATCGGAATGATGATGAAGATTCAGCTGCTATGGAGGCAGATGATGATGTAGCAGACGTCGATTCTGAACCGGATAGAGACTCTGATTGCATTCTGTTCGACATGAGCACAGACCTCACACATGATGTTAACACTCAACACCCTAAGAGTCTAAATCTGGCACACGTCACATCAGGGGATGCAATCACGATTGATAGTCTCCCTCTAAACGAGACTGATTCCCTCATTGCCCTGAAAGGATCAAGATCACCTAATAGTAATAGCATAAGCAAAGTCTGTGGTAGAGTTACTGCTGTGACTCATAATAAAAATCCTCAGAAGAGGAGTCCCCAAATAGGAAACATTAACTCCAGAGTCATGTGCTCATCAATGGACAGCATTAGTCTTCATAATAGCAGCTGTGGAATGGCTTTAGCAGCTTTAACACCATCTGAAATGCCTCCTGATTCATCGGATACAGTCGAGAGAGAGGAGACAGAGCAGTGGCTACTCAACAACTTCACGATTCCAGAGGAAGAACTCACATGTCAGTACGGAATCATTCAAGGTCTACAAGAGGTGTATCCACTTGCACCAATCAATACGTCAAAAGCCGAGGGTGATGTGTTTGAGGCTGCAATACAGAGATTCAAATCCAAATAGGTATCTAAAATATTTAGGGCAATGAAAAAGCAAGACATATACTGTCCATCATTACAAGCATCAGAAATGGTCAAATAGTATATAATAATACATTAATAGTGAAAGAAATCAATTGAAAGTCTCCCTGTTTGAATGTGATATAAATGTATTAATAATTATACTCACTGTTTTCCTTCTTTGAATCAGATCTGGAGAAAGTTAGCATAGCAGGACTCCTTCCTTCTGGCTTCATCTAAGCCTTTGTGTTGATTTTGCAACAATAGCAACCACTATACTCTCTAAAGATATCTAATACAACTTGCTTATTTTACATCAATTTGTTACACAAAGTGTTAAAATTCTTCTCTGGTGTGTTCAGTATTTTCCAATTTATCATGATGTGTGTCACTTATTTAGACCATGTTCCTTCCGACTGCAACATCATGTTTTGACTTATTGTGCATCAAACCAAACCCATTATGTGTCTTGTTATTGTGCCTGGATGGGTGTTTATCTGATTGTCTTTTCAACAGTATGAACACCAGTATGGTATTAAAATGTTAGTAATGAGAATGATTTTATTCTTTTTGCCATTTTATATGTTAGTTAATGTATTTAATGTTGAAAGTGTACACACAACATCATGTTGCAAAAACCTCAGACGGACTTTTACTAAAAGTTCAGAAGGTTCAAAAGGTCTTAATATTTTGGTTGTTAGTTAATCATTACCATTGGTCATATGGTCAACATCGGAGGAATACTACGCTGATTGTGTTGTATGTTATATTATTAACTCAGTCATTTACAGCACATGAATATAAGGTGCAAAACTGTAACTTTACACTGTAATGTGTTGCAAGACCTCAGTTTCTAAGAGGTGAATTTTGATTTTTTTAAGAGCGTGACATTTTTTAATTTGGGTTCAGATTCTAGTGAATCTAATCTTAATCCATCAAGACATGTTAAAGCTGTACTGCCTTTCAGATTTTTCAAGTGTAGGCCATAAAAACAATTTTCCCTGACACCCAATTATTTTTGTTTAGTGGACCGAAAGCTACTGAATTCGAATCACAGACTTCCAATTTTATTATTATTTATTTTATTAATTATTTCTTTTTAAATAGAACAATTAATGAATTTAGGGCCACTGTTTTTTCCTGCTTCACCATGACGCAAAACAAGATACCACGTCATGCATCACATGGTGGGCTTTCCCCGTTCACACAAGGCGTTGTGGGATACAAATTTGAAACAGGAGAGGAAAATGGAGGACGTGAGTGTGCGAATAAAACATGAAAGACCAACTACAGTAACGGAAAGCAAGAAGAAAAGCTATTATGCTGCAAAGGAAAGGAAACACAGGACCAAACTAATAAATATCGGCAGTCAGCGAGTACCTTGGTGTGATCAGCTGTTCGTTTAGTGACAAGATGACATAACTGTCAGTGCACAGTCAAGGTAAACCTGCGCACGTGCACAGGGACTTCCTCTGTTTTCTTGACTGTGCGAAGCAAGCGATTTCATGCACATTATTTGCTCAGGAATCCCCTCAAATTAAATAACTTCCCAGCCACAGAATGGCCTGGGTTTTATTTATTTATTTATTTATTTATTTATAGATATTACAGAAATAAACATATCACAATGACCAAATTTCTGGGGGAACTAAATTTCACCGATTTTATGAAATCGAAAGGCCGTCTATTTTTAAGGGACGTTATTTCATTCATCCATTCATTCATTTTCAGTAACTGGTCAGGGTCATAGACTCTCAGGAGCCTGTCCTGCTAACACTGGGCACAAGGGGAATGGAACATCAGTCCATCATTCACACCTAGGGGCACCTAATTTAGCAAAGCCAGTTGTGAACAGTGGGAAGAAACCTACATAAACATGGGGAAAACATGCAAAACTCCACACAGACAGTAACCTAAGCTTAAGATCAAACTGGGAACACTGGCACTATGAGGCTATGATTCCCCCCACTGTGCCACCCCATAGATGTTATTTATTAATGTAAATTGAGTAATGCATATGTGTAACTAGAAATGAGCAACAACTTCTACTTTAAATCACAGGTTTCTCAGTTTCAGTTCTGGAAAGTCATTGTAGTGAATGGTTACAAGCACTTAATACAGTGGTATTAAAATTGCGAATCAACTCCCCTATGAAAATGTGGCAGAACTGTATGGGGAAATAAGCAGAATAATGACTGTCTTGAACTGTTTTTTGTTTGTTTTCTTGTTTAGCTTTCTTTAAAAGTCAATCATGAAGTTTTTAGTAGTGAGTGTTATTAAATAAATAATGTATTAGACTGAAAAAGCAAGAAAAATAAAATATAAAAAAATAATAAAAAAAATTTAAATGCTAATGATTACTTAGAATATGGATTTAAGTCAGTTATTAACAGCCCTAAGATATGGGTAGTGGGGGTGAATTATGGAAATTTACGACATCTATGAAGGTTCTGATTTAAAAAATAATAATAATGTAGTCAGATTACCACTTGTTAACTACCTTTTTATGAGTTAACACTATGGACAGAGCAAGAGTAATGGAGCAATGGGCATGGATCCTCTAAATATCCTCAAGATTTTAAATTTGACAACTTGATTTTCTATGACGTCCAGCTTTTGCAGCCAGCTTTGACTGGCATATCTGTAAGTCTAATGGTGTGGCAATAGATGGCAGTAAATAACAAGCAATGTTATTTAGTCTTTGGTCTTCCATCCTTCCATTATCTGTAGCCACTTATCCTGTTCTGCAGGGTCGCAGGCAAGCTGGAGCCTATCCCAGAGGCAGGGTACACCCTGGACAAGTCGCCAGGTTAGCGCAGGGCTGACACAGAGACAAACAACCATTCACACCTATGGTCAATTTAAAGCCACCAATTAACCTAACCTGCATGTCTTTGGACTACGGAGGAAACCCACGCAGACATGGGGAGAACATGCAAACTCCACACAGAAAGGCCCTCACTGGGCTCAAACCCAGGACCTTCTTACTGGGAGGCAACAGTGCTAACTACTACACCACCATGCCACCCTCTTTGGTCTTCCTCCTCAGTAATTTTTCCCTTTCTACACATAATAGATAAGTATCTACAGATTCTGTACTTTGTCTACACATTTCACACAGGGATGCAAATTGTTCTGAGACGCTAATTCCTGATAAGTCAAGTCAAGTTTATTTCTATAGCGCTTTTAAAAATAGACATTGTTGCAAAGCAGTTTTATAGAATTTTAATAACTTTAAACATGAGCTAATTTTATCCCTAATCTATCCCCAATGAGCAAGCCTGTGGCAAGGAAAAACTCCCTCAGACGACATGAGGAAGAAACCTTGAGAGGAACCAGACTCAAAAGGGAACCCATCCCCATTTGGGTGATAAAAATGTTATAATCACATTGTCTGTTAACAGTTTTAACATGAAGTCTGTTTCGTTGATGTTATAACTCTTCATTGATGGAAACTTGAGTGGAAAACTGTTCATGACAACTACAGTCCTAAAGTTAGCAAGTCAACTGTAGTCCTCAGCCATAAAAGCATTACTATAAGTGTCCAGAACATCTTCCAAGTGTGACTTTCAAATGTCCATATGGGGCTGTCCTCCACAGGAGCGATGTGATGAGACTCCAACCAGACATAGGGCACCAGGATGGATGAGGCAGGTCCGAGGAGCAGAAGAGGTCAGCATCTCGATCTCAGGATTGACATGTAACTCAGAGGGACAGACCTGATGAGTAGGAACAGTATACATTTTGCACTCAGCGCAAGCAGGGACTCCGGCAAAACTAACTATGACAGCATAACTAAAAGGGGAGAGCGAGAAGGTAGCATAGGCATGAGGGCGCCCCAGGACATAAAGCCCAGCCTCTTCACCGTCAACAAACTGGAGTGAGCAAGCGAGTGGGGGACTGACAGCATCCATACATCCCAGTTTACCAAAACACTCTATGTCTGAGGACCCTCCAGATGTACTCCTTTACCTCATAAACACTATTAACAAAAGGCTTGACTAAACAGATATGTTTTCAGCCTAGACTTAAACACTGAGACTGTGTCTGATTCCCGAACACTACTTGGAAGGCTGTTCCACAGCTGTAGGGCTTTGTAAGAAAAGGCTCTGCCCTCTGATGTCACCTTCACTATATGAGGTACCAGCAGATAGCCTGCACCTTTTAATCTAAGTAGACGTGGCGGATCATAAAGGACCAGAAGTTAGCTCAGGTACTGTGGCACGAGACCATTCAGTACTTTAAAGGTCAATAGTAGTATTTTATAAACAATACAAAATTTGATTGGGAGCCAATGCAGTGTGAATATAACAGGGGTGATGTGGTCATGTTTTCTAGTTCTAGTAAGGACTCTTGCTGCTGCATTCTGAACTGGAGCTTGTTTATGCACTTACTGGAACATCTAGACAGTAAGGCATTACAATAATCCAACCTGGAGGTAACAAAAGCATAAACTAGTTTTTCTGCATCGTGTAGGGACATTAAATTTCTTATCTTAGCAATATTTCTGAGATGAAAGAAAGCTTTCCATATAATGTTATTGATATGAGTTTCAAATTAAAAACTGGAGTCAATAATCACCTGAGGTCTTTTACTGCTGCATGTGAAGAAACAGAAAGGCCATCCAGAGTTACTGTGTAATCAGAAAACCTACTTCTAGCTGCATGTGGTCCTCGTACAAGTACTTCAGTCTTGTCAGAGTTAAGCAGAAGGAAGTTAATAAGCATCCAGTGTCTAATGTCCTTCACAAATTCCTTAATTCTACTAAGCTGGTGTCTCTCATCAGGTTTTGCAGAAACATACAATTGTGTGCCATCAGCATAACAGTGGAAACTAATACAATGTTTACGAATAATATCATCCAGAGGTAACATATATAAAGAAAAAAGCAGCGGACCCAAGACAGAACCTTGTGGAACACCAAACTTTACCTCAGTATGTCTAGAAATATCACCATTTACATCAACATACTGATAGTGATCAGTTAAATAAGACCTGAGCCAGGAGAGGGCCGTTCCCTTAACTCCCACAACATTTTCTAGTCTATCCAAAAGAATGGAATGATCAATGGTATCAAATGCTGCACTAAGGTCAAGCAACACAAGCAGTGAGGCAGCCCTGATCAGATGGCAACAGTAGGTAATTTACTATAAGGTCTAAATCCTGACTGATACATTTCATGGATGTTATTCCTATGTAAATATGAGCATAACTGCTGTGCCACAGCTTTTTCTACAAGGTACCCGCGGGGTCTTAAAAACTTGAAAAAGTCTTAAATTTTCTATTAGAAAATAAAGGCCTTGAAAAAGTATTGGATTTCATTTGCAGGTCTTAAATTTTGTGCATCAAGTATTATTTTCCCCCTCTCTTATTTTCAGTCCCACAAATGAACAGTATTCCATTTCTCGTGGTTAATGTGTTCCGCCCAATCAGAAGTGGCTGCTCTGTCATGATGTCAGCAAAAAAACTTACCGTGGGCGGGTAAGGGAGACTAGAAAGTCGAGGCTTCAGTGATGGGCAAATGTCGATTTAATCCTCTGTGGGTACAGAATGCTAAATATGACTGGGTTCAGCCAGTGCCAGGGAATATGTGGGAAGCACAGTGCACTCTGTGCAGGAAGACGTTTAGACTTCGAACCATGGGGCAGATGGCCTTGGAATCCCATATGAAGAGCTCCAAACACACGGCATTAATGGAAGTTCGTTTGAGGCAGGCACCAATAACCAACTTCTGCGCGCCATCGACCTCCTCAACCTCCTTGGCTAGCAACGTTAATGTTAGCAATGCACCGCCACAGACACAACAGCCCGCAGCAACTATACTTTGCGGGTCAGCACCGACGCTTAAGGCAGAGGTAATATGGGTTTTAAAGACTGTGTCAGACGACCACTCATATACCTCAAATGAAGGAATCAATAATCTTTTCAAGAGTATGTTCCCAGACTCGGAAATTGTGGCTACTTTCTCATGTGGGAGCAACAAGACCGCTTATATCACGAAGTTCAGTCTCGCCCCTTTCATCACGAAGGAGCTGACCCAGCATGTCAATGAGGCTGCAGGTTTTGTGGCAATGTTGGATGAGAGCCTCAACAAAACAACCAAAACGGAACAGCGAGACATCCATCTGCGCTACTGGGCTGGTGACCGCGTTCAGTCGAGGTATTTTGGCTTGCAGTTCCTGGGTCATGCAAAGGCGGTGGACCTGCTTAATAACTTCAAGGTAATTGGCTACAGCTATCTTTTCTGAAGTATGGTGAATGTTTGCAATGAATTTGCCCAACGTAACAATATCTTTGTATTGCTGTTAACCTGCAGTTTGTTGCTGGACTGTCATGTGTTTATTATATCTTGACCAAAATAGCCGACAGGATAAATATCTGGATGTGCAATTCATAATGCATCTAGTGGAAGTCATTTTTGTCATGAGCGCCCGCTCCCCCTGTCATGACATAAGACGTCTCATCTCATCTCATTATCTGTAGCCACTTTATCCTGTTCTACAGGGTCGCAGGCAAGCTGGAGCCTATCCCAGCTGACTACGGGCGAAAGTCGGGGTACACCCTGGACAAGTCACCAGGTCATCACAGGGCTGACACATAGACACAGACAACCATTCACACTCACATTCACACCTACAGTCAATTTAGAGTCACCAGTTAACCTAACCTGCATGTCTTTGGACTGTGGGGGAAACTGGAGCACCCGGAGGAAACCCACGCGGACACGGGGAGAACATGCAAACTCCGCACAGAAAGGCCCTCGCCGGCCACGGGGCTCGAACCCGGACCTTCTTGCTGTGAGGCGACAGCGCTAACCACTACACCACCGTGCCACCCGACATAAGACGTGAACAAGTTATTTGCAATTTCATTCATTCATTCATTCATTATCTCTAGCCGCTTTATCCTTCTACAGGGTCGCAGGCAAGCTGGAGCCTATCCCAGCTGACTACGGGCGAAAGTCGGGGTACACCCTGGACAAGTCACCAGGTCATCACAGGGCTGACACATAGACACAGACAACCATTCACACTCACATTCACACCTACAGTCAATTTAGAGTCACCAGTTAACCTAACCTGCATGTCTTTGGACTGTGGGGGAAACTGGAGCACCCGGAGGAAACCCACGCGGACACGGGGAGAACATGCAAACTCCGCACAGAAAGGCCCTCGCCGGCCACGGGGCTTGAACCCGGACCTTCTTGCTGTGAGGCGACAGCGCTAACCACTACACCACCGTGCCACCCGACATAAGACGTGAACAAGTTATTTGCAATTTGTCTAGTATATTTTTTTTTAGTTTTTGTTCGCTTGACTTATAGGCTGGCAATAAACTGCAGGAGAAACTTAACTGTAAAATAATGCATATAGGCTACCTTCTATGATATTGAAAAGAGTAATATGTAGCAGGCAGCAAGATGGCAGAGTTAATTCGCAAATCTAAGGCCTTTAGAAGGAGCCACAAGGAGAAGTTGGCTGAACTCATTAAACTGGATGAGCAGATTGCTGCCAAAGGAGCAGAGCTCCAAAGGCTGTAGGTTCAGACGTATGCGTGCACACACACGCGCACACGTGTACGCACACCCCTCACAGTTAATTTGTAAATGATTGTCTTGTGACTTAAATACTTAAATATAGTGTTAGATTGCAATAGTTTGAAGACCGTATTGCCTTGGTTTGGTCTGGTTGTGTGTGTTTGGGTTTTTTTAATGAACTTTTGATTGTTTTTACAGTGTTGAGATTGCAGCAGAGCTCTAAAGGCTGTGGGCTCTATTGTATTACAACCGGACACAGAGGCGCGCGCACACACACACAGGCACACGTGGACACATACGCACACCCCTCAGTTATTTTGTAAATGATTTTGTCATGTGACTTACATATAGTGTAAATTGCAACAGTTTTAAGGCTGTAGGTTGTGCAACACACAGTTTTTTCATCTCATCTCATCATCTCTAGCCGCTTTATCCTGTTCTACAGGGTCGCAGGCAAGCTGCAGCCTATCCCAGCTGACTACGGGCGAAAGGCGGGGTACACCCTGGACAAGTCGCCAGGTCATCACAGGGCTGACACATAGACACAGACAACCATTCACACTCACATTCACACCTACGGTCAATTTAGAGTCACCAGTTAACCTAACCTGCATGTCTTTGGACTGTGGGGGAAACCGGAGCACCCGGAGGAAACCCACACGGACACGGGGAGAACATGCAAACTCCGCACAGAAAGGCCCTCGCCAGCCATGGGGCTCGAACCCAGACCTTCTTGCTGTGAGGCGACAGCGCTAACCACTACACCACCGTGCCGCCCAGTTTTTTTTTTATTATTAACTTTTGATTGCGTTTACAGTGGTAAGATTGCAGCAGAGCTGTAGCAATATTGTTGTAATAAAACCGCACAGGGGTGCACCCCCAGATGTGTGCATGTTTGCGTACACTCTTTGCACCATTATTGTTATTTTGTGTTATGTTAGAAGATTGCAGCTGATATTTGTAGAGCTTATTGCTCATTAAAGTTATTTATAAGCTTGATTTGATTGATTTATTTTCTGATATTTCACTCATATGCATGCCAGGAAAGGTGCAACGTTGGTCTTAAATTTCATTTACAGTGGTCTTAAAAATGTCTTAAAAAGTCTTAAATTTCAGATTCAAAATCCTGGGGGTACCCTGTTCTAGGATCTTGGAGAGAAAGGGGAGGTTTGATACTGGCTGATAATTGGATAGATGACAGGGATCAAGGTCATGTTTTTTTAATCGGGTTTGATAACTGCAAGTTTAAAGGATTTGGGTACATAGCCAATCCTGAGAGAAGAATTTATTATTTTTAGAAGCGGTTCAATTACTTCAGGTATTATCTGTTTGAATAGACGTGTAGGTAAGGGATCTAGTACACAAGTTGAGGATTTTGATGCAGAGATTAATGAAAGTAGTTTGATTTCTCTAAGGGAAGTAAAACATTCTAATTGCTGATCTGATACAGTTATATTGTTAACTACAGGGTTACTTAAATTGTCACTTAAGTTGTCTGACAAATTAGTAGTTTGAATTTTTTGTCAGATATTTTCAATTTTGTCATTGAAAAAAATTCATGAAGTCGTTGCTACTACATACTGCAGGTGTGCATGTGTCTATAGTGGTCTTTTTCCTGGTTAATTTTGCTACAGTATTAAATAGGAATCTAGGATTATTTTTGTTATCTTCTATTAGGGAGGAGAGATATGCTGATCTAGCAGCACTAAGAGCTTTTCTATAATTCAGGAAGCTCTCCTTCCACGCTAATTTGAAGGCTACCAATTTTGTTTGACGCCATTTACATTCCAATTTTCAAGTGGTCTGTTTTAAAGTGTGTCATCGTTTTACCAGGGTGCTAATTTTGTCTCTCTGATCATTTTCCTTTTAAGGGGAGCTACATTATCTAAAGTATAGCGGAACGTTGATGCTAAGCATTCAGTTGCCTGATCAAGTTCTGCGGGAGCTAACAGTGACCCAATCAAAGTTGATAACTCTGGGAGATCATTTATAAAACTCTGTGCAGTAGTTGATGTGAATGTATGTTTAATACATAAGTGAAAAGTTTTGCTGAAAAGTGCTCACTGTATTAGCTGTGTTAGTTCTAACTTTTTTTTGCAGAACAGACCATTTCTAATCACTCAGTTCTAATCACTGGTTCACTCCCTCTTTTTATCATAGCTTTCTAATGGATGTTTCATAATGCTTTCATTTAGTGCAAGGCTCATTTACAATTGTGTAGTGCTATCGACCAACAACAACGTCAGACACAGAGAAGTCTTTAGCACATCAGGGAAGCAAGCTCTACTCAAGTAGTCCATAATAACACCACTTATCTCTGATTTTTTTTCTTTTTTTAAACTCTATCTCTTATCAGCACTTAACTAGAAATTATGTTATACTTTCAGACTATGCAAATGCTAGTCAGGTTTGTACTATTTTTTTTTTTGACCAGTGAATATGCAATACCATTTGTTCATCACTGCATTTCAGGTTTATATGTTGTAGGTTACATGCAATCATCCATATAGTTGATCTTTGTCCATCACTGGGATTCTGAATTAAAACACACCATCCAGTGGTTTAATATAGCATCAATAATACATTTACAGCTTTCACTGTTGAAGATACTTTAATAGGCTAGCTGAATTGCAGCTCCTTCTCTATTTTATTCACATGCAGAAAGTCTTTAGTTCAGAGTTTGTCGACTTGTCCCTCATTCCCATGTATTTTATATGCACTGCTTATAAGGCTAGCCAATGGGAAATGTGAGAACAGTGACGTTTAATGTAGTTCCAGCACACTCCTGCTGTGCTCATAAAGAATGAATGTGCTGAGGCTGTCTTGGAAACGCTTTGCATTCTCTGAGAAGTCGCTTTCACATTAACACACAGACCATGCTCTGTGAGATCAGCTTGCATACACATTGATATGCAGGATCTATTTTATGATACTATATTCTACTTGTTACATAGTTACCACTATCTGTTACTATTACCAAATGGGTATATACAGTAAAATAAGCATATTGAAATTTAAATCACAGGCCACTTTATTAGATCATGCAATTAGCTAATAAGCCTTGTCATTTTGCAGCGCACAATGTACAAAATCCTGCAGATACAGATCAAGAGTTTCAGTTAATGTTCACATCAAACACCAGAATGGGGAAAATAAGATCTCAGTGACTTTGACTGTGGCATGGTTGCTGGTGTCAGGCAGACCTTTTTAACCATTTCAGAAACTGCAGATCTCCTGGAATTTTGTTGAAACTGGATATCATCAGCTGTCCAGTTTCGGTGAGCCTACTTCTCTAAAGTAGCACACTATAGATGTTCTTGGCAGACAGGAGTGGAACTTGATGTGGTTTCTTGATGTTGTAGTCTATTTGCCTCAAGGTTTGATATTTTATGCTTTGTGAGATGATTTTCTGCACACCATGGGTTATTTGAGTTACCATAGCCATCTTGTCAGCTAAAATAAGACTGACCTCTTTGCTCCACAAAGCCCTCCACTGGCTGGATGTTTTGCTTTTTGCACGATTCTATGTAACTCTACAGTCTACTGTGTGTGTGTGTAAAAATCCCAGGAGAGCAACAGTTTCTAAATTACTCAAATCAGTCCGGCACCAACAACCATGCCACAGTCAGAGCCAATGAGATCACATGCCCCCTAGCCCCCACCCCCTTCATGTTTGATGCAAATATTAACATAAGTTTTTGACCTATATATGCATGATTTTATGGATTGTGCTGCTGCCACATGATTATCTGTGTGAGTAGTTGCAAGTATGTGCAAGGGTACAGGTGTTCCTATTTAAGTGGCCAGTGAGTGTATATGAAAATCAGTGGCGGCTGGTAGTCTTTCAAACAGGGGAGGCTGGTCGGTTACGATATTTCCAGATTTTAAAAGAAAAAACACATCAATTTTGCCCATACTCTTGCCTCTGATCTGGCTGATTGTTGGCAGGGTCACAAACTGTGAAATAACAGGTTCTTTTGGCCCATTAGCCTACTGTCCAATATACATGATGGTGGTGTTGGGGGGGGGGGTATTTTAACATTTTATATTTTAAAATTGTGGCATGTTGTTTAAAAATTGATCATTATTGAAAGCAGCTCTTTGTCAGGAACCTCAGCAGTAACAGCAGAGTGTTCTGGAATAGGCACAAGCACTGACCTTGGGGAGCCAAACATAGAGCTGGGTGCCACACATTTCATTCAGTGACACTTTCCCTATATTTTACTTATTTTGACTGAGAAATGTTTTATTGACAATTTTGATAACCTTTCACTTTTAATCCAGGTCTGTAGTGTGAAATGTTCTCGGCTGTGTTTTTGTTTAAAAATGTTTTCCAAATTGTAGCTGTGTTTAATTCATATCCAGAAAAATATATATTCCAATATAATATGCTCAGCATAAATGTTTTAAATAGATTCTATATTTTTGGTCCATCCATGACATATTATTAAAGTAGCCTATTTACTGTTGTTGATGTGGGTCACTTGCTGTTAGCCAATTCACTTTCTTGTACCAGGAGAGCTGAAAGGAACGAGTATTATTCCCTACCTTTTTCACCAAGTCAATTTGAGGCGTTGGTCTACCCTGCTCTTTAATTTTTTCCTCGAAAGGAAGACTGGCAAATGGCTTCGCCAAAATTAAATCAGCAATGCTTGGCATCCGTGCGCAGCTTTCTTGTTAGCTGACTAGCCCCCTCAAGTTCAAGTTCAGTCACTCAAATAAACGAAATTTCTGGAACTAAGATAGCAAACTTGACAATACTATATTTACACTTTATTTACAATGAAAATATATACAAACTAAAAAAGCTGGTAGAAACCGTATGTAATGAATGAAATCGAAATGTAAGCTGACCTCTTACAATACACCACAGCACTTGCGAATCCGCATGGGACTGAACTGAGATTCACCACTGCCTGTCTATATTTGAAACGAGCTGTCAATCAAAGAAAATATCCGGCCGCTTTCACCAATCACCAGTCTCCTCGCGGAAACTGCCATGTCCCTCCCACTGTGAGGCTCAGAGTCTGTGGGCGGGCATTTTCGCAGTATTTGTCCAATAACCGTCTTGCATTTTGAGATTGAAAAGCGCATAGCTCCCAAATGCCATTGAAGTCCACTGAGGCTGGGAGTCCATGGGACTCCGTGGGGCGGGCGTTTTCGCAGTATTTGTCCAATAACCGTCTTGCATTTTGATATTGAAAAGCGCATAGCTCCCAAGTGCCATTGAAGTGCAATGAGGCTGGGCTGCATCGCGCTGTCACGGGGGGGAAAAACTCGCGCACACATTAGGCGAACTGGGGAAAGTTATAACGGAATGATTTCGCACTGTAGTTGGGTTGAGCACATATATTTCTATGATTCTGGATCTGAAATAGCAATGTTATAAATTATAACATTGCTATTTCAGATCCAGAATTTTTAGAGGAGGCTGAGCCTCCCTCGTTGTCTTAGAGCAATCGCCCGTGATGAAAATGTGATTTGTATGAGCCATACAATCTGTAGTCTTGTTCATAAGACAACAAATCTTTTGTTTGATAACACTTGTGACAGTGGCTTGACACCCTCCACACAAAAAGCTCATTGCTCCTCGCACTATCAAGTCCCAGGTTCTGAAATAACGATTCCCTTTCAACACCCATGATTGGGACAGCAAGCGCACATATGGCCATGCTGTGGAGCAAAGCAACAAAACCCAGCTGTGGTGGATTAAATGGCACTTCCACTCACCCTATTCAAGCTGCAGGGAGAGTATAGCAAGATGCCATTACCCACATAGGTTAGTGAAGGCTTATCATGGCTGCTAAGCTGAAGAGCCTCTTCCTCCTTTCCCCGGGGAGAGCACTGACCCAGCAGCATCATGGATAAAGACTGCAGAAACTGGGACCTCCTTCTCCCCTACATCCTTTTCGCTGTCCACAAAATACACTGGTTTCATGTCCTTTGAGCTCATGTTTGGGAGGAGACTTCGGGGCTTGCTCGACATCGCAAAAGAATCTCGGGAAAAACAGCCATCTCCTTTCCGTTTGGTCATCGAGCATGTCTGTGAGATGCAAGAACGGATTGACAAGGTCCATTGACATGCCTGAGGTCCAAGCCAAGCAAAACCATGTCTACAACCAGCCAGCATAGCCTCAGGAGTTCCAGCCAGGTGACCTAATGCTTCTCCTGCTGTCTACTGCCAATTGCAAAGTCCTCACTCAGTGGCAGGGTTCCTACACCGAAGTGGTGCACATGGGCCTGGTCAACTATTGCCTGCAACAGGCAAGTAAGAGGAAAGCTACCCAACTGCATCACATACTGTATCACATGTATCACAGTCCTGTCTGAGTTGTCCCTGTTCCCACAGAGTTACCAGGGTATGGGGATCTGCATACCGCTCAGCAGCAGGAGCTCAGGGAGCTAGTGGATCAGTTCAGAGACATCTTCATAGCAGGATGGACCCACCTGATCCAGCATGATGTCAAAACCCCTTCCAGGGTCATCATAAGACAACACTCCTTCTGTGTCCCAGAGGCCTGCTGCCAGGCTATCAAGGAGGAAATGGCCCACATGATACAGGAGGGCATCATTGAGGAGTCCACCAGTCCCATCATTGCAGTCCCCAAGCCAGACTGGGGCCTCTGGCTATGCTATGATTTCCTAAGGCTGAACCAGGTCGCAGAGTTTGACTGCTATCCACTCCCCCAGATGGACAGCCTGATCAACTGTTTTGGTAGAGCCCTGTTTATTTCCACACTACCGTCAAAAGAATTCCAACACACCTACACCGTACGACCAGCTGCAAGTCGCTACACACTTTATTTATCGGCAGTGTTCAAAGGGCTATATGACACTAACATAAGCCAAAACATTCATGAAGGCTTATTACAAATGGTATCAAATTTCATAAAGACTATTAGATATCAAGAAGACCTTTAACAGTTTTGATGTCAAGTTGGCAGGTGACATTTCCAATCTAACTTAAATTGCTACATAGTAAGTTTTGACAATGACAGTAATTAAAAGTGAGTGGTATCAACTTAGACTTAGGGTAGTTTTGGACAACCTACCATCCTTCTTTCCTAACATTGCTAACCTAACTTTGAATGTGGATTTCTCCTTTACAACATTAGCAGGCTCTGGTATTTTCTCTTCATTGAGGTCACTCAGTAATCTTGAGGTGGGCTAAGTTCTCTCACATTACCACCTTGTTGAGTTCACCTCACTATAGCTGCCTGTATCAGGTTTAAATCACAGATGCTTGCCTACAAAGCCAAAATTGGACCAGGCCCCATCCCTCATTTCTCAAGATGCAAGGAAGACTGTCCAAACAGCTGAATCACTGGCTGTCTTCAAAGACTGAAAACCTACCTCTTCACCAAGCATTTAAACAAGCACTTATTTAAAAAAAATAATAAAATTAAATTTAAAAAAACATAATTGAACTCATTAAAAAGCTAATTACAAGAAACCTTGATTTATCTTATGTCTTCTCTCTAAAAGGCTTTTAGATTGATAGTATTCTTAGACCCTGACCTATTGTTATTGGCCTGAAGATATGTTTTGGATGCAGACTACAAAGCACTCTAAGTTGCTCTGGATAAGGCCATCTGCTAAATACTACGAATATAAATGTATCAAACATGAGAAAAATACAGCGTCTTGCAAAAGTATTCATCCCCCTTGGTGTTTGTCCTGTTTTGTTGCATTACAAGCTGGAATTAAAATAGATTTTTGGGGGTTAGCACCATTTGATTTACACAACATGCCTACAACTTTAAAGGTGCAAATTGTTGTTTTATTGTAACACAAATAATAATTAAGATGAAAAAAAAAACAGAAATCTGGAGTGTGCATAGGTATTCAGCCCCAAAGTTAATACTCTGTAGAGCCACCTTTTGCTGCAATTACAGCTACAAGCCTCTTGGGGTATGTCTCTATTAGCTTAGCACATCTCACCACTGGGATTTTTGCCCATTATTCAAGGCAAAACTGCTCCAACTCCTTGAAATTAGATGGGTTGCGTTGGTGTACAGCAATCTTCAAGGTATGCCACAGACTCTCAACTGGACTGAGATCTGGGCTTTGATTAGGCCATTCCAAGACATTTAAATGTTTCCCTTTAAACCACTCCAGTGTAGCTTTAACAAGATGTTTAGGGTCATTGTTCTGTTGGAACGTGAACCTTCATCCCAGTCTAAAACATCTGGCCAACTCAAACAGGTTTTCCTCCAGAATTGCCCTGTATTTAGTGTCATCCATCTTTCCTTCAGTCCTGACCAGCTTTCCTGTCCCTGCAGATGAAAAATATCACCACAGCATGATGCTGCCACCACCATGCTTCACTGTAGGAATGGTGTTCTCAGGGTGTTGGGTTTGCGCCACACATGGCATTTCCCATGATGGCCAAAAAGATCAATTTTAGTCTCATTTGACCAGAGAATCTTCTTCCATGTGTTTGGGGAGTCTAACACATACTGTTGGGCAAACTGCAAATGTGTTTTCTTAAGCAATGACTTTTTTCTGGCCACTCTTCCATAAAGCCTCACTCTGTGGAGTGTACAGCTTAAAGTGGTCCTATGGACAGATACTCCCATCTCCACTGTGGATCTTTGCAGCTCCTTCAGTGTTATCATTGGTGTTTTTGTTGCATCTCTGATTAATGCCCTCCTTGCCCGGTCTGTGAGTTTTGGTGGGCAGCCTTCTCTTGTCAGGTTTGTAGTGGTGACATATTCTTTCCATTTTGCTATAATGGATTTAATGGCACTCCCTGGGATATTCAAAGTTTGGGATATTTTTATAATCGAACCCTGATCTATACTTCTTCACAACTTTGTCTCTGACCTGTTTGGCGTGCTCCTTGGTTTTCATGTTGCTTGCTTAGTAGTGTTGCAGAGTTAGGGTCCTTCCAGAACAGGTTGATTTATACAGACATCATGTGACACTTTGATTGCACACAGATGGCTCTTAATGAACTAATTATGTGTCTTATGAAGTGAATTGGTTGGACCAGCTTTTATTTAAGGATTTCATATGAAAGGGGGTGAATACCTATGCACACTCCAGATTTCTGTTTGTTTTTTGTTTTGTTTTTTCATCTTAATTATTGTTTGTATCACAATAAAATAACAATTTGCACCTTTAAAGTTGTAGGCATGCTGTGTAAATCAAATGGTGCTAACCCTCCAAAAATTCATTTTAATTCCAGCTTGTAATGCAACAAAACAGGACAAACACAAAGGAGGATAAATACTTTTGCAAGACACTGTACATGAGAATAAATTCAGTATTTGTCACTTATATTAGAGCGAATTTGGGTTTGGTGACATACCAAAAGTACACTGACCTACTAAGGTCACTTGTCATAAATTATGTCAGTTTATTGGAAGACCTTATGTAGATTTTTCTGTGAAGTGTTTCCCCTTTTCTATTTTGTGTACAATATACACAAAAAGACCAATCTTGGATACTACAAGACGAGACCTTGTGATAATATTATGAGAAGATTCAAATTTTGCAAAATCATGATATTGGGCTTAATAGATTTGTTGCTTCATGAAAATAGTTCCTTTTCATCTAAAAAGTTCATCAGCACACACTATGGTACTGTCGCTGTTTATTATGCTGTATTATTATTACAGATTGTTTCACAAACCCTAACATTCAACCAGGAACCACTATAAATTTGTAATCATTTGTAGAGTGTTTTTTTTTTTTTTTCATCAGTCGATAGATGAACTATTTGGAAACCTACAGCTGTGTTTTCAGCCATTGTATAACTCACTTCCACAGCGATTGCTTTCTATACAGAGCTAGCCGTTTAAAAGTGTATTGGAGAAACGGAAGACAAATGAAGGCAAACTGCAGATATTGCTTTTATCCACAGCAGGGCAGCAGGGTGAAACCTAATGGCTTTGTTTCAAACCATTTTATTTTACCCTTAGTTTCAGAGGCTGAGGGCCCAGTAGCATGAGTGTTACCATGCCACAGGCGGGTGTGTGCCAGGGGAGAAACCCTTGTTGAAATTCAACCATGCAAGATCAGCCACCAGAAAAATCTGATATTTGATGAATATGCTGCAGATATGCTGCATTTCAATGACATCTCCTTCTATTGTCACAGAATTTCCATCCCACTTACGAACTCAGGATTCAAATATATTTTATTGAATTTTTCTATGATGATGCAGCAGAAACGTATCAGCATCCACATGTATTTTGTTAAGTCATAGTACCTCAGTATTATTCTGACTATGTCTAAGCTTCAAAACATTATTGCATAGATACAGCAATAATGTTACTAACACTGCAGCACTGATATTCTCTACAGTATCTGTACAGGGACCGCCCTCTGATCTCTAATCAGAAAATAATTTCAAGTGTTAGAATATCACACTGGCAGTGCGCATCCATGCATTGTCTCCCACCTCTCTTCTCTGCTTTGACACAGAACAGCAGCACCATTATCACAACCGGAGGTATGCAACTCAAGCCTTCTTCTGAAAATAGGACATTTTCCAAAGCTAAATTTCAATGAGGGTTGGGAGTGTGTTCAGGAGCATGTCAATTCAAGGCATATAGCAGTGGCTCTCTTCTCTGCAAAGCCTGACGATGAGCTGTATACAAGGGGTTTCTACACAGCATAAATTGAGATAAACACATAATGAGCAAGGATGCAAGGAAGGAGAGAGAGAGAGAAAGAGAGAGAGAGAGAGAGAGAGAGAGAGAGAGGTAAGAAAAAAACATGCATGAGAAAAATTATGACATTTAACATACTCATTATGAAGGCCATTACTTGAGGTCAGCATATGTACATTCTTTCTTGTAATGTTGAAATGTGTGTCTATGAAAGTTCTTGTATTTAACCCTTTTAAGTCTGAGCTAATTATTCAGTTCATCTCAAAAAAAATTTTTTTTCATAATTACAGTGAAACCAATAGGTAAAGTGTGTGGTTAAAATTGTGACTCAGCGAAAAAGATTCATTTACAATTTAAATTCATAATATTCTCATTATATCTAATTTTCTAATTTCTAATTAAGTATAAATTTACTTTAGCCAAGCTCAAACTCTGGCTGGACAAGGAATGCTAAGCATTATCTACCTTGCTCAAGAGTGTGGTTAAAATACCAGGCACCTATAGATACATTCTACAGTGCATTATTCTATCCGGCGGCACGGTGGTGTAGTGGTTAGCGCTGTCGCCTCACAGCAAGAAGGTCCGGGTTCGAGCCCCGTGGCCGGCAAGGGCCTTTCTGTGTGGAGTTTGCATGTTCTCCCCGTGTCCGCGTGGGTTTCCTCCGGGTGCTCCGGTTTCCCCCACAGTCCAAAGACATGTAGGTTAGGTTAACTGGTGATTCTAAATTGACCGTAGGTATGAATGTGAGTGTGAATGGTTGTCTGTGTCTATGTGTCAGCCCTGTGATGACCTGGCGACTTGTCCAGGGTGTACCCCGCCTTTCGCCCGTAGTCAGCTGGGATAGGCTCCAGCTTGCCTGTGACCCTGTAGAACAGGATAAAGCGGCTAGAGATAATGAGATGAGATGAGATTATTCTATCCACATTCACTGGATATGAGCAATCACACGCTCTGATTGGCTACTCTGCTACTAGGCTATCAGCTCATATACTGTGAGTAGAGAAAAACAAAATGGTGGTGCGTGTTGCTGAACCAACTGAGGATGAAATAAAAACTCTACTCAAAAACAAAACCCCCAAAAATACAACAAAAAAAAGGTAACAACATGTGGAATAAAAGTATTTGATGGTAAAAACATATCTTTTTTATTTTTCAAGAATTATTACTATAACATTGTTTGCAAATTGCTACTGTCATTTCACCGGTTTGTTTACATTCTAAGTGGAAATTATTTTGTCGGACATTTTGTATAAAGTTTTTATTTATCGAATTTGCAAAAAATAAAAGTGCTCTGTTTCTCAAAATCCAGTGAATGTGAATAAATAAAATGGTCGCTGTGTCCGAAATTACTCACTACTCACTATATAGTGGACTATATAGTGAGTTCGCCATTTTGTAGTGCTGTCCGAATGTATAGTGAGAATTATTACACCCTATATAGTCCACTCATAGTAGTCCACAATGCATCGTGAAAAGTAGTGTACAATCAGTGGTCATTAGCCAAGCAATATATACCATCATGCATTGCAATCGTGCTGAAAGAAAAATAGGAGATGACAGAGAGGAGCACCCGGTACAGCAACGAGACAATGGGCATGAGACAAATTTATAAGTTGTGGCACAAAAATGGCAATCATATTGTAGTGTGTTGGGGTGAATGGACGGAGGAAGAAACACATTAGAAATAGACATTCGAGTACAATTAAAATAGTAAGAGAATAGAAAATAAGCTAAAATAGAATAAGACAGATAAAATACAAGAGTAAAAGTTACAGTGCAGAGCAAGGAATTAATCAAAAGCCTCAAATTTGATTTAATAAAAGGTAGTGGCAAAGAAGAAAGTATTCAGCCTTGATTTAAAAGAACTGAAAGATGCAGCAGACACAAAGTGCTTTGTATTTATTAATGTGGGAATCAATATAATATGTATTTATCACAAAAATACACACATGTATTTATTATTTTGAAAACCCACCAGCCGACTGATCTGGCACGTTTTAATTGTGCAACAGTAATGACGTAAATAATGGCGTGGCGGAGTAGTGTCTGAAAGTGTTTTTGCATTTTACCAATGAGCTTACTATATAGTCCTCTATAGTACACTATAGTAGGGAGTAATGAATGAGTGAGTGATTTTGGACACAGCTAGTTATTCCACTCAATTTTGTCATACATGGCTTATAGCTGACTCAGCACTTTGCGTCTCATCGGCAATCAGCCCATGTACGTCTCGGTTTCGTGGAATAACTGTTAATTATCTACATTTACATTTAAATTGGTGCTACCTCCAGGATTTTTATTAGCAACTTGGCAGATTCTCAAATGTCTATAATCTCCTCCAAGCTCAGCAAGTTTTACAGCATACCTATTCTCCCGGCATACTGCAATACCATAACATACACCTGCTGTCCAAAGTCATTTGTCTTAGAAGTAATGGACACCTTGTTTGTCTGGGATGATATCAGTGAGGCTATTGCTCTTCAGAATTTCTGCCATATGGTCAAAATTAGTGAAAAATCTATTTCAGCCCATGTTTTTCTGCTTATCACATACAATCATGGGGAAAATGGGTCATGCAACAGAAAGTTGACCCCAAGCATACCAACAAATCATCATCTGAATGGTTAAAGAAGAAAAAATGAAGGTGTTGGAATGGCCAAGTCAAAGTCCAGAGCACAGCCCCGTTGAGATGCTGTGGCAGGATCTTAAGAGAGCTGTGCATCGACAAATGCCCTCAAACATCAATGAACTGCAGAAATGTTGTAAAGAAAAGTGGGCAATTCTTGTGAGAGACTGATAAAACAGTAAACATACAGAAAATATCTACTTCAGATTATTGTTGCTTAAGATGGTTCTATATGCTGCTGAATTATAAGGTGTGTTTATTGTTTCCCTCCTGGTTTCTGAATCTTGGTTAACTTTTGGGGGGGAAATGACAACGTATTGAAATCTGTTTTATTTTTGCTGTTTGTTTGTTTGTTGCTGTTGTTACCTCTGCCAACTTTGCTGGAGGAGGTTATGTTTTTGCCTCCATTTGTTTGTTTGTTTGTTCCCAACATAACTCAAAAAGTAGTGAATGGATTTTGATGTAATTTTGAGGAAAGGTGAGCCATGGGCCAAGGAACAATTAATTAGATTTTGATGCAAATCTGGATATGTATGTGAATCCAGGATTTTTTTGTCTGTTCCCAACATAACTCAAAAAGTATTGAACAGTGGTGGGTTTCCCAAAAGCCTCTTCATGCTAAGACCATCTTAACTAGGAGAGAGAGCATTCACTGTGTTGCTCGCTCTACCATTCGGTGATGATCTTTGTGCTGTGATGCTTTTGGGAAACTCAGGCCAGATTTTGATGAAATTTGGTGTACACCTTTAATATTATCCTAGATTCAAGTGATTTGATTTTGATGTTGATACATATGTGGCTTGGTGGAGGTTTGCACTCTACTGTGTGTCTTGTTGTTGTTGTTGTTGTTGTTGTCACCTGAGGTTATTTGTTTAATGAAATTGGTGAGGACCACACAATTGTTATTTCAGCCCTGATAAATGCCTTCATGCCTAATACAAATTTTGCTAGCTAACCTTACTAACCTTGTGCAAATGCTCAATTTGTCTAGCATTGTATTGACAGTCTGGGGTGCTCACTAATGCATTTAGAAAAAAAAAAACTACCAAATTGTTCTGTGTAATTTGTGTCATGTTATTCATAAAACTGCAAAACAAACATTTATGCTAATATCAACTAATTGGTTACATAGTGTAATGAAATATTAAAATACTATTCATTGATGAAATATCTGTGCCAATAATATGAAGTCTTGATATTGGTAATGGGGGGGGGGGGGGGGGTTGTTTTTTTAAGTTGTAGTTTACTCTATGAAATGGTCTATTAGGCTTATTCAGATTATACTGATATTTGCAAATGTAAAATGTATTCAGATTGCAAAGTTAAGTCAATGTTTATGATTCAATAAAGCTACTTTATTCTTCTGTGTCGTGCCAAGGGTTATTCTCATTAAATTTAACAATCCAGTAACTGGCTTTTATTGTCCCACCTTTCAAAATATCAGTATTAACTTTAAAAAAATTAGATAGATAGATAGATAGATAGATAGATAGATAGATAGATAGATAGATAGATAGATAGATAGATAGATAGATAGATAGATCAGCAACTGCTGTTCTAGCTGTACCATCTTCTAAATAAACACTACCATGATCTTAGTTTCAGCAAAGTACAGCTGACTTAATGGACCCTTTGAAAGTTGTGCGTACATTATATCTATGCAGTTTATGTTTGACTGCAGTCAGCGCTGTCAGCTATCCTGTCCACGTTCATCATTAGGTTTATCATTATTCATACACTTGGCAGTGGCACTGCATTGCATAAAATATATTTGAGTCTCAACATCATTATTATTTAGATGACGTTTTCTCATTCCCTTTTCTTTTCATTTACATGAATTTGTATTCAGCACTTACTCTCTATATTTTCATCTATTTGTAGCTAACACATTATTTGATTTTATGTAATGTATAGATGTGCATTACCACAAAGCATAGCTACCCACTTGTATAGATTTATGCATTCTAAATACTGTTAATTTTCACATTTATATAACTCATATCAATTATGTAAACCTTATTGTTATTCAGTTCACCTCTTGCCATTTTATACCTTATTACACAATGAAATTGGTATCTGAATAAGAGTAATTTCTCCTGTGGGGTGCGGAAAATGAGTGTGCTGCTGGGCCTCATACAAAGGTAGCTCATATCCAAACCTATCATTATAGATAGCACCCTAAAAAAGATACTCTTGAAGGATGTTGCCTGATCTCCAATAGGGGGAGGCTGACTATCAACTCAAACCCACTCTGGCAGGAAAAGGATACTTAAAAGAACAGTGCCCACTGGATAGAAAGAACGAGTCAACAGATATTCTCCAGTTCATTTAAATCACATACTAATTTCCTTTTTATTCCAACCAGACAATAGTGTGAAACCAATCTTTGTGAGCATCACTGTCTCACAATCTAGTCACCAGATTTCACCTCCATCAAGCAAGTCTCCCTGGAGTCTCTCTATCTTTCTCTCTATCTTACACACACACACACACACACACACACACACACACACACACACACACACACACACACACACACACCTTTGCCCAGGTGTTTGTGTTCACACTCTACAGTTTGCCTCCTGTCACAAAATGAATAGGGTTAACACATCAGCAGAGTCGGCCCTGACCAATTTGGTGCCTTAGGCAAGATTTTAGCTGGTGTCCCTTGCATCGCAGCCAGTTCCATCACCAATCGTTGTGTTTATACACACACAAAAAAAGAAACTGCACAGCTTTATGTCTTTGAGATTTTCTTTTTTTTTAATTTTAGAAGCAAAAAAACACAAAATAAAAACTCAGGATTTTCCAGTGTGTGATTAAAATATTTCAAAATGGCATCTAAAGAGAGGAGAGGAGTATCTGTGACCATAAAAAGCTGCTGATAGGGAAACCCAACCAATAATATCACTTAAGCCACATTATAGTCTATAACATTCTAAACACAAACAACAAGAGTAATTATACCTACATTCGTGCACAAAACATATATTCAGTGAGTCAAGTCAAGTTTATTTTTATATTGCTTTTAACAATAGACATTGTCGCAAAGCAGCTTTACAGAAAATTAAAGACTTTAAACATGAGCTAATTTTATCCCTAATCTATCCCCAATGAGCAAGCCTGTGGCAAGGAAAAACGCCCTCAGATGACATGAGGAGGAAACCTCGAGAGGAACCAGACTCAAAAGGGAACCCATCCTCAACTGGGTGTCACATGAATCACGTTGTCTGGTGATAACAGACAATACACTTGGTCTTACATGTATAGAAAAACAGCATGCATCATGCAAGAAAAGTGCTCACTGTCCCTCTGAGTTACATGGCGATCCTGAGATCGAGATGCTGACCTCTTCTGCTCTTCAGACTTGCCTGATCCATCCTGATGCCCTATGTCTGGCTGGAGGCTCATCACATCGTTCCTATGGAGGATGGTCCCACATGGACAGTCGAAGGTCACACTTGGAAGATGCTCTGGACACTTACAGTACAGTAATGCTTTCATGGCTGAGAAGTACAGTGGGTTTCCTCCGGGTGCTCCAGTTTCCCTCACAGTCCAAAGACATGCAGGTTAGGTTAATTGGTGGCTCTAAATTGACCGTAGGTGTGAGTGTGAATGGTTGTTTGTCTCTATGTCTCAGCCCTGCAATGATCTGGAGACTTGTCCAGGGTGTACCCCGCCTCTCGCCCATAGTCAGCTGGGATAGGCTCCAGCTTGCCCGCAACCCTGCACAGGATAAGTGGTTATGGATAATGGATGGACATTACTGCCATTTTTTCCTCTTCTATTCTTCTTAGTTTTCTTATATAACTCAGCCATGCCACACAATCAGGTAAGTCTAACTAAAAAAGAAGGCACAGGGATGATTTAATATGCTATTATGTTGTTGTGGGCTTTTTTGTAATATTTCAAAATAATAGTATTAAGATAGTATTAGTAAAAACTTGTAAAAGTTTTTAAAAAGTTATTTTTCTTCCCTTGTTTGGGGCGCCCCTATGGATGAACTAGCATTTGTCTATATCGCCTATGCACATCAGGCAAGTCTTCACACATTTTTCTGGGATTAGGCAAAGTGAGACTGTTGATTCTACTATCTGACTAGTGTCATTTACATCTAACGTCTAAAGTCACATGTGTGACAGGCGGGTGTGCGACCAGCGCCATCATGGCTGCAGGAGCAGATGGCTGCTTGCTTGCACTGGGTTACCTCTACCTCTTCCCCTCCCCCCTTCCCCCCACCCCTGATCGCCCCCTCCCCCCTCTAGTCCCGAGTTTTCATGTTGTAAAGTGTACTTGTGTTATTTTGTGCTTATGTGCTGAGGTGTTTTTTTAACGTTCCCACACTGTACTTCTCACAGGAGCATAGTGTGGAGGTTGCTTTTTTCTCCTCCCCTCTCCTCATGTTACTCTGTATTTTTTTTCTTTTCATCCCTGTCTTCCTGTCCTGTCTACTCCCCCTCTGTCAATTGTGTGTATGTGTGCAGTGATGGGAATAACAGCATTAGAAATAAACGGCGTTACTAACGGCGTTATTTTTTTTAGTCACGAGTAATCTAACTAATTACTTTTTATATCGTTATAATGCCGTTCCTGTTACTTACAATAAAATGCTATGTGTTACTTTATTAAAGCTGTTTTCATCTGGCACGCTGCTCGTTCAACCTTTCTTTACTCTGCTTTAGTGTGGGGCAGGGGAAATGCGAGACAATGGCATAGTAACCCAATCAGAGTAGATTTGGACAACATACATACAACATACGTAGGTAGGCTACGTCTACTGTACTACTGCGCACACTTTCAATCAGAAGACACAGCGATGATGAGCGGTCAGCCCAAGACTGCGTTTTCAAATTGGAAATACAGGCATTACTTTTCATTACTTGAAATAAAAGGCAAAAATGTCTACGTGCAATGCACATTATGTCGAGGAACAAAGCGTTTGTCCTCATCAGTGGCCATCAATTCAAACCTTATGAAGCACCTCACCTCATCTCATGGCAGTACCAAGCTAGTGGCCAAGAATGCCCAAGATAACGTTAGCAGCCCAAACCCAGATGGGAGCTTTGGTGACACACAAGGAGATGGAGGAGCCACACCATCAAAACAGCAAAAGCTTGATTTTTCGGATCAACGCAAACTTCTAACTCAGTCTGAACTAAACAGGCTAATAGCCAGGTATTTGGTTGAAAACATGCTGCCACTAACAACAGTTGAGTCGGACTCCTTTAGAGCACTCATAGCCCTGATACCGGCAAGAGCAGGGGTAGGCCCGCCTTGTCGAAAGACATTCTCTAAATACATTGACACCGAGTATGGCAAAATGAATGCAGAGCACCAAAAGACGTTTGAAGACTTTGAATATGTCTCTATCACAGCAGACATTTGGACTGCACACAATAAAAGTTATTTAGGCATAACTGCACACTGGATAACTCCACATAACATGGAGCAAGGGAAAGCGGCACTAGCATGCCGAAGATTCAAGGGTTGCTATACTCATGACCGCATCGCCGCTGAGCTTGACAGCATCCATTCATCCTTTGGGATAGCCCATAAAATTACATCAACTGTCACTGATAATGGCTCTAATTTCGTTAAGGCCTTCAAAAGGTACCAGCCAATTGAAATTGACTCTGATGTTGACGAGGATGATGAGGTGACTTTTACGAACATTAATGAGGTCTTGCAAAACTGTGAGGATGACGGTGGTGATGTTGTGATTTCTTTGCCACCACATCAGAGATGCGCATCTCACACTTTGAACCTTGTTTCATGCACTGATATAGACAAGTGGTTACTGTCTAGAGCAGAAACAAAAGTGGTATACAGAAGTGCGACCGCAAAGTGCGCAGCCTTATGGAATAAGGCCAGTCGTTCCACAGTGGCAGCAGAAACTGTAGATGATGTCATTGCCAAAAAACTCTTGGTTCCTTGCAGCACGCGATGGAATTCGTTTTATGATTCCATGGCACGATTGTGTGACATCCCAATGGTCTAACTAAACACCATCTCCTCCAAGTTTGGTCTAGCAGCCCTAATAGAACGGGAGCATAAATTCATTCGGGAGTATTGCACAGTCATGAGGCCACTCACAGTGGCCCTAGACATTCTTCAAGGGGAGGATAACTGCTTTTTTGGAACACTTCTACCCACATTGGAGACTTTAATGTTTAAGACAATGGAAGTGAAGAAGAATGGTCTGCAAATACTAGTGGAACTTCCAGAGGCAGTTGTCATGGTAAGGACTGTATTTAATTTCTACCTAAACAGTTGCATTTTTGCATTTATTTGTACCAGACATACAAATGATAGGAGAGCATAGTTTACTTTAAATAATTTTCATTATGAACAAATACAGTGGGGCAAAAAAGTATTTAGTCAGCCACCAATTGTGCAAGTTCTCCCACTTAAAAAGATGAGAGGCCTGTAATTTTCATCATAGGTACACTTCAACTATGAGAGACAGAATGGGGGGAAAGAATCCAGGAAATCACATTGTAGGATTTTTAATGAATTAATTGGTAAATTCTTTGGTAAAATAAGTATTTGGTCACCTACAAACAAGCAAGATTTCTGGCTCTCACAGACCTGTAACTTCTTCTTTAAGAGGCTCCTCTGTCCTCCACTCGTTACCTGTATTAATGGCACCTGTTTGAACTCGTTATCAGTATAAAAGACACCTGTCCACAACCTCAAACAGTCACACTCCAAACTCCACTATGGCCAAGACCAAAGAGCTGTCAAAGGACACCAGAAACAAAATTGTAGACCTGCACCAGGCTGGGAAGACTGAATCTGCAATAGGTAAGCAGCTTGGTGTGAAGAAATTAACTGTGGGAGCAATTATTAGAAAATGGAAGACATACAAGACCACTGATAATCTCCCTCGATCTGAGGCTCCACGCAAGATCTCACCCTGTGGGGTCAAAATGATCACAAGAGTGGTGAGCAAAAATCCCAGAACCACATGGGGGGACCTAGTGAATGACCTGAAGAGAGCTGGGACCAAAGTAACAAAGGCTACCATCAGTAACATACTACGCCGTCAGGGACTCAAATCCTGCAGTGCCAGATGTGCCCCCCTGCTTAAGCCAGTATATGTCCAGGCCCGTCTGAAGTTTGCTAGAGAGCATTTGGATGATCCAGAAGAGGATTGGGAGAATGTCATATGGTCAGATGAAACCAAAATAGAACTTTTTGGTAAAAACTCAACTTGTCGTGTTTGGAGGAGAAAGAATGCTGAGTTGCATCCAAAGAACACCATACCTACTGTGAAGCATGGGGGTGGAAACATCATGATTTGGGGCTGTTTTTCTGCAAAGGGACCAGGACGACTGATCCGTGTAAAGGAAAGAATGAATGGGGCCATGTATCGTGAGATTTTGAGTGAAAACCTCTTTCCATCAGCAAGGGCATTGAAGATGAAACGTGGCTGGGTCTTTCAGCATGACAATGATCCCAAACACACCGCCCGGGCAACGAAGGAGTGGCTTCGCAAGAAGCATTTCAAGGTCCTGGAGTGGCCTAGCCAGTCTCCAGATCTCAACCCCATAGAAAATCTTTGGAGGGAGTTGAAAGTCCGTGTTGCCCAGCAACAGCCCCAAAACATCACTGCTCTAGAGGAGATCTGCATGGAGGAATGGACCAAAATACCAGCAACAGTGTATGAAAACCTTGTGAAGACTTACAGAAAACGTTTGACCTCTGTCATTGCCAACAAAGGGTATATAACAAAGTATTGAGATGAACTTTTGTTGTTGACCAAATACTTATTTTCCACCATAATTTGCAAATAAATTCTTTAAAAATCAGACAATGTGATTTTCTGGATTTTTTTCTCATTTTGTCTCTCATAGTTGAGGTATGCCTATGATGAAAATTACAGGCCTCTCTCATCTTTTTAAGTGGGAGAACTTGCACAATTGGTGACTGACTAAATACTTTTTTGCCCCACTGTATTTAATGTAAAATTAAACAAAAGAACAAAAGAACAACATTAAATCATTAAATCATTAAACAAAAGAATTAGCCCTGGTTGCTAATGAGACAAAGGAATTAGCCGTGGTAGCTAATTCCACTAGCTTATAACATTACTAAATCCACTGAAATCTTGATGAGGTCAAAATATGTGTAATAATGAAATTAAAGGTGTTAGGAAGGATAGAGAAAGAGTATGCAATACCTATCTCTTAAAAACAACTGAGAGAACAATGTAGAACACAAGATCAGTGTGCACAATTAAACAGTTCCTGAGTTTAAATTCACACTACTTCATAAAGCTAATTCCTAAGACTAGTTTTGCCCAAAATGCCAGTCTTACTTCCAGTATCTTGCTTCTATGCAAGAATGCAGAGATGTTCCAAAACTTCTGGAGTTCACAGAGGTCGTGGAGGCTTCCGTGAAAGCACAGAGAATTTCTTGGTCCGAACTTCAGTGTTCGTGAGGAAAAGTCTCTGATCAAACAATGTGCACAGCGATTAAGTCAGAAGGAATCTGGTTGCTTCTAACTTTTAATTAAACTGCTTTGGGCTGCAGTCATAACGTTACTTATAATGAACAAATAAAAAAACCCGGTTGTAACTCAAAATGAATGAAACGGCGCACTTAAGTAGTTTTACCATGGCCAGTGGTATACGAAAGCACGCTGAACCTTCTTTTTTATGCAAAGCAGACGTCTTGATTTTAGATGTTCTGATGAACGGGTATCTCTTTACGTCTGGACGGCACGGAGGCCAGGACGAGAGAGAGCGAGCGGAAGCGTGGCTCAGTCACTTATGGAGTCAGGGAGGATGTGATGTACGTAATTAATCCCGCCCAGGCATGACATAGGTCATCGCGGAAGTTGGTTGATGGGATCTGTAGTTCTAAAAGAGACGGGCTGTACCTACACTATGTGGCAAATAACAGTGATTGATATTGTAACAGAGGCAGAGAGAATTACAACAGTTATTGAGATCTCTACTGTGAGAACAACATTGTGTACTGTATTGCATTATTAGAGGCCAGAGATAGCCATTGAGTTTTATTTTTTTGCCTGTTTACACATTTGGATGCCTTAGTGTTGTGTTCTACTGTATTGCACTTACTTTTTCAGTATTTTATTGAAAGCACCTCACATTGTTAAACTAATTATGCTACTTTTGTGAGGAAAAAAAAATGCTTGAAGTACAGTACATATGTCTGGCAGTTGTCTTAAGTTGCATACCAGTTTGATTTATTTAATATGCACTATGAAGAGTCTATATACATATATTTTATTATTATTTATTTTTTGGTACATTGCTTGACATGCATAATTTCATTTTTGACTCGTGTGATAGCCAGTTGCAGCTCTTGTTTAAGTTAAGTGAATAAATATCAAAAGTTCTAAAACATTTAGAAACTGAGTTTTATTCTATCATTAGTAACATAATTTTAATAACTACAAAAATATATTAAATTTGATAGATGTCTTATCTCACATTGTCCCACAAAAATATTAATATAGTGTAGATAACGTTACTAATTGGTTCTGTTAAGTGTCCATTTCAGTCATTAAACACATTTAACATTCACTTTTATTATGATTACACTAACTGAATTAGATTTTTTTTTTTGGGGGGGGGGGGGGGGGAACACAAAATGTAATGGAATAATTACTTTCCCTGGTAATTAGCTACTTTTATGACAAAGTAACTCAGTTACTAACTCAGTTACTTTTTGGGAAAAGTAACTAGTAACTATAACTAATTACTTTTTGAAAGTAACGTGCCCAACACTGTATGTGTGTATGTAAGGACAGGTTGATGGTCAATTTCGCTGGTACTTGTGACTAGTGACAATAAAGGGCTCATTCATTCATTCATAAAGATCAAGTTGTATGTTGTATGTATTTTGTTGTGGGGCGGCACGGTGGTGTAGTGGTTAGTGCTGTCGCCTCACAGCAAGAAGGTCTGGGTTCGAGCCCCGTGGCCAGCGAGGGCCTTTCTGTGTGGAGTTTGCATGTTGTCCGCGTGGGTTTCCTCCGGGTGCTCCGGTTTCCCCCACAGTCCAAAGACATGCAGGTTAGGTTAACTGGCGACTCTAAATTGACCGTGAGTGTGAATGGTTGTCTGTGTCTATGTCTCAGCCCTGTGATGACCTGGTGACTTGTCCAGGGTGTACCCCGCCTTTCGCCCGTAGTCAGCTGGGATAGGCTCCAGCTTGCCCGCAACCCTGCACAGGGATAAGCGGTTACGGATCATGGATAGGTGGATGTACTTTGTTGTTGCATTAAGAGTCAAAATGTCATGGTAATCTCAGGTATAAGCTTATAGAACTTAAAGGTTTTGAGTTACCTGCTTAGGAGTCTAGCAAATCAATCGTCAAACAAATCTCTCCAGTTAATTTTGAAATTGTGCCAATATTATCTCCTGCATTGCATACATCCTATCCTTCAGATCTTTCAGAACATATTTAGCTCTTTAAAACAACAGCAGCTCAGCAGAATAACAGTGGAGCATATGTGTTGATTTGATCAATGCAGACATTTAAACTGAGAGATATTTATGAGTACAGGAATGAGGTTTGACAACATTTATTACAGAGGGTTTAACACATATTATTACTGTTTATTTTTAGAATTAGATTGCCCTAGATCCCAGCTTACCCTGGCCTGTTTCTTCACTTCTCCATCTTTGAGTGCTTTTCTTTATTGTGCTTTAAAAGCATTAGTGGCTCATGGCCATTTTGATAAGGAGCATTGGGGTTTTATAACATTGTGCATTGTTTGAAATTCTCCCCTTTAGCAAAGCATCTAACTGGGGCATGACACTACAGATATTAAAGGCTGAAATAAATGACAATACTTCATATTTATAAATATTTGTGCATTGTTATAGATAATATCATAGAACACAAATTAAAGATTTAGACAAATCAAAAATTAAAGGAGAGTTAGACAGATCACAAATTAAAGGGAAAAACCAATGTAAAGTGTTTTAGGAAGGTGTTGGGTCACACTGAGGCTACGTTTACACTAGACCGTATCTGTCTCGTTTTCTTCACGGACGCACTGTCCGTTTACATTAACCCCCCTGAAAAAGCGGGGAAACGGGAATCCGCCAGCGTCCACGTATTCAATCTAGATCGTATCAGCTCCGGTGCAGTGTAAACATTGAGAATACGCGAATACGCTGTGCTGAGCTCTAGCTGGCGTCTCATTGGACAACGTCACTGTGACATCCACCTTCCTGATTCGCTGGCGTTGGTCATGTGACGCGACTGCTGAAAAACGGCGCAGACTTCCGCCTTTTATACTCTTTAATGAAAGGTGATACAAGTATGAAAATACTGCAAATACTGATGCAAATACTGCCCATTGTGTAGTTATGATTGTCTTTAGGCTTGCCATCCTTCCACTTGCAAGTAATAAGTGATATGCGCTGGGATCTCACACACAGCGGCTCAGTCCCGAATCGTGGCTTGTTCACTTCACTCGCGCGCTCTGTGAGCTGCGCAGGGCCGGAGTGCGCACCCTCCAGAGGGCACTCGCTGTTCAGGGCGGAGTGATTTGGAGCGCAGGATGCCTGCGGAGCCGAGCGTATCCGCGTATTGGTGTTGCTGTGTGCACGGCTAACGGTTTTAGTGTCAACGCGAATCATTTTAAGAACGTTAATCTGATGATCCGCTGATTCGACGTAATGTAAACGTAGCCTGAGACATTAGAACAGCTTCAAATGCACTGTAGTCTCTTAAACTGTATTGCTGGGTTTCAGTCACATGACTTTTCTTAACGGTTTTACTGGAAGTGAAATAGCTGGTGGTCTAAACGGCTGCCGTAGTGCAAACAACTACTGATAACTTATCAGAGTATGCTCGTAATCTAGAAGCCACTGCTCGCTTTAGATATATTCAGAAGATTGCTATGTGCAATGGAATCGACCCCTACAGTCTGGAAAGGAAAGATTTCTCATACTATCTTGAAAACTACCCTTTAGTCAAGTTCCCCGACATCTCGAACTATCTGGTTTTGCAGACATCCTTCTACACCGCAAAACAGATGAAAGCATGGAAGAGTATGGAGGCTTACAACTGTTTTGTATGTGGCTGGGGAAAGGACCTCTGTATCAAGTCGCTGCCGAATAAATCCTGTATTGTTTTTGCCAGTGTAATTATGTTTGTTTTAAGCTTTTTGTTCGCGTATTTACAATGAAGCACTGCCAGTTGAAGTGTAAACAAACAACAGTTCGCTTGATTCTCACTTGTGTTCGCTCTTATCTCTCAGGTAAATCATTCACAAAGATCATCAGAAACCCCTTTAAAGACCTGGATCTTAGTTAAACAAGATGGAGAAGTGATCACGGCTCATTGTAACTGTATGGCTGGGTAAGAATTTTGTCATGACCTTCATGCATATGGACTGTGTGAGGAGTGAGGAGTAAACAAAGAAACAGCTGGGGACTTTAGCGCTTTGTGGCTAAAAAAAGTACCATAAAATAACAACACATAGCAAGAAAAGTACTTGGAAAACACTAAGGACATAGCTGAGAGGGATATACAAACCTTTCACAAAGTGATCACTGCAAACCCAAGCATGCTTCGACTCGACTCCCTTCGATTTCAGTGAGAGGTTCAAAAGCCATCTTTCTCAACATCTTTTTGTGAAATCCTGTGTTTGTTCACCCTTTTTTATTAGTTCACTGGGAACCTTGAAGAAACTTTAAGATTCATGGTTTGATCGATTCAAACAACCTAAAACAACACAAGCATGAGGCATTTTTCATGTAAGCAATGCACCTCCTCCATACAAATGCTTTATCAACTGAGCTTTGGTAGACCACCAGCTAAAGTTTTGAATAACTAATGAGGCGGATGTGACGTCACGTGAAACCCAGCAATTGGATGGAAGGTCTAAGATAATTCGTAATAAAAAAATATTCTCTCAATTGGTAGTGAAGAGAGCATCCAAAATCTTGTATTGGTGTTTAATTGGATCTGGTGGCTGTGAAGGTTATGGCATATGATTATATCAAACCATTCATTGTGCCATCGTGTCCTGCAGATGGGGAAGGAATCATCCTGGAAGAGACCACTCCCATAAGGAGTGTTTCATCATAGTACTTGTATAATGGTGATCATACAGAATAACTTTGCATTGATTTGAAATGACTCTTGCCTCTTGTCTATTGTTAGCAAAATAACTGCCCCCTACAGCATGTCAGGGCAGCATGGTGGTGTAGTGATTAGCACTGTTGCCTCATAGCAAGAAGGTTCTGGGTTCGAGCCCAATGGCTGACGGGGGTCTTTCTGTGTGGAGTTTGCATGTTCTCCCCATGTCTGTGGGGGTTTCTTCTGGGTGCTCCAATTTCCCCTACAGTCCAAAGACATGCCCATAGGTGTGAATGGTTGAGAGGAGTAAATCTCTATAAAATAATCCAGTAGAAGGCAATGGAAAACCACTACTGTAATTCTTCCCTAGAAACTTGGACCTGCCATTAGGCAGAACACTAAAGAAGAAGAAGAAGACTGCATGTCACTCGTATAGTATTGAATTAATGGCTAATTGTGTTTTATAAGTGATAAGATTTAATACCCAGTGATTCATGGTCTTATCACAGTCTATGCAAATGTGATTGTCATATATCTTCTCATCAAGAGTTTATTCAGCATTTTCCAGATGGACAAATCAACCTGGCCATACTTCTCTCTTGCATATCAGGCTAAAGATTCATAAAATGGTGTTGGTGTTGATGAAAAAAGGATGCTTTTTGGAGCTTTTTCTACAAATAAACAGTCGAGGTAATTATGCATGAATACCTGAAAGTGCTTTGCTTTGACCTTTCCACACTGCTCATCAAAAATCTTTGCCATACACAGTGTATCAGACACACTGTGAACAATAAAGAGTGATTTGAACGATTTTCTCAGTACAGAACATCTGCAGAGAGACTCTGGACACCAAACTGTGATTCACTAACAGTAAAAGCAGCTCAACATTCACTCAGGCCCATCTCTATGATTGGACTAAAGGCTGTCATCAGAAAATTTTGTTTTTTTTCTTGCCAGTCAGAGAGAGAGAGAGAGAGAGAAAGAGAGAGATTTTTTCATGAGCTGTATTTGGTGCAACAATGTTTGTCTCTTGCATCTTCAAGTAAAGAGGCTGACATGTCAGAAGTAAACTTAATTACATCCTGGAAAAAAAAAGGCAGTGATAGTGAGGTGGAGGAGGGGGCTCAGACTGAACAGGAAGTTCTGAGAACAAGTACTGTACTGCTTAACAATGACCACTGACATTAAAAAAAATTGTAATATTTATGTATTATCCTTTTCAAAAGTGGGCTTATTTTTGAATACTTCATGACATTTTAGAACATTCCTTCAAAATTTTCATTTGAAAAACTTTCAGACAACCATGGAAGTGGCATTAAGAAGCACTAATGTTTTTTCATCACGGTGCTTTTGTTCAAATGTCTTTTCATGCCAAACGGCTGGTACACCACATCTAAAAACCAGGGAATCCAATAAATAAATAAATAAATAAATAAATAAGACTATTTTGATTTGAGAGGTAGTGGTGTGCATGGTACTTATTACCAACAAAAATTCAATTCATATTCATGCCCATGCATTAGCAGTTTTACTCAATAAAAAAAAACGGATTGAATGTCTTATACATGTGGCAAACATTTATCTGAGCTGTTTAAGCCACTGGTAATCAATTTCTTTGGAAGATGTGCAAATAGAGGCACTAAAAGTACACACTTGGCACAAATATAATTGTTTCATTCTCACTTTACAACTTTCTACAACCTTAGCTTTTAGTATTCATTTTTGCTGCTTTATTAATGAACACACAAACAGTACTTATACCCATATTTTAAGTTCGTTTCTTAGACAAGTATATTTTTTTAAGTTTGTTACCTTGTTAACAGTTTCGGCGAGAATCTCCCGCCTTCTTCTTATGTTGCTTCTGTTAACAAGGTAACAAACTTAAAAAATATACTTGTCTAAGAAACGAACTTAAAATATTTGTAATAGTTAGACATAATGAACATCCACTACGTAGTACTTATACCCTTTGCAAAATTTGCCACAGGTTTTTTTTTTATTCCTTTTAAGGTAATCTATTACAAACTTCACAAAAACCATGAAAATGATGACAGCAATGCTTTACGTTTGGTTTGGAAAATTGTTCATCATGCATATTAACCGAGCTGTAGAGAGGCGTAAAAGAGAAAGAAAGCAGAGACTTGGAAAATTAAGCCAAAACAATGAGCTGGGTCATATTGAAAAGCTGCACTGGATGACTTCTCACTGTAGGGCTGGACACGAGAAGGAAGAAGCAGGTTTCACAAAACCCTTCAGGGGTTTTTTTGTTTGTTTTTTTGTTCCCCCCCAGCATGCACATCTCATAGAGCAAGCACTGACACTTGATGGGTGGCACCTTGTCAAAGAAAATAATTCTGGTACTAATTTGTCTCTACATACCTTGTATAATTTTTCAGTTGTCCTTGTCTCCTCAAGCAGATATTCTTTCTTTGAAAAGGTTGTGACTAAGTCAGTATCTAGTGATGAAAGAATTTTTTGCTCATCTTCATTATGAACTGAGTCCAGTATCCAGTTCATGTCCAGTAGCATGTGAATATATACAACAAAAATTTATACAAAATCAAGAACACATTAAAATCAAAACAACAAAAAATGAGCCCAACAAAACAAACAAATGCACTGAAATGACTAATGATTCATTCATGCTTTTTCCTGGTAAAAGTTTACCAAAATAATGTACAAGACTGGGGTGGGTTTCCCAAAATCATCGTAGCACAAAGATCATTGTTAAATGGTAGCGTGAACAGCACAATGAACACTCTCTCTCCTAATTAAGATGCTCTTAGCATTAAGAGGCTTTTGGGAAACCTGCCCCTACTTAGTATCAGTTGGCCAATGAAGTGAAAATACTATATATGTTCATTGTAACTGAACTGATACAAAAGTGATTGTTGAAAAGGTACCCTCTAAAGTAAACCAACCGCTTTGATCATACACACTTTCAGAGGTTCACAAGATCATTTTCAGGACTAGGCTAGCTGCAAACAGTAACATAAGGCTATTTAACATGCATATCCTTATTAAACATTTATGAGACATCAGTTATTGCACCCAATTTATATCAAAACATCAATAAAGATCATAACTTAGGGAGGGAAAATAATCTGCCATGAGGTCAGGATGTCAAACACACAGGTCACGCTATCAAGCAGACCTTTGATTTATGGACTAATTGCATTCCATGAACTGAAAGGTCACGCTAAACCAAATGAAGCCAGTGCTGAAAGGAATTGGAAAATCCTATGCAACTAATTAAATTATCATATGTTAACTAATTGTTTGAGTCTAGCCTTCCATAATTCAAGAAAAGCAGCTTCTCTTCAATCTCTAACTCATAGTTGTCAATGACGATTTTAATAGAAAAGTGAGAGCTCAAAGTTTAAAATGCATTAAAAATGTGGGCAAAATTCCAGCATTGTTTGGGATGCACATCGGAATATGGCAGTGAACGCGATTAAGCCCTGCTGTTTATCAAGAGGGTTGATGCACCATAAGTCTCCCAGTAAGCACCTATTCTAACATAACACATCTAATTTTAACTGTCAAAAACAAAATAAGAGTATTAACAATTACTACAGTTTTGCTAGTGAATTGAACATGGGCCTTTGTGTATTCTTAAAAAATTTAGATGAAAATGACCAAAGATACCAAGAACTTGCAAGATGTTAACTAGTCTGAACTATAATTGTGCTCTTTGAAGCATATCCTGTGATCTATAATGTTATATATTTATGTTGCTTTAGAAATTTTAGACCATTAAGAAAACACTTGTGCTTTTCATGCACTTGGGTTTATGGGTTCTGTTAAATGATCTTTTTATACCTGAATATATTTCTGTATTTTCTCAAAACCCTAAATCTGCACTGAGAAGCCACCTTGAAAGTTTTACTCATAATTCCACAAATCTCAAAAACAGCAGTCCAGAAATGTGTCTCCAAATTAACACAATGTGAACATATTACAAGCCTATCGAGAGCATTGTACAGTTAAATTCATCTGATACTGCAACCACTAGTATTTGTCTATCTTATTCTCTCCATGGCATATCTTTACAAATTCGATAACCAACTGACGTGCCCTGGAACATTAATCTGTCATAAAATGGTGGTGTTATAAGCCTACTTGTATCTTATTTATAACATACAGACTCCTAAAGTAAGTTTATACATCTCAAATTATGTAGTACAGACAGTGAACAAACTACAAAATCAAAAACAAAACTAGACTCAAAAGAATATTCAGGTCTTGTCCAAGCATTAACATATTTTTCATACTGAACAGATTTTAAACCCAAACGTGTTCTTACCACAAACAAATCAGCTAAAGTCAAATCAGGTGTCACTGGTTGTTGTTGTTGTTGTTGTTCAGATTCTGAAGGGATCGTGAGCCATACCCTGTAGTCATTGCTTGTTTATTTGTGCTGTATAGCATGTCCACCTGTAGAGAGACTGCTGGACTGATTGTGAAAAGATCCAGATGTGGAGAGGGAAGCGATGGCCACAGCCTGTTCACTCTGGTCTGATCTGGGCCTGTGTAAACTCAGATAGTGGAGGTTGGGCTAAGTACAGAAGGGCTACAGTCTGGTGGAGTCTGGTTGGGTTTGATGCCTCTTGATTTCATGTAAGAGATCAACTGATCAGGTATCTCTGCCAGGACATCTTTGGCTAGCCGTGCCATACTGAGGATATGGTTCCCTGTTCGGTCCATGTAGTCCCGGAATGGCACAAACTGTTGTGACACAACAAACAGGTAAATGCAGCTTGTTCCTGCATCCCTGAGACCATGTTGAATTGAAACAAACACAAGCAGCAAGAACTGAAAGTATTTTGGTTATTAAAGACAGTGGGCTATTTCTTCACACACGCACACGCACACACAAGCTTTCATTTGATGTTTCAAATGTTGTACGTCTAAGAGAACCCATTTACACCTGGTCATTTGTATCCTGATTATAATCACATGCATTTACACTTGTAGTCAAATGCATCTCTGGTCAGCTAGATTGCAATTCTCCAGCTGTATTTAGCAATGACATGCAAATTATCTCATTATAATTGAACATGTGGTAACACCTACTGTGAGCAGTCAAATGTGGCTTGGAGAGACAGATATACAGTGGTGCTTGAAAGTTTGTGAACCCTTTAGAATTTTCTATATTTCTGCATAAATATGACCTAAAACATCATCAGATTTTCACACAAGTCCTAAAAGTAGATAAAGATAACCCAGTTAAACAAATGAGACAAAAATATTATACGTGGTCATTTATTTATTGAGGAAAATGATCCAATATTACATATCTGTGAGTGGCAAAAGTATGTGAACCTTTGCTTTCAGTATCTGGTGTGACCCCCTTGTGCAGCAATAACTACAACTAAACATTTCCAGTAAGTGTTGATCAGTCCTGCACACCGGCTTGGAGGAGTTTTAGCCTATTTCTCCGTACAGAACAGCTTCAACTCTGGGATGTTGGTGGGTTTCCTCACATGAACTGCTCGCTTCAGGTCCTTCCACAACATTTTGATTGGATTAAGGTCAGGACTTTGACTTGGCCATTCCAAAACATTACATTTATTCTTCTTTAACCGTTCTATGGTAGAATGGCTTGTGTGCTTAGGGTCATTGTCTTGCTGCATGACCCACCTTCTCTTGAGATTCAGTTCATGGACAGATGTTCTGACATTTTCCTTTAGAATTCACTGGTATAATTCAGAATTCATTGTTCCATCAATGATGGCAAGCCGTCCTGGCCCAGATGCAGCAAAACAGGCCCAAACCATGATACTACGACCACCATGTTTCACAGATAGGATAAGGTTCTTATGCTGGAATGCAGTGTTTTCCTTTCTCCAAACACAACGCTTCTCATTTAAACCAAAAAGTTCTATTTTGGTCTCATCCATCCACAAAACATTTTTCCAATAGCCTTCTGGCTTGTCCACGTGATCTTTAGAAAACTGCAGACGAGCAGCAATGTTCTTTTTGGAGAGCAGTGGCTTTCTCCTTGCAACCCTGCCATGCACACCATTGTTCACTGTTCTCCTGGTGGTGGACTCATGAACATTAACATTAGCCAATGTGAGAGAGGCCATTAGTTGCTAGAAGTTACCCTGGGGTCCTTTGTGACCTCGCAGACTATTACACGCCTTGCTCTTGGAGTGATCTTTGTTGGTTGACCACTCCTGGGGAGGGTAACAATGGTCTTGAATTTCCTCCATTTGTGCACAATCTGTCTGACTGTGGATTGGTGGAGTCCAAACTCTTTAGAGATGGTTTTGTAATCTTTTCTTGCCTGATGAGCATCAACAATGCTTTTTCTGAGGTCCTCAGAAATGTCCTTTGCTCGTGCCATGATACACTTCCACAAACATGTTGTGAAGCTCAGACTTTGATAGATCCCTGATCTTTAAATAAAGCAGGGTGCCCACTCACACCCAATTGTCATCCCATTGATTGAAAACACCTGACTCTAATTTCACCTTCAAATTAACTGCTAATCCTAGAGGTTTACATACTTTTGCCACTCACAAATATGTAATATTGGATCATTTTCCTCAATAAATAAATGACCAAGTATAATATTTTTGTCTCATTTGTTTAATTGGGTTCTCTTTATCTACTTTTAGGACTTGTGTGAAAATCTGATGAGGTTTTAGGTCATATTTATGCAGAAATATAGAAAATTCTAAAGGGTTCACAAACTTTCAAGCACCACCGTATTTACACTTGGATAACATTTAACTAAAATGCATCTCAGACCTCCTGAAGTGATTGGTGTGATCAGATTTAAATCTCTTTCAAAGGTAACATGGGTGCATTTACTTTTTCATTTTTTGATATAAATATTCTCTATTCTGATTTTGTCTTGTGATAGATGGCCTGCTCCTAACCAAAAACCCAGATTCATAATAGCATCATGGTCATGGTTGTAATTTTTAGACCTTTTTAGACCTAAATACCGGTTCTCTGACAGTTGACTGACAAGTGTGTCAAATAGCAAATGATCAAATGGTGTACAGTATAATGGTAAAGTACACCTGAAGCTGTCATTTCAAGGTCATAGGCAATGGTCAGAGGTGAAACGTAGAATATCAACTTTATTGTCTCGAAGAACGACCCAAAAAGTGAATTCAATCTTCTTAGTGTCTAATTTGCACCCTAAAATTGAATAAAATGGTTAAAATATACTGTTTTGCCCAATTTCTGAAGGTTTGTTTACATCTCACTTATGTGCACTTTCACCGCCAGGGGACAGTCATTATGATGTCATTTAAGCCAAACAGACTGGGAGCAGTTCTGTGTTTACTTGCGAACCAAGCACACGTGTACGGACATTGGTTGTGAAAGGCTGTGTAAAATGTCTGAAAGTGATAGCGATTTTGGAATAGGAACTCTCCAAATTGAATATCGAGAGGTGAAACCATATACGTATGAACCTATGGCCGTTGTGAAGCAGTCAGTGAATGTGGCTCACTGGTTTGACCGTGCAGCCTCGGAATCGGACAGCGACTCGGCCGACTCTGATTGCAGTGACCCCAGACCTCAAAAAGACTTGCGCCCAAACGATTTATCCTGATAGTTATGATAAATTCCTACTTTCATCGTAATACTAAATAAGAGCCCTTTTGAAGAATAATTAAACCGCCCTCCCTAGTGGATATAGGTAACGATTACTTGACAGTGCGCCAGTAGGCCACATTAGCCTGCCATCCACAGCATTATACTATTTATAGCCTACTCTAAGCGAAGAAATATCCCTTTGTCTCATTTCCACAAAGATTGTACAGGATCCCTCAGGATTCTTGACTTGTCAATTGCAAGCAAAAGTAAAAATGTTTACCTCCAATCTTCTCCTTTTTGCTTGAGCATTGCTGCTCCGTTTCTTCTTTGACTACTTGATTTTGTTTCACGCGCACAATCCACTCTCTCTGCCTCTTCTCCTCTTTCGGAAAAAGCCAACCCTCTGGTTTCACGTGCACAATCCACTCTCTCCACCTCTTCTCCTCTTCTGGAAAAAAAACAACCCTCTGGCTTCACATGCACAATCCACTCTCTCCGCCTCGTCTCCTTTTTCGGAAAAAGCCAACCCTCTCGCTCCGCCTCTTCTCCTTTTTCGGAAAAAGCCAATCCTCTCGCTCCGCCTCTTCTCCTTTTTCAGAAAAATCCAACCCTCTCACTCCGCTTCTTCACCTCTTCCAGAAAAAGTCAATCCACTCTCTCCTCCTCTTCTCCTCTCTCGGAAAAAGGTAAAAACTTCTTCCTGAACCGGTCCCGTTGTTACAGTTCACTGCACAACAATAAGGCATGGGGTTTTTCTTTGGAAATTCCTGAACGCATGTCTGCACTCAAGCCGAATGGCAATGCAAGTAAATGGAAGTGGACTCAACTCAAGCAGTTTGTTTGTCTTGAATGACGTGATGCACTGAGTGGTCACGAAAATCGCCTAACAGAAATTCGCCGCGATCCGCACTAACTTATTTTAATTATTACTTATTAACCATACTTCTTGGGACCAGAAGAAAATTACAGAGGGTTTTTTAACATATAAAGTTTCAAATGTGCATAAATTGAAAACCGTTGCCTATGACCTTTAAACTATTAAAATCACCACATATATAAATTATTTATGTTGCCTTAAGAAAGGCTACAAGAAGCTATGAAACCCACAGCTTTACTTTGTAAAGTATAAGGATCTATGAATATGCATCAAGATCCAAACTGGCAGCTTCCTTATGTCCTCTTTATACAACAGTTACAGTAGTTCCGGTCCACTAATTTGATTGGTCGAGAGGCATTCCTAGAGGACATGGCATCAGTGGAAATGGTGAATGATACTTTTCAGGAATATAACTTTTGACTTAAAAAATGAAAACTTGTGAGATGAAGATGAAAAGAAAGAAGGGACACCAATTTTACTGGAAGCACCTTTAACAAGAATGTACAAATGAATGTGAGCTAGCCAACTAGCTGATGTACTATAAAGTTAGTGTGGCTTCTTCTGGATTTATTTCCACTACTGCAGCAAAAATAAAAAGAACATTTGAAATGTCACTCAGTATTAATGTCTTGTTTATAGAACTGTTGTATAAAAGCAATATGGAACTGGCAATTGTGCAGTTATGAATATTCGCACCAAATTATAACCATGCCAATATTTAATACAACCACATTTTTTCTTGTGCAATATTGCTTAGTTCTAACTCAGTAACACAAAAACACACTACCCTGATGTACATAATATCACCACATTGAAACATTGTGACATGTACAACCCCGATTCCAAAAAAGTTGGGACAAAGTACAAATTGTAAATAAAAACGGAATGCAAGAATTTACAAATCTCAAAAACTGATACTGTATTCACAATAGAACATAGACAACATATCAAATGTCGAAAGTGAGACATTTTGAAATTTCATGCCAAATATTGGCTCATTTGAAGTTTCACGACAGCAACACATCTCAAAAAAGTTGGGACGGGGCAATAAGAGGCTGGAAAAGTTAAAGGTACAAAACAGGAACAGCTGGAGGACCAAATTGCAACTCATTAGGTCAATTGGCAATAGGTCATTAACATGACTGGGTATAAAAAGAGCATCTCGGAGTGGCAGTGGCTCTCAGAAGTAAAGATGGGAAGAGGATCACCAATCCCCCTAATTCTGCGCCGACAAATAGTGGAGCAATATCAGAAAGGAGTTCGACAGTGTAAAATTGCAAAGAGTTTGAATATATCATCATCTACAGTACATACTGTAATATCATCGAAAGATTCAGAGAATCTGGAAGAATCTCTGTGCGTAAGGGTCAAGGCCAGAAAACCATACTGGGTGCCCGTGATCTTCGGGCCCTTAGACGGCACTGCATCACATACAGGCATGCTTCTGTATTGGAAATCACAAAATGGGCTCAGGAATATTTCCAGAGAACATTATCTGTGAACACAATTCACCGTGCCATCCGCCGTTGCCAGCTAAAACTCTGTAGTTCAAAGAAGAAGCCGTATCTAAACATGATCCAGAAGCGCAGACATCTTCTCTGGGCCAAGGCTCATTTAAAATGGACTGTGGCAAAGTGGAAAACTGTTCTGTGGTCAGACGAATCAAAATTTGAAGTTCTTTATGGAAATCAAGGACGCCGTGTCATTCGTACTAAAGAGGAGAAGGACGACCCAAGCTGTTATCAGCGCTCAGTTCAGAAGCCTGCATCTCTGATGGTATGGGGTTGCATTAGTGCATGTGGCATGGGCAGCTTACACATCTGGAAAGACACCATCAATGCTGAAAGGTATATCCAGGTTCTAGAGCAACATATGCTCCCATCCAGATGACGTCTCTTTCAGGGAAGACCTTGCATTTTCCAACATGACAATGCCAAACCACATACTGCATCAATTACAGCATCATGGCTGTGTAGAAGAAGGGTCCGGGTACTGAACTGGCCAGCCTGCAGTCCAGATCTTTCACCCATAGAAAACATTTGGTGCATCATAAAACGGAAGATACGACAAAAAAGACCTAAGACAGTTGAACAACTAGAATCCTACATTAGACAAGAATGGGTTAACATTCCTATCCCTAAACTTGAGCAACTTGTCTCCTCAGTCCCCAGATGTTTACAGACTGTTGTAAAGAGAAAAGGGGATGTCTCACAGTGGTAAACATGGCCTTGTCCCAACTTTTTTGAGATGTGTTGTTGTCATGAAATTTAAAATCACCTAATTTTTCTTTTTAAATGATACATTTTCTCAGTTTAAACATTTGATATGTCATCTATGTTCTATTCTGAATAAAATATGGAATTTTGAAACTTCCACATCATTGGATTCAGTTTTTATTTACAATTTGTACTTTGTCCCAACTTTTTTGGAATTGAGGTTGTATTATACAACTATGTATGATTCAACCTGATCATCACAATAAAAATGTGTCAGAACAGTAGCTTCAGTAATCAACTTGCAGTTACTCTTATTCTTCACTGCTATAGTATAACTGCCCTATACAGTGTCTTGCAAAAGTATTCATCCCCCTTTTTGTTTATCCTGTTTTGTTGTATTACAAGCTGGAATTAAAAGGGATTTTTTTTTTTGGGGGGGGAGGGTTAGCACCATTTGATTTACACAACATGCCTACAACTTTAAAGGTGAAAATTGTTGTTTAAGTATGACACAAAAAATTAAGATGACAAAATAGAACTCAAACAGGTTTTCCTCCAGAATTGCCCTGTAATTTAGTGCCATCCGTCTTTCCTTCAGTCCTAACCAGCTTTCCTGTCCCTGCAGATGAAAAACATCCCCACAGCATGATGCTGCCACCACCATGTCTCACTGTAGGAATGGTGTTCTCAGGGTGTTGGGTTTGCGCCACACATGGCATTTCCCATGATGGCCAAAAAGATCAATTTTAGTCTTATTTGACCAGAGAATCTTCTTCCATGTGTTTGGGGAGTCTGCCACATGCTGTTGGGCAAACTCCAAACATGTTTTCTTAAGCAATGACTTTTTTCTGGCCACTCTTCCATAAAGCCCCGCTGTGTGGTTTAAATTGATCCTACGGACAGATACTCCCATCTCTGATGTGGATTTTTGCAGCTCTTTCAGTGTTATTTTTGGTGTCTTTGTTGCATCTCTGATTAATGCCCTCCTTGCCTGGTCTATGAGTTTTGGTGGGCAGCCTTCTCTTGTCAGGTTTGTAGTGGTGACATATTCTTTCCATTTTGCTATAATGGATTTAATGGTGCTCCCTGGAATATTCAAAGGTTGCGTTATTTTTTATAATCCAACCCTGATCTATACTTCTCCACAACTTTGTTTCTGACCTGTTTGGAGTGCTCCTTGGTTTTCATGTTGCTTGCTTAGTAGTGTAACAGAGTCAGGGTCCTTCCAGAACAGGTTGATTTATACAGACATCATGTGACAGATCATGTGACACTCTGATTGCACACAGGTGGATCTTAATCAACTTATTATGTGACTTATGAAGTGAATTGGTTGGACCAGCTCTTATTTAGGGGGTGAATACCTATGCACACTCCAGATTTCTGTTTTTTCATCTTAATTATTGTTTGCGTCACAATAAAAAAAATTGCACATTTAGAGTTGTAGGCATGTTGTGTAAATCAAATGGTGCTAACCCTCCAAAAATCCATTTTAATTCCAGCTTGTCATGCGGCAAAACAGGACAAACACCAAGGGGGATGAATACTTTTGCCAGATACTGTATTGTATTGTACTGTAGGCCATGTTAGCACTAGCTAAATAGCTAATCCAACTTTCACATAAGTGAAAACGAGTAAAACTTAATTATCTGAGTCTTAATTTTACATTGTCACATTCTCAGCAGTTTATAGAACTTCACATAATGCCCGAACTGTTAATATTTCAATTAGCTTTCCAAAGCAACCTAGCTTTTAAGGACTTTTAAGAAGCTAAATTATCCCAGTTACCATATCCTCCTGTTATCCTCCAGTAAGTATCATATTATATAAGGCTTTGAACCTTTTTTTTTTTTTTTTTGGGGGGGGGGCTCATGTGTAGTTCTCCCTAATCAGTTTTATATGGAAGTACTTCGAATCAAAGTAAAATGTAAAATTGATACTTTTTTATACAAATACCTATCTATATACAGATGAAAGAACATCAAAGAGGGATTAACCCTTTCAAAAAAGAATATTTTAAAAGTGCAAGTGTCTTTATGTAGTAGAAACTATATGAGCAATACTACCTGAACAATGTCCCTTTCTGCCAGCTTCCCTCTTGAGGATATTCTGATATCATCACCATCCAACTCAACCATGGCTGAAAAGATAAGTTTATGAGTCATCATATTACCATGTCAACATTATCCAAAATTAAAAAAAATATATTATCCTGAATGTAATGAAAATGTGCTCTGAAGGCAGATGGTGCTCCATGCTCATTACATTCGACAGCTGTGAACTCAGTGCAAATCCAGCAGGTTGACATCTGCTTATTAGCCAAAACCTCCAAACCTCAACAATTAGTGGATGTCTAATCCCAAAACTCCCTTATTATTTGGCTCCAATCATAGGAGCATGGCTGCAAAACTCAAGTTTTAGCTTAGAGCATTAAACTTTTAAAGAGACTGGTGTTTGAAGTGCAAAAGAGGCACAGGGATCTTCATTCTTACCATCAAACTCAGCCTGACCAACTCCAACAATTATGATGGACATTGGGAGTTTAGCTGCCTGTAAGAAGAAATAAATTAAGAATAACAAAAAGGTACTGGGGGGGATTCAATGCAATAACTATATAAATGATAATAGTTTGAATAAATATTAATCACATCTAATTTAATTCTAATATAAGCGCACATTTTATATTGCCAGACTTTTATGGAAAAAGTAATTTAATTGGTAGATAGTCAATGTCACAATCAGTGTACAATGTTTAGTACTGTAACTATAAACTTGAGAAGTTGATTATAACATGTTGCCAGATTGTCCTTGAGTAGAATCATCAACGATGGGGTCTTTCAATAGCATCTCGCGTCTAGACTACTGTCTTTAAATACAAACAACAGTACAAGCTCAAAAGATTTTGATAGAAAATGCAGAAAGTGTTTTCCTTTCCTCTGAAATGTACTGTAATAGGATGTAACATAAAAGCAAGAGATGAATTATAAATAAAAAATAAAAAAGAATAATACAATGATGTATATGAATGACAAGACACAAAGCATTGGAATAAACATCAAATAACAGTCAAGGATATCACACATGAATAGTTATATTTATCACATTAATCACTGCAAATTTGTTTCAACTTGAAAAAAATGTCTTTCCCCCTCATTGTTTCGAAGCTTATTAAAATCCAGCACATCCAATTATGTTGCATTTTATTGAAACATTTTATTATTTTATTTTATTTACATAATGAAGCTACAAGATGCTAAATCAAGGACATAAATTCATAACATGTACCTGGGAGGAAGTAAGAGTGAAGAGTGAAAAATAAAATAAAAAAAAAATAACTTAAAAGTCGAAGTCTTAAATCTAAAAACCGATTAACTTTGGATTTTTTTTTTTCAAAATTTAGTACTGTTAGATGCGTTTAAAAGTTTCAATGTCTTCAACTCATCTTACTTCAGATATGTGTATTTTATCATGCTTTTAAGTCACAATTTTATTTTTATTTTTTTAAATGCCAATGTTTTGGTTAATTGAGTGTGCGCTTCTGTAAATAAAATGTGCCCATGGTTTAAATGAACAGTAGTCTGTGGATCTGCTATGCTTATTGCAAACTAAGTTTGTGTAGTTTAATTATATCCAAAATTTAAGTTATGGATAAATTCAATACACCTGTCTACTGTAACTGTCAGTGGTGCTAGATTTAAAACTGCTTGTGGCTTGAGCCAATATCATGCAATAAAAAGGGCATAAGTCCAAAGTCTGAATTGTAACCAGGGCATAGGGCAACTCCACCCAGCATCCGCAATCTTCACATAACTCTCTGAAGAGTAGCTCAACTCTGAACACCATCCTAAAAATGATCTAAAAAACCCTCCAAAACTGTATAATTTGCACTGGTTGTGCAACTTCTATCATCTGAGGATAATTGAGAAAAATCCGAAAGGTAATTAGCCACATGGATTCCATTAAAAAAGATGTATCCATTATTATCTAATGATTCTATTGGTTAATAGAAATCATTAGGGCAAATGTCATAATGAGGTGGGGTTTTTTTCTTTTCATAAGTAGTGTCATTACATTAATGTGTTATTCAGGCTCAGTGTAGGTGCTGTATCTGCAGGAAGTATGGTGCTTAACTGCCAAGACAGGCTGCCCATTATTAGGTAATGGAAAAAAGTGAAAAATACTCTGAAAACTACTCTGATAAGGGCATAATAGGATGTGGTTAAGGCATTTTGATTTTTTTTCTCAATACAGAAGAGGTCTATGAGCGCTCAATGGAACTGCATAAACATGCAATCAAAATTTATGGGAGGCACAACCCCATCTTCACAAAAAACATACACACACAAAGCCCTTTTTTCAGTCCTTTCAATCAGCAAGACGAGTCAGTCTTCAGCTCACACACAATCACAAGCCTGTGCACAAGCACAGCTGTCTAGAGGACTTAAACAATTTTCAACATTAATTGTGGCAATAACATTATAGCCATATTAACATACACAATTTGCTCTCTATTAAATGTTCTTTATATTCATATATGACATACTGTAAGTAACTATAATACTGCCCAGTAAATGGAACAACAACAACAACAATAATAATAATAATAATAATAATAATAATAATAAATCATATATAAATCTACACTCGCCAAAGACTACAGTAAATATACAAAAACCTTATTTGCTGTTAAACAAGATAATTAACCAATTTACACGATAATGTAATTTGCTATGGACCAGAAAAAACATGGAAGAATAGATATCAGTTATTATTCTATCCACATTCACTGGATATGAGCAACCATGCAATCTGATTGGCTACTCTACTACTAGGCTATCAGCTCATATACTGTGAGTAGAGAAAAACAAAATGGCAGAGCATGCTGCTGAACCAACCGACGATGAAATAAAAACTCTACTCAAAAATAAAACCCCCAAAAATACAAAAAAAAGCAATAAAATATGGAATAAAAGCATTTGATGGTAAAAACGTATCTTTTTTGTTTAATTTTTCAAGGATTATTATTATAGCATTTTTCACAAATTGCTACTGTCATTTCATCGGTTTGTTTACATTCTAAGCAGAAATTAGTTAGTCAGACGGTTTGTAGAAAGTTTTTATTTATCGAATTTGTAAAAAATAAAAATAAAAATGCTTTGTTTCTCAAAATCCAGTGAATGTATATAGAATAAAAACTCAATCTCATCATACATGGATTCTAGCCAACTTGGGGCTCCGTGCCTCATCAGCTATCAGCTCATGTACAACTCGATTTCGTGGAATAACTGTTAAACAGTTCGAGATTATAGTCTCTTGATTTGTGCACTGGGAAGACATTGGCCCATTTTTTTTCTTTTGGACAGTTTTACAGTATAAATGCAAATGGCTTAAAAAAAACCCTGCAAGAATTATAGCTTGAACTACAGAAGAACTAATCTCAGTATGCAAAGGTGCAGAATTTTACAAGGTGCACATGATTTCCAATTTCCAAACCATTTAGTTTGAAATGACTATTGAGAGCCTCTTGGCATTTATGATTAAAAGCTTGCAATTACTTTTTTAAAATGATATCAACGATGGCCAATAAAAGAGAAATTATACAAAATAAGTATATGAGAGGTCATAAGAAAATTGAGATATCTTCCCAAGTTTTGGACTGTATTTTTACAGACATAGCCAGAATAATTTTTGGCAAATCAAACAAGAAATTATGAGGGTAGCAGTAGGTCAGTGTTCTTGGAAAAGCTTTCAGGGGCCAGAGTTCATAATTGAGAGAAAAACACACACACGTGCGCACACACACACACAAACAAATAATCTTTTACTGCCCCTACAGCAATGCCACAAGCTTTTTCATTGCTCAAGCTCTTGTTTTTGTTGGTGCTAAAATTCTGAATCTCACACAGTGAAATTTACACAAAGTATCGATTCATTTATACACTTAGTACAATAAGCATAGAATCATTAAAAAAACACACACACATGTTCAAATCATGACCATGGTATTATAATGTATTAGTATTCATTCTTAACCCAGATAATAATTAAGTTGCAAAATGTAAAATGCTGGCATGTACATGAGATACACAAACCCACTGTTCTGCTTATTCATTATAAGAACTTTCATGGTCAAGTGCTCCAATCTCTCATCAATAAATGAGCACAAGGAACAACTGACAGCAGAGCAATCCATTTAAAAAGGTTAACAAACAGCAACATTTTTCAAACTTAGGAATATACATAAATGAGGCCTTTCCAAGGCTGTCCCTCTGACATGTGGAGAGAGAGAGAGAGAGAGAGAGAGAGAGAGAGAGAGAGAGAGAGAGAGAGATTCAGGACTGGAACAAATGAATTAGGGTGCAGTCACTGATTCTGTCACCTTGGACTGTCAGGTCAGGAAATCCTTCTGCATAATTTAACCAACAGCTGTGGAGAGGAGAAGAGCTTCACAGAGCAAAGTGCCCAATTTAATTTACTCCACATAAAAAAAAGACTGGCTAGAGAGAAGAAGAAGAAAGATTTTACTTGATGCTGAGCATATTCAGAATGTGATCTGCCCTAATCTACAGAGGTGCTTGAAAGTTTGTGAACCCTTTAGAATTTTCTATATTTCTGCATAAATATGACCTAAAACATCAGATTTTCACACGTCCTAAAAGTAGATAAAGAGAACCCAGTTAAACAAATGAGACAAAAATATTATACAGGTAGTCGTTGACTTAGGACTGGGTTTGGTTACGACTGACCGGTCATAAACCGATCTGGTCGTAAGTCGGCCTATGTTAAATGAACGTAAGTATACTGTGATGTGTAATGATACTGTAATCATCTTAAAGTCTTATTTTATCAACATTTTCTTATTTCATTACCTTGGCTCATTATTTGGTTTAAGTCAAACACTGCATACTACACTGCATACAGTACAATTTGTTTAATATGTGCAAAACAAAAAATACAAAATACAGGTGTGAAAAATAGAAAACATTTCAGTTTGAAACATACCAAAAAACAAATGTAAAACATAACAAAATACAAAATTTAGTGACTGCTGGCATCACTGGTGCTTGGCTGTGGGTTGTCTATGTCATCATCAGCTGTTGCAGCGCTCGGGCTGGCGGGAGCATTTGCTCGTTTCATAAACCAGGGGCAGAAACTGTATGACGGAGTGCACAAGGAAGCGTGAGAGAGACTGCGCATGTGCCTGGAGGTGGGGCGGAAACTGTTGTACGCGGCGAGAGGCGCTGCCGGGAGCTGGGGCGGAAACTGTACGACGGCGTGCACGAGAGAGCACGAGAGAGACTGCGCATGTGCCTGGAGCTGGGGCGGAAACTGTCGTACGCTCAGCTAGCTCAGCTGGGAAACATTGCCAGTCATAACCAGACGGTCGTAAAGTCGATCGGTCGTAAGTCACATAGGTCGTAAGTCAACGACTACCTGTACTTGGTAATTTATTTATTGAGGAAAATGATCCAATATTACATATCTGTGAGTGGCAAAAGTATGTGAACCTCTAGGATTAGCAGTTAATTTGAAGGTGAAATTAGATTCAGATGTTTTCAATCAGTGGGATGACAATCAGGTGTGAGTGGGCACCCTGTTTTATTTAAAGAACAGGGATCTATCAAAGTCTGATCTTCACAACACATTTGTGGAAGTGTATCATGGCACGAACAAAGGAGATTTCTGAGGACCTCAGAAAAGCGTTGTTGATGCTCATCAGGCTGGAAAAGGTTACAAAACCATCTCTAAAGAGTTTGGACTCCACCAATCCACAGTCAGACAGATTGTGTACAAATGGAGGAAATTCAAGACCATTGTTACCCTCCCCAGGAGTGGTCGACCAACAAAGATCACTCCAAGAGCAAGGCATGTAATAGACGGTGAGGTCACAAAGGACCCCAGGGTAACTTCTAAGCAACTGAAGGCCTCTCTCACATTGGCTAATATTAATGTTCATGAGTCCACTATCTGGAGAACACTGAACAACAATGGTGTGCATGGCAGGGTTGCAAGGAGAAAGCCACTGCTCTCCAAAAAGAACATTGCTACTCATCTGCAGTTTGCTAACGATCACGTGGACAAGCCAGAAGGCTATTGGAAAAATGTTTTGTGGATGGATTAGACCAAAATAGAACTTTCTAGTTTAAATGAGAAGCATTATGTTTGGAGAAAGGAAAACACTGCATTCTAGCACAAGAACCTTATCCCATCTGTGAAACATGGTGGTGGTAATGTCATGGTTTGGGCCTGTTTTGCTGCATCTGGGCCAGGACGGCTTGCCATCATTGATGGAACAATGAATCCTGAATTATACCAATGAATTCTAAAGGAAAATGTCAGGACATCTGTCCACGGACTGAATCTCAAGAGAAGGTGGGTCATGCAGCAAGACAACGACCCTAAGCACACAAGTCGTTCTACCAAAGAATGGTTAAAGAAGAATAAAATTAATGTTTTGGAATGGCCAAGTCAAAGTCCTGACCTTAAACCGATCGAAATGTTGTGGAAGGACCTGAAGTGAGCAGTTCATGTGAGGAAACCCACCAACATCCCAGAGTTGAAGCTGTTCTGTACAGAGGAATGGGCTAAAATTCCGCCAAGCCGGTGTGCAGGACTGATCAACAGTTACCGGAAACGTTTAGTTGCAGTTATTGCTGCACAAGGGGGTCACACCAGATACTGAAAGCAAAGGTTTACATACTTTTGCCACTCACAGATATGTAATATTGGATCATTTTCCTCAATAAATAAATGACCAAGAATAATATTTTTGTCTCATTTGTTTAACTGGGTTCTCTTTATCTACTTTTAGGACTTGTGTGAAAATCTGATGATGTTTTAGGTCATATTTATGCAGAAATATAGAAAATTCTAAAGGGTTCACAAACTTTCAAGCACCACTGTAGGAATATTTAAAGTGCATGAAACTGTCATGTAAATGTAAATATAATCTAGTGGCCTAATTTAAACCAGCAGGTGGTTAATAAGGAGTGCCGCAGGTTCATGTTAACAATCATGATCTGTGACTGTCCTGCAAATTTCGTTATCAAGCAGTATGCGTGAGCATATTGTACATCTTGTTGCAGCCTTGTGAATTTTTTTTCTTCCCCACAGGATCCACTCTCAAATAGTTTCGCTTTCTGGAAAGCATTCTCATCTCATCTCTAGCCGCTTTATCCTGTTCTACAGGGTCGCAGGCAAGCTGGAACCTATCCCAACTGACTACGGGCGAAAGGCGGGGTACACCCTGGACAAGTCGCCAGGTCATCACAGGGCTGACACATAGACACAGACAACCATTCACACTCACATTCACACCTACGGTCAATTTAGAGTCACCAGTTAACCTAACCTGCATGTCTTTGGACTGTGGGGAAAACCGGGGCACCCGGAGGAAACCCACACGGACACGGGGAGAACATGCAAACTCCGCACAGGAAGGCCCTCGCTGGCCACGGGGCTCGAACCCAGACCTTCTTGCTGTGAGGCGACAGCGCTAACCACTACACCACCATGCCGCCCTGGAAAGCATTAAAAAAAAAAAAGACAGTCCACCTAATATTTGTATCTGTATTTATATTTGTTAAGGATGCATTCCCTGTTCAATCCGAACAATGTACTTGTTTCAGTGACATGCTTTACTGAAAATGTTCTTGCTCAAATACAAATATTTAATATGCCATAAAAGTCATATTCACCATCTTTCAGCTTGATGAACCTTAAAAATACACAGACCTGTTCATCAAGGATGGTATTAAACTCAGTCTCCTCGTCTGAGTTTGATGGCAAAAAACAAGGTTGATGGATGTGAAGAGACAGAGCAGCAGACAAGATCTTAAAAGGAAGGTGTGGCTGTTCTAATGGTTTGACTAACAGTCGCAAATTCCCTTTAAATCCAGTCTGCTGGGTAACTGACGGTTGTCCTGGCAGAAAAGCTTCTGAAGATGCAGCTGTTGAGAGATTTCACTCCTCCTATTGATTTTTTGGTGTACAGGCATTTTGTTTCAAAATGATGTAATAAACACAGAAACACTGAGAAATCAAAGAAGGAGAAATAGGCAGACAGAAAGACCTGTGTGTGTGTGTGTGTGTGTGTGTGTGTGTGTGTGTGTGTGTGTGTGTAAGAGGGAGATATATACATGAAAGATACTCACATTGACGATGGCTTCTTTGGTCTGAGCCATGTCTGATATAACTCCATCTGTGATGATGAGGAGCACAAAGTACTGTGAGCCGTCTTCCACTACTGCTGCATATCTAATAAACACACACACACACACACGAAAAAAGCATCAGCACACTCCAAAGTATAGAGAAGAAATGCACCTAAAAATGTGAAAGACTTAAATTGCTTTACAAATGTGTGAAACACTTGAATGATTAACCATTAATAAATCACATGAACTAAAAAGGATTATGAAACAAACCACTGAACGTGGTTATAATCCATTTTCATAGGCAGCCTAAAATCCATACATTTTCCTCTTGGATGCCGCTTGATCTCAGACTCTGTATTGTTTTATCATCATCAAATTCTCCGCACCACTTTGTGATTAAATCGGTTCATGCAGGTTACAAAACCATAAAAGATCAGGCTGCAGATTAAACCTCTCTGTTGTCATAACTTACGGCAGTGATCTCTTCTTATCTGCTTAATGTAAAATCAAGCAGGCAGGTTTGATATGCATGATGTCATTTGTTCCTTGAGCCTTCAAATGAAATGAATGCAACTCAGAAAAAAACGTCAGCTTGTCTCATTAGTGTACTATAATGACCTTCAAAAAAATGGGCACTGGGTCCCATCAGGTCCCATGGGGTAATATCTTTTCTGTCTTGTCAAGGCCTGGCACATAATGACATGTTTAATTAAAATCTAGACAAGAGGATTAGGCATTCTCTACAACACCCGTTCATTTCAGTTAACCGCAAGAGGCATTTATTTTCCATCAGCGGGCAGCAAACAACAACACGTGTCAAGCTTAGGCTACTACTTGACTGGCACTTTAATTTCCTCTTCATTTGTATTCTGTGTGCAAACTCAACCAATGTCATTACCAAGTCTTTTAAATGATTAAAACAGTGATAGTTTTTAGATGTGTCAAAATCTGAAACTCTGTACTGTATCTATTAAGTACTTTTAAATGATTAATGCATGTGTAAAGAACAAAACACAGCAGATGTACTGTATCAATTGTTTTTCAATTGTAATAATTTGGACCCCCAGTGATAGCAGACACTGTCTGAAGGGGTTTATCCTGTTGAAAAGATTAGTTAATAAATAAATAAATAAATCACCCCCAAAGCTGATTCTTTTCCCATAACATTTCATCCTAATTAATTCCACAGCACTTTGCCAGTGATTAAAAGTTTGATAAATTAAAAAATGGCATGTGGTACTTTTAAATAATTTATAGTTATGTTCAGTATTGTGGATTATTATACATACAGGCCACTTTTTCCATGGAATAAAAACATGTATTCTATTCCCTTCTAGCGGGTTTATTGATGGCATGCAATGTTGTTATCATATCGCTTATCCTCATTTATTATGCCACTCTCCCCAATGGAGAATGAGCGTGCAGTATTGTTACAATATTACACTTTGTCAAGACAACACGATGTCACACGCGAAGATCCAATGACAAAACTTTTCTGTTGCGCATGCACACAATCATTTCTTTGTCAGCTGGGAGAGAGAGAAGACAGGGTTAATTCAGTGCTAGGTTTAAGCACTAAATAAATAAACTGAAACTAAAGATGTGCTGAACACCCAAAAGGCTACCAAAACTTCAATATATATTCTTCACGCATATTTACAAGAGAAAAACTGGAAAAGAGACACGTCAGAGATGTAAAACTTCTGCGCTAGTGAGTGACTGTTACAGTTTGTACACAAACATGGTGGCAAGGTTTGCTTCATTAAAAGTGGAAGATTTAAAGAGAAAGACACGCTGAACACTTGAAAGGCTACCAAAATGTCACTGGATATTCTTCACGTATATTTACAAAAGAAAAACATACCAATGGACATTGAAAAACTGGGAAAGAGAGCAATAGCGGAAATATTGTTAAAGTTCTACTTGGAGGTGAAGAAAAATGATGGAGACTTTTACAAGAGGATTTCACTCATGGATTTCACTCAGCAAAGCCCTTTTGTTTTGAACAACTGCAATGTAACAATTAACTCCTACCAAAAGTAAGTCTGAACTTGAACTATCAATCTGTATATAGCTTGTATAAATTGGGTTGTTGTTCAGGCTTTTTGGACTTGTACCATTTTTATTGTTAGATCTTTGACTTTGTACAATGGATTGACAGAACATTGAATTACATTCACTCAAAATCAGCATTCAATATTGGTAAGTCCCCCCCCCCCCCCCTTAACTTTTTGTAAAATCTATAATTGTTCCATGAAATATGTATTATTAATAATAATAATAATAATAATAATAATAATGGCTTTTTCGTGGTATATCAGATTTATTCCATTCAGCGAGCATCATATTGAACAAGTCGAAGATGAGTTCAATATCATGCTAGCTGAATGGACTATAGCTGATATACCACAAAAAACCAGCCAATATTATTATTATTATTATTATTATTATTATTATTATTATTATACATACAGGACATTTTTTTGGTGGAATAAAAACATGTATTCTATTCCCTTCTAGCGGGTTTCATTCATTTGGTTTGATAGCATTCAATATTGTTAACGTATCGCTTATCCTACGTGTATTATGTCACTCTACCCAATGGAGAATGATTGTTGAATATGGTTTACGATATTGCATGGTTGTTAAGACAACATGACGTCACACATCGGAATTGATGCATATATTCAATGAGAGAATTTTCTGTTGCGCATGCGCAGAAACATTTCTTTGTTCACCAGCAGCGCCTGCAGTAAACTGTTGCAGTGAATTGAAAATGCCATAAGATACGTATTACATGTAAAACTTCTGTGCTAGCAAGTGACTGTAACAATTTGTAAACAAATCTATAATTGTTCCATCGAATGTGTATGTATAATAATAATAATAATAATAATAATAATAATAATAATAATAATAATAATGGCTTTTTTCATGGTATATCAGCTATATTTCATTCAGCTAGCATGATACTGAATTCATCTTCGACTCATTTAATATCATGCTAGCTGAATGGAATATATCTGATAGACCACTCAAAGCCAGCCAATATTATTTAAATGTCCATGAACCAAGTTAGTTCCTGTTATCACATATATTATAACAGCTAAAACCAGTTGTTCCCTCACCAGCCTTGTTGCTTTTTTTCCCTCTGTGAAGGTAATGAAACAAAAAACGCAGCTTGTCAGGTTACAGAGAAAATGCAAAGCTCAAAGTCTTCTATCCTGAAGGCTTTCCTGTGGAAAACTTAAACAGCTTTTCCTGTTTCCCTGGACTTTCTAACTTGACTGTATAGAAAGCATATACCTGTATAGAGACACTATAGAGTCCTTCCAAAAATTCTAACTAAACATCACCTCAGAGAAAGCTGCACTATTTTGTATTGATTTTAATAATTACTTGCATTATTATTATTATTATTATTATTATTATTATTGAGTGACCACAATACTCTGTAAATTGCTACTAATAGAAACAATAACATATTCTTACCAGCACATTAATATAAACCTTGCAGCTGGAATTTCTCTCAGAGCTACTGCTATAGAAAATTAATTAATCATAACCTAGCATTTAACAGCATTATGACTTAGACAACCTTTATTGTCATTCAGTATGCAACAAGTGTACACAGAACAAAATTTCATTGCAATTTGGCTCAGCACAGAATTAAATATGAAAGTGTATTAAATTATGCAGCAGCAAAAATGTTATAAAGTGCAATAGTATAAAGTCACCTGTGGAATTAGGAATTACTATAGTATAAATTGCTGTAACAGATTTTTTTTTTTAACTCACCTTGCAACATGATTGATGACTGGGGCAAAGTTAGTTGGTCCATAAAGCTGAACTGTCTTGAGACTCTGGTGGTATGCCTCTAGAATACCCTCCATGCCGTTACAGTATGGGTTATCTACATTACCATTCTTTAATTAAAAACAAGAGATATCATACATAATAGGTAAATAATTGGGAAAGTTAGTCACAGTCATGACAATCAAAGTAGTGTAATGCACTGTGAGTGAATGCAGATATGAACGTATTAAAAATGGCCTGGAATGGTGCAAATGGGGGTATAAAGAAGAGAAGAAGGGAGGGAGAGAAGATTAATTAAGTGTATTAGTTCACAGATATGAAGAACGCTACAATGTGAGTACTAAGCAATATAAGGGGTTTTTTTTCATAGAGCTTTATGCATACATTAAAGATAAACTAAGAAATGCAGTCATATAAAGTACTAGTTTCACATATATATATTAAATATACTGCAGATAAAATCTACACCATTAAACATTAAAAGACAACAATGCCTGGAAACTCAAAATGAGAATAAAATAGACAAATATCAGGCAACTATGCAGGGCTGTAAACATTACATCTTAATACAGTAATAATGAGCAGTGCAGTTTCTACCAGAGGAAACTCATGAGACACCCTGCCATCAGGGGGGAGTTTGGCTCCAAAGCCCAGCGCTGGGAACATCTTATCACTGTCATAATCCTGGATGATCTCCCCCACAGCCTTTAGTGCCATAGCATAGGCGTTCATCTGGTATGGGTTCATATAATGCAGAGATGTGGACTGAGATGGATTCCCTTAGAGAAGAGAAATGAAGACATGTTCTGTTTTACTACGAGCAGAAAATGGCAAACCCCCCCAACTATATTAAAAATTACCTATATTAAAAAAATAATAATAATAATGTAGCTGTCTGCCAGGAATAAGACATCCTTTTAAGAAAGGAGTCACACAGAGGCTATATCATTATAGAACAATTGGATGATCCTTTGAGGGTTGTGTGCATTTCTATCCGTCTTAAAAGCCCTTCATGCATATTTATTAACTAAATGAAAGTGACTAAGCTCGAAAGATGAAATTTTTAAGCACAAAGCTTCTCAGACAGAGAAAAACATTAATCATGCTTCTTTAGTTAATTATAATGTATTAAAATCTAAATTTGCGCACATGTAACATTTTAGATGTACCTTAGTGGATTCTTTTGTTTTTATGCTGTAAGCCCAATTCAGTATCATTAACAGCGCTTAGCCCGCAATTAACCATTCTGAGTGCGTGGTCATATACGGTAGAGGGACATCTGCCTGGAGAAAATCTACGATTGATTGATTGATTGATTGATTGATTGATTGATTGATTGATTGATTCTGAACAGTAAAGAAGAAAGATAAAAAATAAAAAATGCAATAATCAAAACATCGTCATAAACAATCAAAACTATCTATAAAGCTGCCCATGAGTTTCATCATTATTCATAAGTCAATGTTGTATTAAGTCAGAAAATAGCATAAAAACACAAGAAGAAATTCTCACCATTGGAAGCTGTGAAATCAATAGCCACGGTGAAATGGATCTGAGTGCTAGAAAACAGGGAGCAAGAGTTGAATAAGAAAAAGAAGAAATTACCAGAAATAAGAGAGAGATTTCATACCAAATATCACTGGAAAGGGACAAAAAAAAAAACCTTGACAATGAGCAAAAATATCAAGCTTGTTCACTCCAATTCATCTTGAAGCATAAACTCTCCAGACATTGCCTTGGCACGGAAGCCATCTGATTGAGCAAACTAGTGCAATCAGAGGCTCCCTATGGGCCTACATTGTGTTAGTTCATTTTCCTGCTGTGTGTTCCCTCTTTGTACAGCTCTGTACTGCCATCCTTCAGAATCTGCTTTGGATTTAGGACAGTTTTCCCAACCAAAATAATTCTTTAAATTGTTATGATAGTGACTGCAAAAGGGATTCCAACCAAATCATCCTGCAAAGGGCAATCTGCCCCAACACCTTCCTCTTTCATTCTAGCCAGCAGGCGACCATTGTCAGGTCAGTGGGAGACGCAGCCTAGCTGCTGATTGCAGGTGCTTTTCCATCATTTATTCCCTTCACCTGTCACAGCTAGCTACCCACAGATTCCTATAACAGGCCATTATAAATGTATGAGGATGGCAGAGCTCAAAGATATAGAATACTGCTGACAGCTGTCCAGAGTGCAAGCCAGTAGTGATTAGATCTGAAGAAAGAGTCCATGTATCTCAAAAGTATCTACAAAGAAGTTTCTGACTACAAATTGGTTGCTATTTAGGTTTTTTTGGTCCAGTTTTGATAGGAGTGTATAATATTAGTAATCACATAAGTAAGCATTTGAGATGACTTAATAACACAGTTTGAGATATTGTGTGAGATAATTACCTCCAACCAATTTTGTTGGAAGAGGTCATGTTTTCACCTCCATTTGTTTGTCTTTCCTCAACGTAAGTCAAAAAGCAGTGAACAAATTTTGAGGAAAGGTGGACCATGGGCCAAGGAACAGTTGATCAGATTTTGATGCAAATCTACAAATGTACTGAATGTGGATCCAGGTTTTTTTTTTTTTTTTTGCACTTCCCAACATAACTCAAAGTAGTGAATGGATTTTTGATGAAATTTGGTGTACAGCTTGAGTATTATCCTAGGTTCAAGTGATTTGATGCTGATAATCTGTGGCTTGATGGAGATAATGCACTCTACTGTGTGCCCTTCTAGTTTAGCTCTGCTGTTTTCATAATGGTAAACCAGAGACTATAAGCTTATTTTGCTTGCTAACTTCATTAGCTTTGTATATAGGGGTAACTTGTGCCTCGGCATGGAGGCTACCTTCTGATTTGCTTTGTTGATGTTTTAATATTTATATAATAGCTCCTAACATGGTGGCACGGTGGTGTAGTGGTTAGCGCTGTCGCCTCACAGCAAGAAGGTTCGGGTTTGAGCCCCGTGACCGGTGAGGGACTTTCTGTGCGGAGTTTGCATGTTCTCCCCATGGGTTTCCTCCGGGTGCTCCGGTTTCCCCCACAGTCCAAAGACACACAGCAAAATCCCCAGTGTTGAATTAACACCCAGAATGTTGATTTAACACCCTACTGTGTTTATATAGGTCCAATTGGACACAAATTAACTCTGAAAGTGTTAATTCAACACTGAGGAATTTGTTGTGCATGCAGGTTAGGTTAACTGGTGACTCTAAATTGACCGTAGGTGTGAATGTGAGTGTGAATGGTTGTCTGTGTCTATGTGTCAGCCCTGTGATGACCTGGCGACTTGTCCAGGGTGTACCCCGCCTTTCGCACGTAGTCAACTGGGATAGGCTCCAGCTTGCCTGCGACCCTGTAGAAGGATAAAGCGGCTAGAGATAATGAGAATGAGATGAGCTCCTAACACATCACAAAAACTAGAATGGCACATTGTAGAGTGCATACCTCCACCAAGCCATATATTATTAACATCCAAATCAAATCACTTGAACATAGGATAGCACTAAAGCTGTACATCAAATTTCATCAAAATCCGTTCATTACTTTTTGAGTTACGTTGGGAAAAGACAGACACACAAACAAATGAAGACAAAAACGTAACTTCCTCCAACAAAGTTGGGAAAGGTAAAAATCACATCATAAAAAGATCTATTCACATTGTTTGTTTCTTAGGGTGGTGTCTGTAATAAAATGTGAACAATCAAATTTCAGGTTTCCTTTTCTGCAAGTCCACATATATGTATTATATGATTGCATTGTTTTATTGCCTTTAATTGGAAAACACTGGAATGGTATTGCAGCATATACAAAAGTAGATAGATAGATAGATAGATAGATAGATAGATAGATAGATAGATAGATAGATAGACAGACAGACAGACAGACAGACAGACAGACAGACAGACAGACAGACAGACAGAGTGAGGCTTTATCCTGGCTATAGTTCATTGGGCTATTTAAGCATCTTCTGCTCTTTGTTTTTTATTCTAACAGGCATACTGAAGACAGGTAGTATAAGTTATGGACCGAGATTATCCATGGAGCCCTCATTATGATAATGGTCAAATTATTCAAATATTAGGCTCAAATTTGCTTATTAAACTTGTAATTTAACTAGAACTGTGAGTAAACTCACTATAGAATTACCCCCCACCCCCACCCCCCACGCTTACTAGCCTGTCATCGTATATTGCCATATGTAAGGGAATAAGTTGAATTATCTCCCGTTTGAAACTTCAGACCAGGATTATTTTCCTTCATGCACATCTTCAGGCGGTATACTGCAACTGTGTAAAGTTTCATCAAAATTCATCAAACCGTTTAGGAGGAGCTGCACTTCCAAACACATGGACAGATGGATGGATGGATGGATGGATGGATGGACAGGGTGATTCCTATATACCCCTCGCAAACAAATTTTATGTTTAATGTTTTTTGTTTTTATCTTTTTAGGTATAGAAATGCCATTCACTGGAAAAGAAAAGGCGTTTTGTGTGTTAGAGTACGCTCAAACACAGTCGAACAAGACTGTGCAGCAGGCATTTATGAGAAAATTCTCTAAAAATGCACCAGCTGCAATGCAGATTTGGACATTGCACAAAAAGTTCAAAGAGGAAGGCTGTCTGTGCAGGGCAAAAGGATCTGGACGACCATCAGCATTGGAAGAGACGGTCGAGTGGGTTCGCGAATATTGAAAATTTGTGAAATCATTCATGGAATCCACATGTCCTTGAATTTCTCATTCAAATTTTGAAGAATAAATCTTATATTGCTCAACATTAAACCTGTTCAGTTTCATTTGCCAAGACTATGTAGCTTCTGGAATATTTACATCTTAAATAATATCAAATTTTTTGAAACACTCTGTATAATCTGTGCACATGGAAGAAACACAAGAAAAACACTGATTGCAATAGAGTTTGAAAACAGTGTTACTCCCATAGCCTTGTAGCTCTTGTTCAAAACAAAGAAAAACTTTTTTTTTTGGCTGATTGACATGAGATTAGAAGAAAATTGTGTGCGCTTTATTTTTGGCAGAACTGTTCTTTCAAGTGCAATTTGTTTTGCTCCTTTCTCAATGCAAAGCAGTAGGATGTGATGTTAGCACAATGGTGTTTATTTATGGTTTCTCCTTATACTTACTTATCTTCATTTCTCGCACTCAGTCAGCTTCAAAGGTTTTTGGATTATTTCAAATTTACTACAAGAGAGCGTCCAGATTTGTACATTAATCTGTGTTATACTGTGTTATCTGTATTATACTGGATATCTCCAGCTACCATCAGGCTGTTCTGACAGAAGTGACTTCTTTTAGGATATGGTGATACTAGAATCTTATTATGACACTTACTTCACTAGACTTGTTTATGAATGTCACATTTTATAGAAGCTTCACTTTTACACAGAGTTTACGAATGTGATGTTGAAACAGAGTAATGTTTTATCTATGCAGAGCTGTCAGTGAGCTTTGAAAAAATGGACAGAAGATAAATACAGGGATAAGGAATGACCTCAACTCCTATTAGTCATCAGTCTTATAACTGTCTAGAAAAACTGTCTATAAACTGAAGGCTAAAGTTCTAATGTGTGATCTCTCTCTTTCTTTCTTTCTCTCTCTCTCTCTCTCTCTCTCTCTCTCACACACACACACACACACACACACACACACACACACACACACACACACACACACACACACACACACTCTACTCAGCTGATTCAACTTTATTGTGCACTTGCCATCCATCCAGTTTACTTTCTGAATGGATTAGGAGTTATGGTTATGAATTAAGATTACAGGAAACAGTATATAAGCTCTGTGTACATTGTTTCCAAGCGTTTTTTTTTTACCTAAATAGTAAAAATATTCTTTTTTATTTCACTCGACTACTTGGTAGAATGAAAATTATTTTCACAAAAAGATCTTTAGCATTGGTGTGAGTAAAATCCACTATAGAAAGAAATTCAACAGCATTTTAGCACAAACAGCAAAGGTCATGGGAATCAAAACAGGCGGACACATGACAGGAAGTTGTTTACTAGTGGATTAGATCACGTTCAAACAATGCGCATGGGAGCCATCAGTCCGCCATGGATCACTGGAGCCTGAAAGGTCAGTCATATCCCTCACAATCAACTCTCGTTCGTGCTCTCACACACCTCCTAACTCCTTGCCCTGTCCCATTTTAAGATTGACTGACACAGAGCAGAATTCTGTCATTAGATGAGGTATAACTGTGAAACATCTCCAGGCATGGATTAGAAATCAGGCTAGCCGTTGATCAATAAGGGAACACATGCAGCCCTGAGATAGCAGAACCATTAGGGCATATTAGAGCTGTTATCAACTACAGTAATGTGAGGCTAGTTATCACCCAAATACTAAATTGCATAAGATTGGTGTGTGGTTCGGGTATATGAGTGTGTATAATTTACTTCTTTTGTTTTTATTACACACTGCAAAGAATGGTTATAATCAATATAGCCAGACTTATCTAGTAATTCCAATTATATGTAAGATTATAATAAAGCAAATATATATAGCTTTGTTCTATTGGCAGATTTTTTTCTTTTCATTTTAAGCATTAATTGCAGTAAGAAGCAAAATTATCTATGACGAGAATAAGAAATTTTAAAACTTGAAATGGGTTACATAATTTAAAAACAGGCTGAATAATCCTATGTTTGATTTATAATAATCTCATCAGAAGAAATTTTATAAATTTGTCCATACTGAAGGTATTTTCACTTGCCATCATTTCTGTAGCGCAATAGCACTGCCAGATGTAACAATTTCTAACTCTTGTTAAAATCCTGTATATTACAAGCAATTCAGTTCAAATATGCTTGCTTATGAATTATTCAGAAGGTACAGGAGAAGCTAGGCCATGGCACAATGTGAAACCAAAAAGGAGTAAATTGCATTTTAATGTGATGTCTTGATAATGACTAGTAGAAAATGATTTTGTACAAAATGTGGAACTGTATGAAGGTAAAGGTGAGTAGAAAAAAAAGCACCATAGCAAATAATATCAATTTCAAAGCACAGCAGTATGGTAGGAGGCACAGAACAAACAGATTACTGTTTTCCTGTAATCAAGGTATCAATTTCGAAGGTCTTTTCATCAGGGCGAGCTAAAGAAGACCTGGCAACACAAAATGATGAGAACTGTACTGATAATAATAGCTCTGTTTGTTGTGGCTGGCTTTGCTACGGTATGTGTCTTATCAATGATACCCACACAGTGTCAGCTATGTCAGTGTCCTTTTGCTATTGAACAAAATGTGGTGAGTAGAAAATAGAAGCGAACATTTTGTGTTGTTCTTTCATAGCTTCCTTGTTCAGATGATTATTTTTTCACCATTTTATTCTACCATTAAAGAATAGTCTTTAAAATGCTCAAACCTGTAAGAAGACAAAACTAAGATGTTTTTCTTTCCATAGTGTGTACGTGTTTGTTCATGTGAGTATTTGTACTCACCCTGCTTTGATGTAGTCTAGGAAAGTATGTTCCGCCTCAACAAAGAATGAAAGCAACGTCACCTTGGGAATTAGAGAAATGATAACATTTACCCACAGATATGTATACCATATGTTCCACACAACACATCTGTTTCATAATGTGCCATCAATCTATAAAACACACAAACATTATCACAGCAGCGCATTGCTGCTCATTAGTATATGAGCTGCACAATATATAATTTTTCAATAGGCATATAACAATTTGCCCAATTGACGATTCGATTTTCCCATGATATTTTTGAAAAATTTTATCACCAAAAACCCCAACATTTATTTTCCTATTCTTTATCAACTTAAATATTCCATTTGTTAAATTTACATAAAAAACTTTTGTTTCATTTTCTTAATAACCAACAATAATTACTTGCCCACATTTGTAAAGGTTGGCATAAAATGTAATAGCCTATTAACTCAAATATTCCTTTTAAAAATTAAAAAAGTTAATTATAAATAGACCTTTTCTTATGAAACTTTTATGAACATACTACCTGTATTTGCTTCTCTTTTCTTTAGCATTCAGCAGTCTGTCAAAAGAGAACTCTGATTTCTTGTTAAATCTATTTGTATAGTCAATCTCATACAGCTCTTTCCCATTTTAGATCTGTTTTTTTGTGTGTGTGTGTGTGTGTGTGTGTGTGGGGGGGGGGGGGGGGGGGGGGGTTTCTTCCTTGTGTGGCGCTGTGTTAGTGCTGCATTACTTCTGCCTATGGTGAAGTCATGCATGTTTCTGCTATTGTATGCTATTGGAAAAACTAAGAGACTACAGCCTCAAAATAATCACTATTCATTTTTATTTCATCGATTTGAATCATCATAAATTTGTATTGCAATTTAGCACAACTAACAAAACATATTTTGAGAATGTGTTTTGAGAAGCCTAACGAATCTCAAACAAAACAGATCCTGGCATAATCCTGGCATCCACTTTATGAAAACAGACAATTTTTGTTTAAAATTATCTTTAACCATGTTACATTTTAAGTTCCCTGGTGTATTTTAAGGCATCTCAGTCTACGCCAACAAATCATGAAGTTGGATTTTTATCCATATTTTGTGCTTCTAATTAGTATTGTTATGATTAGCCTATAAAGGGAGACCCAATGTCACTATGCTACCGTAAACCAGATGATAGACTGTTTATGTGTTTAAACAGTGTCACCAGTGCAAACTAAACAAGAGATTTATTACTCATAGTAAAGAGGTAGACAAATCACTATCTCAGGCACCGGGGACAAGCAGAATTTATGCCCAGAGTATTAGGGTGGTTGTTTTTTTTGTTTTGTTTTGTTTTTTGCCTGTCAGACAAGTGAGTTTAGCAAAAAAAAAAATACAAAATAAAAAAATTGGGAAAAACTTTCTTAATACAAAGTTAAAAAAAAAAAAAACAAGCTTAAACTTAATCTACTCCATGGTGGTGTGACACAGCTTAGAGCTGTATCTATAGCTCATGCAACTCATTCTGAACCAAAGCCTGCTGCACTAAACTAATTGGTTGGCCTAGTCTAGTTGACAGTTGAATGTTTCTTAATAGATGGATTTATTAGCTTGCATGATGACAGACGACAATGTCAGGAACATGCAAGTATGTCAAAACACTGACAAAACTGAGCAAAATAATGCCCAGGTCAGACGGCAGGCTGCAACTAGTTTTCAACTACTTGCGTCTACCAGCGATAACAAAATCACAGGTAGACACAAGACTGGTCTTGCGTCGATGCACGACGATGCAGATAATGGCAGAGTGTTGCAGAGGGTCTTTAGTAGAGGCAGGTTGATGCAAGAGCATCACAATATGTTCGCTTCCAATCGGTGCAAATAGCAGGTTGATGCATGTGGAGGCAGGTGGTCGTGCAACACTTGAGTGACCAATCACGGGTTGAAAGCAGTTTGGAGTGTGTGGAAAAGAAGAGAGGAAGGCAAAAATGCAGTTCACACAAACTCTGGGACTTCCACAATACTCACAGTTGATTAACTTACTACAGCAAAATTCTCAGAGTTAATTTCCCAGTGTAAAGCAAAAGTGTTAAAATATAGAGTTGAATTGACACTGTAAAAAGTTGATTTAACTTTAGGAAGTGTTAAATTAACACTGCAGAGATTGGGACAAAATAAACACCAGCATAGTCTTAAAACTGACTCTCTCAGAGTTGATTTAACACTATAAATTTTGCTGTGTACACTTCAACCTTACCATGCCCGGTTGAATGGCGCTATCTTATCATACATGAACAAAATAGAGGCCACACATTCCCTAAACGTTACTCTTGAGTTGAGGAGCAAAAAGAAAAGGAGCTCATGAACAGACACCCATTTCCAGCAAGGTGCGCGGCTCAACTAACAGAAAACACAAGCGCGAGCTGATGACGCTGCCTCTCTAGGTAACACAGCATGTCTTAAACTGCATATCACGGGTAAATTCAGGAGCAAGATCAATGTAATTCTCCTATTTTATATTAAACTTTGGTCAAATATCTGTCACATTTTGCATTTTGTGCAATTTTTTTACCTTGCGCAATACCAGAAAAATTCAGTTGAAATCAAGCCATTTGAGGTGAACTGGTCCGCCTCTGAAAAAAAACTTGGCATTTGGATTTCCCGGGAAACATTGATTTCCTTGACGTTGCGCGCAGGACGCCTCCTTCTGAATCCTACGTCAGCGCTGGTTTGTTTATGAGAAAACGACCGGTGGTTTTCTGCAAATTTCTTCAATGTTATCACGTAATTATTAAAATGGTTAACAGATGTATCGTAGGAGGGTGTAGCAATACCAATCTTGATGGGATTAGTACTCATCATTTTCCAAAAGACTGGACAATGAGAGAGAAATGGGAGCGCTTGGTCTACACAGGCTGTGCACTGAAACCATGCAAAGCTCGCGCAGCCTGCTGGCGCTTCCACAGGTGACGTCACGAATCTGGTTCCAGACTCCCTTGGAATTTTTCCAGACGCGTTTTGTTATTTTATTTTTTTCTGCTGTAGACAGATGGCCTTGTGCAAAATTACCCTTCTGGATGAGTGTGTAAAGGGACATACTTTCATATAAAAAAAAAAACGAAATTGGTCCAGAATATGCACTTTAAAGGCACATTTTGACTGTTACAACATCTGACTACAACAAAGGATTTGGCTCAAAACGCCTGAGTCCACTCACCACCCGACCGATCGCAGGTTGCAGCATGCGTTTTTCTGCCATCTGACCTGGGCATAAAGTTAAACACAAAGCCATGGGCGTAGCGGACGCGGGGTACATGTCCCCCGCACTTCCCGTATTTGTGCCCTCTGTCCCCCACACTTTTTACAGCCATTACAACCACTCAATTCATTTTTAACATGTGGAAACACGTTTTTCCGAGCCGCCTCTAAACGCATCATGAGCAGACAGAGCTGAGGCGGCAAACAAACACCGCTGTTGTGTGTGATCAGAGACGCTTTAGAAAATATTGTATGAGTATCTTTGGTGTGATTCAGATCTGGGCAGTGCTTCTGTATGTTCAGCAAACCAGCCAAGAGGCTAAAGACTTCAGATAGTTTTTTTTCCAAACAAACCGTGTAAGTTGAGTAATGCTGTTGAATGTAGATAATGTTTAGCTAAAAGATGACAAATAGATGTCAATTTAGTTAGTTAAGCTAGCTAGCTAACTTAGAGGCGGTAGTAACTAGTTACATTTACTCCGTTACATTTACTTGAGTAATTTTTGGATAAATTGTACTCTTAAGAGTTGTTTTGTTGCAAAATATGTTTCACTTTTACTTGAGTAATATTATTCTAAAGTAACAATACTCTTACTTGAGTAACTTTACTATTTTGGCTACTCTAAGATTATTCACTTCTGGGTAGAAAATAAGAAGATAAATGTATTTGTGTTCCTTTGACTGTTATTTTTGTAAAGATTTAATTTATTTTTGTGGTAGTTAAAGTGCATGAATTTGCTGATTATTATTACTGTATTCCTAATTCTATTTCAAAATGTTGCTTTCCATATATTTTTTAATCTTTATTGCCACAATAGAAAGAGCAGGGAGAGAGAGGAGACAGTGGACCAGAGGCCAACAGGGATGATTATGCAGGGTCACAGGTGAGAAGAGAATATAACTAGCTATGTCACTACTACTATTCTTAATTCTATTTATAAATTTTACTTTATAGATTTATAGATTTTGACTTTAGATTTTGATAGTACAACCCCGATTCCAAAAAAGTTGGGACAAAGTACAAATTGTAAATAAAAACGGAATGCAATGATGTGGAAGTTTCAAAATTCCATATTTTATTCAGAATAGAACATAGATGACATATCAAATGTTTAAACTGAGAAAATGTATCATTTAAAGAGAAAAATTAGGTGATTTTAAATTTCATGACAACAACACATCTCAAAAAAGTTGGGACAAGGCCATGTTTACCACTGTGAGACATCCCCTTTTCTCTTTACAACAGTATGTAAATGTCTGGGGACTGAGGAGACAAGTTGCTCAAGTTTAGGGATAGGAATGTTAACCCATTCTTGTCTAATGTAGGATTCTAGTTGCTCAACTGTCTTAGGTCTTTTTTGTCGTATCTTCCATTTTATGATGCGCCAAATGTTTTCTATGGGTGAAAGATCTGGACTGCGGGCTGGCCAGTTCAGTACCCGGACCCTTCTTCTACGCAGCCATGATGCTGTAATTGATGTAGTATGTGGTTTGGCATTGTCATGTTGGAAAATGCAAGGTCTTCCCTGAAAGAGACGTCGTCTGGATGGGAGCATATGTTGCTCTAGAACCTGGATATACCTTTCAGCATTGATGGTGTCTTTCCAGATGTGTAAGCTGCCCATGCCACACGCACTAATGCAACCCCATACCATCAGAGATGCAGGCTTCTGAACTGAGCGCTGATGATAACTTGGGTCGTCCTTCTCCTCTTTAGTCCGAATGACATGGCGTCCCTGATTTCCATAAAGAACTTCAAATTTTGATTCGTCTAACCACAGAACAGTTTTCCACTTTGCCACAGTCCATTTTAAATGAGCCTTGGCCCAGAGAAGACGTCTGCACTTCTGGATCATGTTTAGATACGGCTCCTTCTTTGAACTATAGAGTTTTAGCTGGCAACGGCGGATGGCACGGTGAATTGTGTTCACAGATAATGTTCTCTGGAAATATTCCTGAGCCCATTTTGTGATTTCCAATACAGAAGCATGCCTGTATGTGATGCAGTGCCGTCTAAGGGCCCGAAGATCACGGGCACCCAGTATGGTTTTCCGGCCTTGACCCTTACACACAGAGATTCTTCCAGATTCTCTGAATCTTTTGATGATGTTATGCACTGTAGATGATGATATGTTCAAACTCTCTGCAATTTTACACTGTCGAACTCCTTTCTGATATTGCTCCACTATTTGTCGGCGCAGAATTAGGGGGATTGGTGATCCTCTTCCCATCTTTACTTCTGAGAGCTGCTGCCACTCCAAGATGCTCTTTTTATACCCAGTCATGTTAATGACCTATTGCCAATTGACCTAATGAGTTGCAATTTGGTCCTCCAGCTGTTCCTTTTTTGTACCTTTAACTTTTCCAGCCTCTTATTGCCCCTGTCCCAACATTTTTGAGATGTGTTGCTGTCATGAAATTTCAAATGAGCCAATATTTGGCATGAAATTTCAAAATGTCTCACTTTTGACATTTGATATGTTGTCTATGTTCTATTGTGAATACAATATCAGTTTTCGAGATTTGTAAATTATTGCATTCCGTTTTTATTTAAAATTTGTACTTTGTCCCAACTTTTTTGGAATCGGGGTTGTATATAATTTTAAAGAACTAAAGTCGGTTCCCTGGTGCTGTGCTGTTTGTGGTTATGTGGTTCTTTAGCTGCTAAGGAGAGGTGCAATTGAATGCGAGAGGATGATAAATCACTCAATAGACCTCTGAACAATTTGTCCCCCTCACTTCTAAAATGATGGCTACGCCCCTGCACAAAGCCATCATATACATAAATGTCCTGCTTAATGCATGAAGTCAACTTGTGGTTAAATATAGCAAAAGAAAACTGAGATGCTAGCTACACTCGAATATCATTTACATGTTTTTGCAGGACAGAATAAAAAAGTTTCATAGCTAAAACTTTAGCCAACGACTTTTGTCGATGAGCTACATTAGAAACTTTGTTAAAAGTTAATAATAATCACACTCATTTGTTTTACTTTGTTTATATTAATGCAGTTAACTAGCTAGTGTGCAATTTATTGTTATTATAGTACACTAGCTATCATTTTTTGCCTAGTCAGTTAGGTTTCCAGGTATCCAAGGGACCACTCTTGCATAAAATAAATAACACATCCTGGATTTAAAAAATAGTAAATACTCCATTCTCAAAGATGTAACACTAATCACAAACTGATGCAGACACTGAACATAAAGCAGTGTAGTTTATTGTTTACATCATATTTGCCTCACTCTAATGACTAGAAACACTGGATCCATTTAATGATGTTGGTCTTGGGTTTAGATATCAATAGCACAACAAAAATCAACAGCTACCAAAATAAATGTATAATATTTAATGCAAAGCTAAAGACATGAATAATTTGACATTTGTAGACCAGAGACTCACTGTTCCAGAGTTGATGTATCTTCTCTTCTTTGTTTTCTTTTTCGCATTCACCACCTGAAATCCCAAAATTACTCTTCAGGGATGTTTTAGACAAGTTAAAAAGAGCAATGGATATGTGAAAAAAAAATTCAGAGCTGTCATCTTTAACAAGAGATCAAATAAACTATATTTCTAAATAAAATAAAACAAAACAAAACAAAAATCACATGAATCTCTATTGAAAGAAATCACAGCTGTAAGTCTTGGCAGACTTGGTGTGTTGATCTGATCTCTTTGAGTCCTGCTGGGACTGTCATGCTCCATTACACCTGTTTTCATGTCCTATTTCACCCTACAGGGATAATACTGTAGTACACCTACTAGATTAGATTAGATTAGATTAGATTAGATTAGATTAGATTAGATTAGATTAGATTAGATTAGATTAGATAAAACTTTATTGATCCCTTTGGGAGGGTTCCCTCAGGGAAATTAAGATTCCAGCAGCATCATTACAGATAAACAGAGAAAAGAAATAGAGAAAACTTCTAGATAAATTAAAATAAATTAAGTATTTACATAATCAAATATAAAAAGAATAAGATATGGGGAAGAGGGGAGAGAAGGGGGGGTGGCGGCAGGAGAGATATTGCACTTTATATTGCACATTGTCCGGTATTGCTTATTGTTAGGCTAGGCTACTGCTCCTTCCCATCCTCTGTCCTCCTGTTACCCCTCCTCCCCCCCAGAAAGGAGTTGTACAGTCTGATGGCGTGAGGGACAAGGAGTTTTTGAGTCTGTTCATCCTGCACTTGGGAGCAAGGCCGGATTAACTATATGGGCCTGCAGCACAGTGCCCAGGGGCACTAACCACTCACAGCCGGGGGGGGGCACCACATGACAGAAACTTTAAAAATATTTTTCGTGAATGTTTGTACACTTAAAATGGTTATACACCTGACATTGTTAAATAGTCATATATAATTCATTATGAACACTAATTTCATAAGAACAACAACAATAATCATAATTCTGAGCAAGAGTGGCCTATGTGACCATTAACCCCCCCCCTTTCCTCAACCTGTCAGTTGAGCCAGTCCACCTACGGTGAAATGTATCAATTTTTTAAAAACCGCGGTAGAAATGAAAAATGGACAGACATCAATTGAGTGGTTGTGCGAAGAGAAAATTAAAAAAAGAGAAAGACTCCAGGCGTGTAGCTGCAATTAAAAATGTTCCAGTGTTAGATCGTTTTTTTATAAAAACATCGACAACTGCTGTCACTACCAGCGCTGAAGCCGAAGCTAGTGAAATCAGCGATGCTAGTGAGGGAGATGGCCCTGCTAGCACTAGCTGGGGAGATGCTACAACCACAGCCAGTGTTAGCCGAGGGGTCGGCGACGACGAGGATCCCCTTGAGGAAGATGGGAGCGAGGGAGACCCCGGGGAGGAGGATATGTGCGAAGCCAATTTAAGCCAGGTAGCGATCAGTTCACACCATGGTGATGAGAAGGAAGACAAGGGTGTTATGGATGTCAACCCAGCGCAGCCAACGTCAGTAGAACACTTCTCTATTTCAACTGATCCTGTGCTATGGGGAGATCTAATGGAGTTGAAAAAAGAACTGGCTATTGCTAATGGTCCCGCCACCTACCACAACCGAGCGGCTAAATATGCAGCATCCGCACGGCACGATGGTAAGAAAACCAGATTTCTTACAAATGATCTCTTTCAATGCCAGCTGCCGAACAAACAGTCAGTGTCCAGAGGTTGGCTAATCTACTCCCCTTCAACCGGCATGGTTTATTGCTTCGCGTGCAAATGCCTGGCTGTGCAGCAAAATGCCTTCACATCGGGATACAGTGACTGGAAACACCCCGACCGGGTCACAGCTCATGCTTTGAAGGTTTTTATTGAGACATACAAATATATGCTGCTCATTTTTGAATAAGACATTTCAATATGCCTACATGCATATCGTTGGTTGTTTTCAGTGAATTTGATGGGCTGATGTAGCCTACTTAATAAATTTTCAATGAGGAAGAATGGCCTTGTTTATGTGTACTATTGTTTATGTATATGCTACTATTTTTGACAGCAAAGGGCAAGGTTTGTGAGTGTGTGCAGGAGGTTACTGAACACATGTGCGCAGGGTGGTGGTGGGGGGCACTTGAGGTATAGTGCCCAGGGGCACCGCATTGGCTTAATACGGCACTGCTTGGGAAGGAGCATTCTGTCTACTACACATTTTCTCTCTTTTTCCCATCCTTATGAATTGTTCAAAACACAAATTCTGATCTTCTCAGCCCTCAGTGTTATTTCCTGCTTCCTTCCAAATTTCTCACTTCTGTTCACTTTCAGATAGGCTGGAATAAATTAAACAGTTCGTTAGCTTGTAATAGTTTCTGTGCTCTCTTTGTTCCTGTTCAGTATTTTTCTCTCTCATGCACTGATTTATTAAAGGTTTGCCATTGTGAAAATAAGAACAAACTTGTTAACACCTACAAGAAATGAGCAAGCTGAGTTGCTCGCAGGGTCTCCAGATGATTGTGTCTTTCACATGAACTAGCATGTCTCCACTTTGTATTGGTGGTTACTGATGTATTCTGGGACATTTCTACCTTAAAGTTTAAAAAAAAAAACACTTGGTGTCAGGCTTGTAGTACTCGAGTCTGACTCGTGCCCTAATTTTAAGGACTCGTGACTTGACTTGGATTTGAGCACTGATGACTCGGACTCAGACATTAACTGCATTCAAACTCATAAATTGGAGATGAGGACTCGGATATTTTCTTTATTTTTTGTAACATGCCATAATAATTTGGCATAAGATATTTATATCTATATTCATTTTTGAACTAATTTCGTGTAAGAATGTCAAACCTGCGCACCTTGGCACGTGCATCAGATAGACTCTGGCGCACTCCGAACAGCAAGTGCATCAAACGGACTCTCTTGCACGTCATAAATGACTCGCACCTGCACAGGATTAAGGCGCAATCACCTTACCGAGTCTTATTTCCTTGTTTGGTTTCCTGATCCCTGAGTTCCTGTTTTTCATCTTTGATTCTGCAGAGTCTACGATAGCCTGTTTGTGCCTCGCTTGACTTATTGCCTCTTTCACTGTTTTACGATTTTGCCTGCCATTCTGGATTGTTTACCTGTCTTCACTTGTATTAATAAGCACACCTTCTGCACTTACATCCGTCTCCCAACCATCTCTGACAGAATACTTCGCACTCCCTAACAAACAGAATGCACATTCACCTGTTCATACGTCATGTTCAGGAACAAACTAATGTTAAGGGCGCTAAAACAGCCACCGTCAAAAGGTGCGATTGGAGTCTTGTTCTCAGACTCGACTCGGATCAATAGTGGACTCAACTCGGACTCAACTTGAATTTTTTTGAATGACTTGGACGTAACTGGGACTTGAACACTGGAGACTCGAGGTTTAGTGACTCATCTACAACACTGCTTGGTGTCAATGTGAATTGATTAATTTTACATCCGAAATGCAGCTGACTAAGCCTGAAAGTCACTTTGGTAACTTCATTTGTGTGTGAAAATTAATATTTGTGGGAAGGTCATTCCTGTTAGTTGAAGACCATTTACTAGTTCTTAATAATGAGAAACCTATGGTGAAGTTTGTTTATAAGATATTCATTGCACATTTGCACTTCTTTTAACAGAGCCTTTAGTTTTCACTGACATTCCTTATTAACATAATACACACTCATTCTTTATTCTTTTATTCATTTATTCATACTGTATTTTAAACAGGTTTTCAACCTGTCATTCTGCCTTAAGCTGGTTTATACTTGAGTTTTAGTTTCAATTTACGGTACTTTTCAGGGAGCCTGCTTTACATGGTTGATATGCTCAAGGCAACACAGGCCTGGCTAGCTTGATTGTCAGTTGTCCTGGCACAATGAGGCTTTTTTTTGCCTGCTTTCTTCACTTGACTCTGGCACTATGTGGCCTCAGTATGGAGTGGCGTGAACAGCAGATACAGGTGCAGAGCCCCCTAAGAAGAAAAAGGTAAGTTCTTTTGCCACCTTGCAGTGGCACAAAAGCGGGCAGAAGATACCATTGAGCAGTCCCAGTGAAGAGACGAGAATGATCTTTGAGGATTAGAGGAGCTAACAGTGGAGCCAAATGCAAGAACTGTTCGAGGTAAGTAGAGAACTCAATTGAGCCTGGTACAGCCTCCTCATATACAGAGACAGCCCCTGACGTGCTATCAGTGTATCATTCTCTCAACTTGAAGCAGAGCTTTTTTGGGCCAACAGCACTGATAGCTGGACATCAGAGCAGACTGAAGATTGTAATGAAAAGCAAGAGCACAGCTCAGCAGCAGCACTGAATGCACTAATGGCTGATAAGTGGCTAATCTATTTCGTAGCACATCTGTAGTGGAAGTGGTTAAGCTATTCTCTAATGTGTTAATTTCATTGATGGGTTTATGTGCATTTAAAAGTACAAGCTGTTACTTAATAAAAGGGCAGGCATACTGGCTACAATGACAGATGCAGAAACCCTAGGATTGCGATCACCGTTTCCAGTAGAGACCCACCACCTCATGAGTAGTACAGGCTGATATACTTTAGAACATAAAGCTGCACTGCGAATGCACTGATTGCTTGTACATATGATACATGGGTAAATATAAGTTACATCTTCGGTACACTCGCGACTAGCCCTAAGGGAAATAATCCCTGCATCAAGCCATGGGAGCCACAGCAATAGCAATAAATCACTGTGCTGTTAATGCAGGAGAGGAGACAAGTTTTGTTGGTTCAAAGGGAGCTCAGTAAAAACATTCTGCACCAGCTGTCACTGGGACCTAGACAGGTCTTTATCACACAGACCTGAGAGGCATTAAATGATTGCTTCCTACTGTGTGAAAGAATAGCAAAACATGTGATGCAACAACACTGTCCACAGGGTGTCATTTACAGTTCTGACTATTGGCCAACATCAAACACACAAGTTCTTAACCCAAGCCTGTTGGTTATACTGACTGTGGAAGTGCAGTTGCTGCTAGAAAAACAGGCAGTAGAAATAATACTTTTGAAATAGGATTTTAGATGTAAGAGACTTTTTTTTCATAATGAATGCAGTTCCACATGCAATGCATAGCAGATGTGAAGTGAATGATGAGCAAACATAATTGGTTTGTAACCACAGATCTGAAGAATGCACTTTCCAGTTTCTCTGGAACACAGATGATGGAACACAATTGGTTTTCGATTTTAAAATTAACTGGATTATTTCTAACAAACATGATCAAACATTCAAATATTCTGTTTATTGTTTGCATACTGTTGTTATTGTGTGTTCTTTCCTTTACCATATCATGTACTTGCCTTTCATTTACAAATTATATATATATATATATATACACACCTATTTTTTTCATACACATATATATATATATATATATATATATATATATATATATATATATATATATATATATATAAATAATCTCATTATCTCTAGCCGCTTTATCCTGTTCTACAGGGTCGCAGGCAAGCTGGAGCCTATCCCAGCTGACTACGGGCGAAAGGCGGGGTACAGCCTGGACAAGTCGCCAGGTCATCACAGGACTGACACATAGGCTACGTTTACACTAGACCGTATCTGTCTCGTTTTCTTCGCGGATGCACTGTCCGTTTACATTAACCCCCCTGAAAAAGCGGGGAAACGGGAATCCGCCAGCGTCCACGTATTCAATCTAGATCGTATCAGCTCCGGTGCTGTGTAAACATTGAGAATACGTGAATACGCTGTGCTGAGCTCTAGCTGGCGTCTCATTGGACAACGTCACTGTGACATCCACCTTCCTGATTCGCTGGCGTTGGTCATGTGACGCGACTGCTGAAAAACGGCGCAGACTTCCGCCTTGTATCACCTTTCATTAAAGAGTATAAAAGTATGAAAATACTGCAAATACTGATGCAAATACTGCCCATTGTGTAGTTATGATTGTCTTTAGGCTTGCCATCCTTCCACTTGCAAGTAATAAGTGATATGCGCTGGGATCTCACACACAGCGGCTCAGTCCCGAATCGTGGCTTGTTCACTTCACTCGCGCGCTCTGTGAGCTGCGCAGGGCCGGAGTGCGCACCCTCCAGAGGGCACTCGCTGTTCATGGCGGAGTGATTTGGAGCGCAGGATGCCTGCGGAGCCGAGCGTATCCGCGTATTGGTGTTGCTGTGTGCACGGCTAACGGTTTTAGTGTAAACGCGAATCGTTTTAAGAACGTTAATCTGATGATCCGCTGATTCGACGTAATGTAAACGTAGCCATAGACACAGACAACCATTCACACTCACATTCACACCTACGGTCAATTTAGAGTCACCAGTTAGCCTAATCTGCATGTCTTTGGACTGTGGGGGAAACCGGAGCACCCGGAGGAAACCCACGCGGACACGGGGAGAACATGCAAACTCCACACAGAAAGGCCCTTGTCGGCCACGGGGCTCGAACCCGGACCTTCTTGCTGTGAGGCGACAGCGCTAACCACTACACCACCATGCCGCCATATATATATATATATATATATATATATATATATATATATATATATATATATATATATGAAGAAAAAATAGGTGGTGCAGGGTTGCAGGCAAGCTGGAGCCTATCCCAGCTGACTATGGGTGAGAGGCAGGGTAAACACTGGACAGGTCACCAGGTCATCGCAGGGCTAACAAAGAGACAAACAACCATTCACACTCACACCTACAGTCAATTTAGAGCCACCAATTAGCCTAGCCTGCATGTCTTTGGACTGTGGGGGAAACCGGAGAATCCGGAGGAAACCCACGCAGACACAAATGGCCCTTTTCCACTACCCTTTTTCAGCTCACTTCAGCTCGCTTCAGCCCGACACGGCTCGCGTTTCGACTATCTAAGAACAGCACGACTCAGCTCACTTCAGCCCTGCTCAGCCCCCAAAACTCGCACGGTTTTGGAGTAGGGCTGAAGCGAGCCAAACCGAGCTGAGTGGGGCTAGGGGCGTGAGGAGACACTCCCCTGTGCACTGATTGGTGAGGAGGAGTGTCCTCACATGCCCACATACGCCCCGCGAGCACGCTGGGATCTGTAAACACCGTAAACCCGGAAGAAGGAGAATTACGAGAATTATGAAGCCTTATGCGCCTCGCCTCATCTATACGCTCTTGCCAGTATCTGTTGGCGTTGTCGGCGACAACAAGCCACAGCACCAAGACCAGCAACACTAACGACTCCATGTCCTCCATGTTTATTGTTTACTCTCCGGGTTGTGAGACTACCACTTAAAAGGTCACTGATGTCACTGTTTGCGCCGCCTAACGACATCACCTGACGTCCACCCACTTTCGCTAACTCCACCCAATGTGTCCACCCACTTCCAGCCAGCACGGTTCAGCGCGGATGTAGTCGAAATGCAACTCCAACAGCCCCACTCAGCTCGACTCAGCATGGCACGGCTCAGCCCAACTCAGCCGCGTTGGTAGTGGAAAAGTGGCATTAGAGAACATGCAAACTCTACACAGAAAGGCCTGTGTCGTCCACTGGACTCAAATCCAGGACCTTCTTGCTGTGAGGCGACAGTGCTAACCACTACACCACTGTGCCGCCTCACATAGATAGATCAATCGATCGATCTAGCAAATAGTCTTGCACCATCCAGACAACTACACTGTCAGAAGTAGGAGTACAGTAGGAGTCCATTTCTGTACCTTGTTCTGTTGCTCATTTCTGTACCGAGTCCTCCTCTCCAATTTATGAGTCCAAATGCAGTTAATGCACGAGTCCGAGTTCAAGTCCGAGTCATCAGCGCTCAAGTCCAAGTCAAATCACAAGTCCTTAAAATCAGGGCACGAGTCGGACTCGAGTCTGAATACTACAAGCCTGTTTTGGACTATACTGCACACATTCACACTGTTTTTGAATCTTATACGGAGTGGAAAGGTAAATATATCATGGAGGACAAGGTTTCACATTTACAGAGGAACAAGACATGGCTATTATACATCTGGTTTTGGCCAACAATGCCATTAGGCTCAGGGAGATGAGATCATATCCTATATAATGCAACAGTGTTCAACAACATCGATGCCTATTGATATTGCAATGTGTCAACCAATTGAGAATGAAGCAACTGTACAAGGTGTCAAAGATCTGTGACATGACTAGGTGGATGTATATATGCAACACTATTTCCAGGACTTCAAACTTCCAGATACAAAGCCAGAGTATAAGGAATATACCATATTTACTGATCTTATATCCTTTTGTCTGTTACAGACAATATTGCAGATGGATGCTCTTGCGATTCTCCATGAATATATTTATGTGGATGAGGTTGGCTTCAGCCTCACCAAAACCTGGCACACAGGGACAAATGCAATAGGACAGAGGGTCATTATCAATGTCCCTGGACAGCCTGGGGGAAATGTGACCATGTGTGCTGCCATCACCACCATGCCACACTTGGTTCTTACAACACTGCCCATATGCTCACTTTTTTGGAAGCAATTCACAATAAGCTTTTTCCAGATCAAAATCCAGATCCACAGCAGCCCAGATTTGTGGTATTATAGGACAGTGTACGTTTTCACCAGGCTGTTCTGGTCCAAAACTGGTTTGCCACTCATCCACAGTTCACAGTTGTGTACTCCACCACATACTGACATTTTCTAAATCCTATTTGGGAATTTTCCTTCTACATGGTGCTGGAAAGTGTATGATTCTCAGCCCTATGCCTGCATGCTGCTTCTCCAGGCAATGGAGGAGGCATGTAGGGACCCAGATGCTGTCTCTTTCCAAGGTTGGCTACACCATTCTCTGCAATTCTTCCCTCTGAAAATATAGCATGATATGGACAGAGTATAGCAAGTATTGTAAGCAGACCCAGCCTGGAGGAGGACTGCAGCTTAGCATTGGTGATTCACCACCAACCACCTCCCCCCACAACTTTGGTTTATGTTTATGGTTTCTGTACAAGTTCCCATATGGCATATGCACTTTTTTTTTGTATGCTGTACAACACTGTACAACTAAAAAGTCTTCTTCTTTTTTTTTAAATGTTCTCCAATCCAGCCAGACAGCTGTCTTTTAATCATGTTCTCTCACCGACAGTAAAGATAAGGTGCACCAGAACTCAAACACGTCTCCAAATTTCCACCCCCAAATTTACATGTGGTATAATTCACACAATTGTTCTTTGCTAATCATTTACAATGTATCCTACTGCACACACAAATAAGTGCTCATTATTTAGATACAGTACATCAGAACCTCAGTGTATAAGTCATGGCGTATTAAGAGATAATGGAAAAAGTTCTCACACTCAGTAATCTAAAATTAACCTTTCATTGTACATTCCATGTTTTTTTTTTTTTTGTGGGGGGTTGTATGCAAAACTTGCCCTTACAAAAGCCAACTAATATAATTTTTCTGTCATGCCACTGATACAGCAGAGTCGGTTCACCTAACTCCTCACATCATATCATTTCTACCAATGTTCCTTCAGCCATTTAGACATGACAGTGATATGGCCCTCTTTCACCACTTAATCCACAGTAACACAGTGAAATAGGGCTGTTGGAGGAAGAGCAGGTAAGATCATACACTATTATCAGCATAGCAGGCTGGGTGAAACTTGCTTTCACCAGCCCAGCCCTGAAAAAAATTATTCAGACTGACAATAGTTATTTTCAATTTTAACTTCTTTTTTTAAAATATCCACTCTCATTCCTATTACATACACAAAGAACCTGACTTGTAGAGTTCAATTAGCCTGCTAACTAGAGTTAGCATTACCAAGGACTGTCATGACATCATTTTCAAGTGCACTCAGCTATTAAGTTGCTTGAACGCCAAGGTACAACACTATAAAACATGGAAAATTCAGCTCATACTGATTTATGAGAATGGCCAAGAGTGCTTTCACTGTTCTGTTTTTCTTTGTAACATTAAAAAAAATTATCTACTTTATTCGTTATGCAAAGCAAGTCAAACATTTCAAAACTATATACAAACTGCAATGACATACCTGTCTAGGAACAATGTAAAAAATTCTGAATCCAACTTTATCCCCTTCAGTAATAAATAATGAATTATTCCATTGTGGAAAAGTATTGCCATTGGTTATACTTGTTTTATTTCTTCTTGTTTGTTAAGATTTTTCAGAGCACAGCTCACAGGAGAATTATCAGGCTGTGCTGGGCACTTGCTGATTTCAGACTGAAATTCGCAAGAAGTAAAGTGGTGTTGTGGAGTGTAAAGGGACAGACAGGAGGACCATGTACACACAAATAAGCACTCCAGACTGTAACATAGTTTTCCAGACAGGGTTTCTCTGCCACATGATAGACTTGTGCAGAGACCATGCCTTAAACAATTTTTTTAACCCTTTGATGCAAAACATGGGTCAAAAGTGACCCAGCTGAGTTTTTATCTTCTATATCTTTGCAATAAATTAATTACATCATTCAGTATTCAAGGTATTCCTCAATTAACTTGTTTTTGATCATCATACATCCTTATTTTATTTTTTCCTTTCTTACTTTTTGAATAAAAACCCTTTTTGTATCACTACCCTTCTAATGCACAACATGGGTCAAAAATGACCTGCATTCATTTTCCAGGTTATTTCATGTATGGCTGAGTGTTTCTATGATATACTTTTGAAATAAATTCATTTTGTCATTTACTTTTCCAAATATGCAGTAAATATCTTGTTTTTGTTTAGCACAAATCATCATTTTTATTTTTCCTTTCTTAAGTTATGAACAAGCACAGCTTTTGTAATTCTACATCAAGTTTACACACATGGGTCAGAACCGACCCGCATGCATTTACTCCAGCGTTTGGTGGGAACTGTGAATTGTGCTTGTGTCAGACATTTCACAGCTCAGCACAGCGCCCTTTGCCCATCTAATACATGTAAGTAATGTTTTTCAATTGTTCTAACATTACCTTAGAAAAAAAATTGATTATGTTTAGGTTACCTTGAGAGTGAGTAGATTACTTGTCAGAAAGTTACAAGTAATTACTATTAGCTACCGAGCTGTTGACATATTCTACTTTAGTTAGCTAATTTTATTGTAGTTGGCTTAGCTAACTACATAATTAATAAATAAATAACTGGCCCCATTCACTGCTAAAGTAATGACTTGAAAAATTATTATTATAGTATTAAGACATTTAATTTTAAATCACACTTGGATGACCCATGTGTAGTAATATAAAAAATATTTTTGTTCATAAAGTAGGAAAAAAAATTAAATTAATGATTTGTGGTAATTAAAAACAAGATATTTAAAGAATACTTGGAATATTCAATCATAAAATAAATTGATTTCAAAAGATAGAGCAAAGAAAAACTCAGTCAGCATGAAATAACTTGGAAAATGAATGCGGGTCATTTTTGACCCATGTTGTGCATTAGAAGGGGTGTGCATATGTTTTGCATCAAAGGGTTAAATCCTGTTCTACATATTTTCCAGGTTGTTTGTAAGTAAGAATAAAAAAGGCAGATGCTATTTGCACATGTGGTGTCAGTAGCCAACAAAGCTGTTTGTACCCGGCGTGGATAGCCAACATGGCTATTTACACACAGGTGTATACAGCACCACCCAGAGAAAGACAAGCACCCAGGTGCCCATCACCAACACTGCCATATTACTGTTCTCACCCAGGTGCAAATGGACACTCCCTAAAAAATAAAAACAACGTTTGCACCTTTAATCTAATTAAGAACATTATAGAATTAAAGGGAATACATGTCCAAAATATGAATTTTCCCTAGTGTTGCAGTGGACAGATACAGAGCCAAGATCAGTCAAAAGGGTAGTGTGTGTGTGTGTGTGTGTGTGTGTGTGTGTGTGTGTGTGTGAGAGAGAGAGAGAGAGAGAGTATTACAATAAGGTGATGAGACAATAATTAGGGTATCAACCAACCACATAAACTGTAAGGTTATTAGCTAAAATAATTGGTGAAGTTTTGAAGATGAGTTAATCATGGTCTTTAACAGTCATCTCCAAATGCTTAAAAATGTTACTTGTACAAGTTAAAATTTAAAACATCTCCTCAGGGGGAGGATGCCCTGGGTGATAATCCTAGAAATGCGAATGAGGCTGGACAGGACATCTGCATTTTACAGAGAGTGAAGGACAGCAGGACACATGAGAGGAATCCATGGTAGCTGCTGAGTAGCATTTGACTTTCCATTGAATAGTGAATAATTTGTGATTCTACTGACCTCATAAACATTGAACTGACTCTGGCCCCGTGACAGCTCCCGGTAGCTAGTGGTAAATTCTCCAATGAAGTCATGGCTGAAAGCCAAGAAACAAAAGAATATAATAGCTTTATATGAGCAATACATTAATTTCATTCATTCATTGTTCAATTTCAGACATTCAAATAAAAAATATTGAGTAAAAATAATAGAAGAAAAACAAAGCAGCATTTGTTTAAATGTTGGTACTGGCACAGGAGAAGTGAACACAAATATAGTAATTGACATGGTTGGGTAGTAATGGATTACATGTAATCGGGATTATGTAATCAGATTACCAACAATAACTATAATCAACCTAGATTACATTTGAAAAAAATGTGCAATTGGATTATAGTTACATTGTTATGGATTACTTGATTACATTTGGATTATCTCTTTAAACTATGGCCATTTTAAAATGATTTTTTTTTTTAATTTCATGAAAACCAATGCTACTAACTTATGGAACATGTGTCTGACATACACATATACATACCTGTAAATGTTTAAAGCCATCATGTTTGTGTAAGGGTCATTTTATTTGATCAATTCTAAATGTTCTGCTATAAATATGTTCTGCTGTATCTCAGATTAATTTACTCCTCTCGGCTTGCCAGATTGCCAGTTTTGTTAATGGGTGCTTTACTAATATTTGTTTTTTTTTAATGATCATTTATGTTGAATGGAGTTTTTATTCCTTTTTATTTACATTGAAAATGGAAGAGGAACATTTTGAGTAAGTGCTCCTTTTGCATTACACGAACAAAGTTCTCCATGTGGCCTTTGATTTAAAAACAGCAGCAACAAAACCTTAAACAAAAGAAACAGCATCCCACATGTTGTACAATACACACAGGACATCTGTAGTTTGTGCAAATACTGTTTTTGTAAGAGTAATTTGATTTGACTAACTGTAAAATGCAAAATGCATTTTATTTGCATTGACTATGTTTTGAGATGTTTCAAGAAAAAAATATACTGTGTATATATATATATACATACACACACAGTGGTGCTTGAAAGTTTGTGAACCTTTGAGAATTTTCTGTATTTCTGAATAAATATGACCTAAAACATCATCAGATTTTCACATAAGTCCTAAAAGTAGATAAAGAGAACCCAGTTAAACAAATGAGACAAAAATATTATACTTGGACATTTATTTATTGAGGAAAATGATCCAATATTACATATCTGTGAGTGGCAAAAGTATGTGAACCTCTAGGATTAGCAGTTAATTTGAAGGTGAAATTAGAGTCAGGTGTTTTCAATCAATGGTATGACAATCAGGTGTGAGTGGGCACCCTGTTTTATTTAAAAAAAACAAGGATCTATCAAAGTCTGATCTTCACAACACATGTTTGTGGAAGTGTATCATGGCACGAACAAAGGAGATTTCTGAGGACCTCAGAAAAAGCATTGTTGATGCTCATCAGGCTGGAGAAGGTTACAAAACCATCTCTAAAGAGTTTGGACTTCACCAATCCACAGTCATACAGATTGTGTACAAATGGAAGAAATTCAAAACCACTGTTACCCTCCCCAGGAGAGGTCGACCAACAAAGATCACTCCAAGAGCAAAGCGTGTCATAGTCGGCGAGGTCACAAAGGACCCCAGGGTAACTTCTAAGCAACTGAAGGCCTCTCTCACATTGGCTGATGTTAATGTTCATGAGTCCACCATCAGGAGAACACTGGACAACGATGGTGTGCAATGGCAGGGTTGCAAGGAGAAGGCCACTGCTCTCCAAAAAGAGCATTGCTGCTCGTCTGCAGTTTGCTAAAGATCACGTGGACAAGCCAGATGGCTATTGGAAAAATGTTTTGTGGATGGATGAGACCAAAATAGAATTTTTTGGTTGAAATGAGAAGCATTATGTTTGGAGAAAGGAAAACACTGCATTCCAGCATAAGAACCTTATCCTATCTGTGAAACATGGTGGTGGTATTATCAAGGTTCAGGTCTGTTTTGCTGCATCTGGGCCAGGACGGCTTGCCATCATTGATGGAACAATGAATTCTGAATTATACCAGCGAATTCTAAAGGAAAATGTCAGGACATCTGTCCATGAACTGAATCTCAAGAGAAGGTGGGTCATGCAGCAAGACAACAACCCTAAGCACACAAGTCGTTCTACCAAAGAATGGTTAAAGAAGAATAAAGTTAATGTTTTGGAATGGCCAAGTCAAAGTCCTGACCTTAATCCAATGGAAATGTTGTGGAAGGACCTGAAGCGAGCAGTTCATGTGAGGAAACCCACCAACATCCCAGAATTGAAGCTGTTCTGTACGGAGGAATGGGCTAAAATTCCTCCAAGCCGGTGTGCAGGACTGATCAACAGTTACTGGAAACATTTAGTTGCAGTTATTGCTGCACAAGGGGGTCACACCAGATACTGAAAGCAAAGGTTCACAGACTTTTGCCACTCACAGATATGTAATACTGGATCATTTTCCTCAATAAATAAATGACCAAGTATAATATTTTTGTCTCATTTGTTTAACTGGGTTCTCTTTATCTACTTTTAGGACTTGTGTGAAAATCTGATGATGTTTTAGGTCATATTTATTCAGAAATATAGAAAATTCTAAAGGGTTCACAAACTTTCAAGCACCACTGTATATACACACACACACACACACACACACACACACACAGGATTAATCAAAATTATGTTAAACACTAATGGATTATTTTTCTCCTGCAGATAGACGTACACCATGGGTGACAGATTAAATGATACTGTTGCTCGCTGGTTTTTGTGTGTTGAACACAATGGCGAACAAGTTGAGACCATCCTGTAAATCATCTTGCACATATGATGTATGTTTTCTGAATAAATGGTTTCTACAATTTAAGTGTTAACATAATTTTCACGAACCCTATATTTGTGGAACTCAACATTTTGTGGTTCATTTTAAGATGCAAATTGATACGTTTTAATCCAAAAGTAATCGAAAGGTATTCAGATTAATTACATTGTTTATGTAATCCAATGGATTACATTACAAAAATTGTCGTGTAATCTGTATTCAGTAACTGATTACATTTCAAAGTAATCTGAACCAACCCTGATTGTGTGTGTGTGTGTGTGTGTGTGTGTGTGTGTGTGTGTGTGTGAGTGAGTGAGAGAGAGAGAGAGAGAGAGAGCAGGGGGGACCTACCTGCCATCCCTGTCCCAATCATATATTTCCACCTTAATTGACCTGGAAGATATACAACATGATATACAAACATAATTAGAGAGCACGAGAAATCATGTATTTGTGTTATTAGCTGCTTTCCAGTCACTTTTAAAACTGAAAAAGCATGGCTATGGTGTATCAGGTTTCATACAAAACCACACATTTATATTAAATAGTAATAGACAATGTCAGTGATACTAATCTGACAAACTATTTAGTATGGCAGTGCGCAGATCTAATCTTGCCCGAAAACCAGCCAATCATATTCCATTAGGTACAATGTTCATAGCAATGAGCAGGAATCAGTGTCTGGCATGAAACACGGTTTAATAATATTTCATCATTTATTATTACACTCTGAATAATTAAAACCTCATTCTTTCATGGAGCACTAATTTTGCCAATTACACAGAGACACTTGATTTGTAACCTTGTTACTATGAATAGGTAAAAATCAAACACGTGCCGTTGAGTATCAAACAAGCTGAACACACTGTGATTTGCAAGAATGTGATCAGATTTTTTTGCTAATGCTCACAAACTGCAGAATAACGGAAATAAGTAGAGAGAGAAATACTGCTGCATTCTGTCTGTCAAGGCATGCTGAATTCTTTTTGAAGAAATGGCTCAAAATAACCGCAGGATTCATGAGCAATTGTGTCAGCAATATTTGAGAATTAACAGAGCATTTCTGAAGTGAGATGTTAGCAGCCGAAACATGGGAGATCGTGTGGTGGGTTGTTTGTACTTTCTGGAGGAACTTGACACCTGAGATTAACAGGAATATCATTGGTTTTGTTGGATGCAAGATATATCAACATCTCCATATCTAACTGCGCTAAAATATAAGCAAGTCAGCCTCAAGCCACTCAAACCACTAGTATAAAAATCTTCAGATCTACCCAAATGGATACCTCCATGAACAGGGCATTTAACATAACACAGAGGCTTAAGGAAGTACACAGTGTCTCAGTAGGAAACCATAAAGGCATCAAAATATGATGCTGTATACTGTAGACATAAGCAATTAGACTGATTGACAGGTTCAACCACTGTGTCAGTGTCTTCCTGGTAGACACATTAGCATCAATGCACAGAATAAAATGACAGCCAATCAAAGCAAATGTGGAAAAGCTCTTAAGAGCACCCATTCTGACTGAAGCATGAAACCTGACAATTAACAAAAATGAGAAATTTGAAACTTGAAATTTGGTAAATTGGTGGGTCAAGGTGAAGCCAAAGTTTATTTTGGTTTATTTAGTGGTGCATGTCACTAAAACCTGCAAAAGTGTGTTTTACCACCTGCACATCATCAGAAGGATCAGGAATACCTCAGCAGAGAATCTACGGAAAGACCAGTACATGCTTTTGTCACCAGCAGACTGGACTACTGTAATGGACTCTTATATGGACTACCTAGTAACTTGATAGCAAAGCTACAACACGTGCAAAATGCAGCTGCTAGGATTTTATACCATGCACCTTGGTTTTGCCATATAATGCCACTTCTTTATGATTTGCATTGGCTTCCAGTTAACTTTAGGATAGATTTTAGGGTTATGATAATTACTTTTAAGTGCATTCATAATATGGCTCCAAAGGATTTTTCTAGCTTGCTAACTTTTAAGCCAAACTCAGTGTATATTCGTAGATCTAACATTAAGTTCCTCCTATCAGCACCAAACTTTAGAACTTTGCCTAGTCTTGGTGACAGAGCCTTTATGGCTGCTTCACCGAAAGTATGGAACTCTTTGCCATACGACCTCAGATGCACCACTGATTTTAATGTTTTCAAGGGGAAGCAAAAAACAGTCCTCTTCTGGGAGGCATTTGGATGAATGAACTCATTTTCATAAATTTTTTTGTAGGTATATTTACTTTTATACATTATTATTAGGTGGCACTGTTGCGTCACAGCAAGAAGGTTCTGGGTTCGAGCCCAGTAGCTGAAGGGGGCCTTTCTGTGTGGAGTTTGCATGTTCTCCCTATGTCTGCATGGGTTTCCTCCAGGTGCTCCGGTTTCCCCCACAGTCCAAAGACATGCAGGTTAGGTTACGTAACTGGTGGCTCTAAATTGACCATAGGTGTGAATGTGAGTGTGAATGGTTGTTTGTCTCTATGTTTCAGCCCTGCGATGATCTGGTGACTTGTCCATGGTGTACCCCACCTCCCGCGCTAGGATAGGCTCTAGCTTGCCTGCAACCCTGCACAGCATAGGCGGTTAAGGATAACGAATGGATGGATATTATTATTAGCTATATTTAGTAAGTTGTTAGGTGCTTTTGAAAACTGTATAATAATAATAATAATAACAATTTATACCACACAAATTTGAATTTTGAATTATTATTATTATTATTATTATTTCAGGACACAGGACACCCTGGATGGGATGTCAAGCCATCATAGGACACAGTGTACACACATACATTCATACCTATGGACAATGCAGCATTGCCAATCCACATAATATGTTTTAAGGAGGGACAAAACTGGAGAAAACCTGCACAGAAACATGTGACAGACAGTAAACTGAGCTCATGATCCTGGACCCTGGAGTTATGAGCCAACTACCCACCCACCTAATAATATTATCTATATCCAATCATAATTTAACTTTAGTATAAACATTAATAGGGGCGGCACGGCGGTGTAGTGGTTAGCACTGTCGCCTCACAGCAAGAAGGTTCTGGGTTCGAGCCCAGTGCCCGACGGGGGCCTTTCTGTGTGGAGTTTGCATGTTCTCCCCGTGTCAGTGTGGGTTTGTTCCAGGTGCTCCGGTTTCCCCACAGTCCAAAGACATGCAGGTTAGACTAATTGGTGGCTCTAAATTGACCGTAGGTGTGAATGTGAGTGTGAATGGTTGTTTGTCTCTATGCAACTTGTCCAGATTGTACCCTGCCTCTCGCCCATAATCAGCTGGGACAGGCTCCAGCCTGCCTGTGACCCTGCACCGGATAAGCGGTTATGGACAATGGATGGATAAACGTTAATAAATAAACCAATAAAACAAACCAAGCATAAAAATTTGCTTGCCTGCCAGGTGTGTTGAAAAGGGTTTCCTCCTATTAGATTAGATTCAACTTTGTCATTGTGCAGAGTACAGGTACAAAACCAGTGAAATGCAGTTAGCATCTAACCAGAACAGCAAAATACAGTATTATTTACAGATAAGTGCCAGAAGTAATTACTGCAGCATAGTGATGGTATATGTTACAGTATATACAGTCATGCTATATGTTACAGTATATACAGTGATGGACAGTGGAGAGTTACAATATACAGACATGTTTGTAAATAATTAAATGTGTATTTACAGAGGGGAAGTGGACAGGATTACAGAGTATGTAAGGTTGTCTGTACACTTAGCAGCAATTAACCCATATGTACAGATGTTTATATGTCCATTAAAGTGATAGTGTGTGCAGTAGCAGTATGAACACATGCAGTTGTTTATTTGTATAGTAATATTATCGCATAAGTGGCATAGTATGTGCAACAATTTAAGTGGTCCATTTTGTACAAGAAATTAATAGAACAAATGGCAAGCTAATGTACTGATCAGTGCAGGATGAGTGCAGTGATGCTAACAGAGTGGTGGTGTGGACTTCAGCATGGTTACCGCTTCAGGGAAGAAGCTCCTTCTGAGCCTGCTGGTGCAGGAACAGAGGCTTTGGTAACGTCTGCCAGATGGGAGGAGGGAGAAAAGTGCATGGTTAGGGTGGGTAGCATCCTTGATGATGTTACTCGCCCTGCCCAAGCATCGCTTGAGATAAGTGTTCTCAATGGAAGGTAACTGAGTGCCAGTAAGCCATTGGGCAGCTTTCACCACCCGCTGGAGTGCTTTATGGTTCAATACGTAGCAGTTGCCATACCATACTGAGATCATGAGTATGCTCTCAATAGTACAACGGTAGAAGTCCACCAGTGTCCTGGGACAGAGGTGAGCTTTCTTAAGGCTCCGTAGAAAGTAAAGACACTGTTGCAACTTTTCTTTTTTTTTTTTTACCAGAATGGAGGAGTTTAAGGACCAGGTGAGATCATCAGAGATGTGAATACCAAGGAACTTGAAGCTTGACACATGCTCTACGGCAGTTCCATTGATGAAGATGGGATTGTGTGCATGGCACCTTACCTGCCTGAGGTCCACAATGATCTCTTTTGTCTTCTGCATGTTAAGCACCAGGTTGTTTTTGTCGCACCACATGACCAGATGTTGGACCTCATCCCTATAGGCTGACTCATCGCCACCTCTGATCTGACCCACAATCGTGGTGTTATCTGCGAACTTGATTATGGTGTTATAGCCATGGACAGGAATGCAGTTGGGGATGAACAGTAGGGTTGTCCCAAACGATTTTTTTTTTTTTTACAATTAATCTAGTGATTATTTTTTCGATTATTCGACTAATCTAATGATTAATTTTTCAATTAATCTAACAATTAATTTATGAATTAGCAATTATTTTCCCATTACTGGATGAATAAAACATGTCAAAAATAAATATTGAAAAGTCAATATTTATTCAAATATATTTTAAAGAAAAAACTATGCTACAGAGCATTTTTTCTGAAAATAAAAAATATATCTCCAAAATCAAACAAGAGCTTGTTCAATTAATTCAAGTAAAATGAATTTAGTAGTGATGCAAATACAGTCTGAAGCCAGATATATCAATCCAACAACAAAATAAAAATTTAAAAATAAAATAAAAATTCAAATCATTTTCAGGAAGAATAAAAAATAAAACCATCTTATAGTAAACAGAGCAAGTGCAAAAAGAGTAATGTATTTTCTTTTAACAGTAACAGGTAAACTAGTGCATTGAATCTGAATCAACTCTGTTTAACACCCAAGCCCATACACAAAATCTCTATCCCCTTTCCTTCTTTCTCTCTCCCCATCATCTCTCCTCTTTTCCCCCTTCATCTAACAGTAACAAAAATCTCTCTAAAGTAAAATAAAAGCAAGAGCTTTTTTAATCGATTCAGGTAAAACGCATTTAGTAGTACAAATGTACTCTGAAGCCAGATATGTGAATCCAACAACAAAATAAATGAAAAATTCAAGTCACTTTCAGGAGGAATACAAAAATAAAATAATCTATCTTACAGTTTAAAAAAACTGCAATTTGAACGACAGTTAACATCCCATAAACTAGTGCAAAGTAATATAGTGCCTTGCAAAAGTATTCATCCCCCTTAGTGTTTGTTCTGTTTTGTTGCATTACAAACTGGTATTAAAATGGATTTTTGGGGAGTTAGCACCATTGATTTACACAGCATGCCTACCACTTTAAAAGTGCACATTGTTTTTGTATTGTGACACAAACAATAATTAAAGTGCCATTCCACCATTGGATGTATTCTTTGGCATAAAATACAATAAATTTGGACAACATATATAAATGGTATCACTAGATAGAGAAATCTTTTAGCTTCAAAATGATATCTCATCTCATTATCTCTAGCCGCTTTATCCTTCTACAGGGTCGCAGGCAAGCTGGAGCCTATCCCAGCTGACTACGGGCGAAAGGCGGGGTACACCCTGGACAAGTCGCCAGGTCATCACAGGGCTGACACATAGACACAGACAACCATTCACACTCACATTCACACCTACGGTCAATTTAGAGTCACCAGTTAACCTAACCTGCATGTCTTTGGACTGTGGGGGAAACCGGAGCACCCGGAGGAAACCCACGCGGACACGGGGAGAACATGCAAACTCCACACAGAAAGGCCCTCGCCGGCCCCGGGGCTCGAACCCAGGACCTTCTTGCTGTGAGGCGACAGCGCTAACCACTACACCACCGTGCCGCCCCTCAAAATGATATATCAAACATAATTTTTTGACAACGACAAGTGTATTAATTTTGCGACCAAATTCACCTACCCTTTTAATTTCCGCGCGTGATGTCATTGGCAGGTTCCCCTTCTTGTGTACCACGTGACGTGTGACGTGGCACATATTATCAGCAATGGCGGCTAGAACGCGATAAAAATAATACCAATAAATCTAGCTAATACCAATAAATCTAGCTAACTGAAAAATTAACTCAAAATTTTTCGCAATTTTTTTGGCCCCCATATACGAGGAGAAATTACTCTCTCACTTTGGGGGTTTCCTGGTCTAAAAATAGACCGACACGTGGTACACAAGAAGGGGAACCTGCCAATGACATCACGTTTCACTACCGCACGAAAATTAAAAGGGTAGGTGACTTTGGTCGCAAAATTAATATACTTGTCGTTGTCAAAAAATTATGTTTGATATATCATTTTGAAGCTAAAAGATTTCTCTGTCTAGTCATGTTGTCATAAAATATATTGTATTTTATGCCAAAGAATACATCCAATGGTGGAATGGCACTTTAAGATGAAAAAACAGAAATCTGGAGTGTGCATAGGTATTCACCCTCCTCAAAGTCAATACTTTGCAGAGCCACCTTTTGCTACAATTACAACTGCAAGTCTCTTGGGGTATGTCTCTATTAGCTTAGCACATCTAGCCACTGAGATTTTCGCACATTCCTCAAGGCAAAACTGCTCCAAATCCTTCAAGTTAGATGGGTTGCATTGGTGTACAGCAAGCTTCAAGTTATGCCACAGATTCTCAATTGGATTGAGGTCTGGGCTTTGATTAGGCCATTCCAAGACATTTAAATGTTTCCCTTTAAACCACTCCAGTGTCACTTTAGCAGTATGTTTAGGGTCATTGTCCTGCTGGACCATGAACCTTCATCCCAGTCTGAAACCTCTGGCTGACTCAAACAGGTTTTCCTCCAGAATTGCCCTGTATTTAGTGCCATCCATCTTTCCTTCAGTCCTGACCAGCTTTCCTGTCCCTGCAGATGAAAAACATCCCCACAGCATGATGCTGCCCCACCATGCTTCACTGTAGGAATGGTGTTCTCAGGGTGTTGGGTTTGCGCCACACATGGCATTCCCATGATGGCCAAAAAGTTCAATTTTTGTCTCATTTGACCAGAGACTCTTCTTCCATGTGTTTGGGGAATCTGCTACATGCTGTTGGGCATGTAGCAGTAACGTGTTTTCTTCAGCAATGGCTTTTTTCTGGCCACTCTTCCATAAAGCCCTGCTTTGTGGGGTGTACAGCTTAAAGTATGGACAGATACTCCCATCTCCACTGTGGATCTTTGCAGCTCCTTCAGTGTTATCTTTGGTGTCTTTGTTGCATCTCTGGTTAATGCCCTCCCTGCCTGGTCTGTGAGTTTTGGTGGGTGGCCTTCTCTTGTCAGGTTTGTAGTGGTGACATATTCTTTCCATTTTGCTATAATGGATTTAATGGTGCTCCCTGGGATATTCAAAGTTTGGGATATTTTTTATAATCCAACCCTGATCCATACTTCTCCACAACTTTTCTCTGACCTGTTTGGAGTGCTCCTTGGTTTTCATGTTGCTTGCTTAGTAGCGTTGCAGAGTCAGGGTCCTTCCAGAACAGCTTGATTTATACAGCCCTCATGTGACAGATCATGTGACACTTTAATTGCACACAGGTGGATCTTAATCAACCTCATTATGTGATTTATGAAGTGAATTGTTTGGACCAGCTCTTATTTAGGGGTTTCATGCGAAAGGGGGTGAATACCTTTGCACACTCCAGATTTCTGTTTTTTTTATCTTAATTATTGTTTGTGTCACAATAAAAAAAAAACAATGTGCACCTTTAAAGTGGTAGGCATGTTGTGTAAATCAAATGGTGTTAACCCCCCCCCCCCCAATCCATTTTAATTCCAGCTTGTAATGCGACAAAACAGGACAAACACCAAGGAGGATGAATACTTTTGCAAGGTACTGTATACTCCCAATATCTCTCCCACTCTGCTTTTCCCTCTCCCTCTCTCTTAGGCTGTGTGTCTCTATTTGTGTGTATTGAAAAGACAGGCATTACAATGGAGGAATGCCTAACAGCATTAGATAATGCTTAACTTTAACGTTAGTTAGTAGCAGTGCATAGATTGCTTTTAAAGTGAAGCGACGGAAAAAAAAACATTTAAAGCAAAACAATTAACTGACTAACGTAACATTACTACTAGAAACACATTCTGCGTGTTGACAATCCAACATGCTTGAGTGGGAAAGGGACAAAAAAGTGAACAGAACTTAGCGTTTTGCTGCCATCCTGACTCACAGCCCCAGGGTGCTTCCTCTTCATGTGTTCATGCATCACCATTGTGCTAGTGTGGTATGCTAACTACACTTTGCAGAGTCTGCAGACTATGACATTGTTGGCACGAGTGAAAAATTCCCATACTTTAGAAGACCGTGTGCGGGCCTTTTTGCAGCGTGTTGTTCCGGCGGATCCATGCTTGTCGATGCAAATTATTCATGTCGACGAAATTACATCAACCACGTTGATGCATCATCCCCGCCCTAATGAACAGAGAGAACAGTAGAGGGCTCAGCATGCCGGTGTTCATGGTTATAGTGGTGGAGGAGAGATTGTCTAACTTAACAGACTGGGGTTTGTTAGTCAGAAATTCCAGAGTTCAGTTGCAAAGGGAAGTGCTAATACCAAGCTGGCTAAGCTTGCAGACCAGCTTGGAGGGGATCCCAGTGTTAAATGCTGCACTGAGATCAATGAACAGCATTCTGATGTACGAGTTGTGGTAGTCCAGGGGAGTCAGAGCAGAATAGAGTACCATGAAATGGTGTCCTCTATTGACCTGTTGCAGTGGAAAGCAAACCGATGTGGGTCCATTGGGACAGGTAAACAGGATTTCAAGTGTGACAGAACCAGCCTCTCAAAGCATTTGGCAATGATGGGGGTGAGTGTGACAGGACAGAAGTCATTGAGGGCTATAGCAGTGGAGTGCTTCGGCACTGGCACAATGGAGGCAGTCTTGAAGCTGGTAGGGACAACTGCCTGGGCCAGGGACAGGTTGAAAATGTCTGTAAAGACTCCGGTCAACTGCTCTACACAAGCTCTAAGCACATGTCTAGGTATTCATCAGGATCAGCTGCCTTACCTACATGCACCCTGCTCAGAGTAGAGTAACTTCTGAAGTGGAGAAAGTGAGAGGCTACACATCGGATGGTGGTTCTGTCTTGATGATGACCTCCTTGTTTCTTCAATCAAATGTCAAGAGACATTTCATTTTCTGGTGAATAAAGAAAAATATCTCCCTCCATGACATGCAAGTTATCTGTTCACTTAATGAAGTAGAAAAGAAGTATATTATATAATACTATTGTATTATATTATATATTATTATACATATGAGCCACTTTTCCATAGAATAAAAACTATTTATTTTTTTCGTGGTCCAAATCCTGCACTCTGATTGGCTGGTGAGTGGGTCTGTATCCTACAGTACGGACCCCAGTTACGGACCCCGGTTTTGGACCTCTGGCGACTCACTCATTCACAACAACAAAAAACATAGTAACATTTTTTGTCAACATTTATCTTTTTTTTATAAGATTTATTTATAAGATTATCAAAAATCTTATAAATTTTTGCCAGCATTTCTCAGAAGAATAGCATTAATTTTACAGCATGAATAGTGATAATGACAGTGTTCACAGCGAAAGAGAGTTTTACTACCCTGAGAAAGAAGAAATAAAATAAAACATTTTAGGAGAAAGCTAAAACCTGTAATTTGCTAACACCAAGTAAAAACATGGCTGAATCCTGAATGACTCCTATTTGTATAAATAGGGGACTACACAGGCAGCAAAATGTAGTTTTTTTCCTGCCATGGAAGTGCACTTGTATACTGAGGAGGAAGCAATTTGCATTACAGCTTTGAATGAGGATTCAAAATGGCGGCTCGGCTTGGTTTTCCCTTTCGGCCACTCTCGTTTTCTGTTAGAATTTGGTCAAGAAAAAAATTAATATATTATTTACCAGCTTAAGGTCGGCCCGTATGGTGAAATACCGTGACCTCGGCCTTGAATACTGACCTCGGCCCAGAGGGCCTCAGTCAGTACTTTCAAGGCCTCAGTCACGGTATTTCACGATACGGACCTCCCAGCTGGTAAATAACATATATGTATTCTATTCCCTTCTAGTGGGTTTACTGATGGCATGCAATATTGTTATCATATCGCTTATCTTCCATGTACTATGCCACTCTTCCCAATGGAAAATGAACGTGCAATATTGTTATAATATCACATGTTGTCAAGACAACATGATGTCACACATCGGAGCTCATGCGAAGATCCAATGACAAAACTTTTTTGCTGCACATGCGCAGAATCATTTATTTGTCGGCCAGGAAAGAAAGAAGGCGAGGCTAATCCAGTGCTACTGCCATAATTAAGCACTAAATAAATAAAGTAAAAACTGAAACCGAAGACGTGCTGAACACCCGAAAGGCTACCAAAACTTAATTATATATTCTTTGTGCATATTTACAAGAGAAAAACATACCAATGGATATCAAAAAGCTGGAAAAGAGACATGTTGGAGATGTAAAACATCTGCGCTAGTGAGTGACTGTGACAGTTTGTAAACAAACATGGCTGCGAAGTTTGCTTCATTAAAAGCAGAAGATTTTGAGAGAATTTTGGCTGCCAGGTTGCTCCGTTGTGTGTAGTTGTCAATGTTGATTTTAAAAGTAACTAAGTAAATTACACAGGGATAATAATAATAATCATCATCATCATCATCATATTCAGCTTGAGTGTGCTAGCATTGGCCTGCACCAACACTACACCAGCTAGAAGGTAACTGGACTACCATGCTAACAGCACTGAGTCTCAGGTAAGCTCACGTTGGCCTTCAAGAATGCTGATATGAAGAGTGTGTATGCATAATAATAATAATAATAATAATAATAATAATAATAATTAAAGCCGCAAGCGGCCTCGACGGGCCCTCGCGCCAGCGGCCAAGGGGGGCGGGGGCATGCGTCCCCGCGAAATACCTTCCACAGCTTCTTCGGCAAGAGACATTACTCCAACAATGGCGACAAACCACAGAAATGGACACATGGCAACAATAGGGTCTCGCACTGAACGGTGCTCGGGGGGCACTATAGAGGCCCTGAGGCCCGCCTGGATCTGGGCTTCTGGTTCTCAGAAGCGGTGGCAGTCTAAGAAGAAGGAGCCAAATTTCGTGCGTTGTCGACCATGGCAAGCGCCCCAATAAGAGTCTTGTAAAGAGATTGCTTGCCAAGTTTGACAAATCAGAAGCTGCAATATCATTTTTGCCATAACCAGCACCCCCAGGGGCGAAAGTGCACAAAATTTGGCGTATATGTCAGGTGAGCTATGAAGAGTTTGCGTATGAAGTTTGATGACAATTGAGTAAATAGAAGATGAGAGATAGATTTTTGAAGAATAAATTTTTTGGTTTTTCCCATGTCAGTAGGTGGCGCTATGCTGTACATGAGCGATTATGAGTTGGAAAAATAAGTGTCTACAACAGCAACGTACTTTCACAAGGTAGTGGTGTGAAGGAAAAGCATTATGGAATGATTTACCAAAAACCCGTCTTGGAGCAATTGCGTCGGCCAAAAACAGCGCCCCCCATGGACGAAAATTCCCAAAATGTGGTACACATGACATGGGAGGTAGGAAGAGGGTGGCCGTGAAGTTTGACCAGATTTGAGGAAAGATTGGATTTTTTGCCCAAAAAGAGCGCCCCCAGTGGCGAAAGTGCACAAAATTTGGCGTGTATGTCAGGTGAGGTATGAAGAGTTTGCGTATGAAGTTTGATGACAATTGAGTAAATAGAAGATGAGATATAGATTTTTGAAGAATAAATTTTTTGGTTTTTCCCATGTCAGTAGGTGGCGCTATGCTGTACATGAGCGATGATGAGTTGGAAAAATAAGCGTCTACAACAGCAACGTACTATCACAAGGTAGTGGTGTGAAGGAAAAGCATTATGGAATTATTTACCAAAAACCCGTTTTGGAGCAATTGCGTTGGCCAAAAACAGCGCCCCCCATGGACGAAAATTCCCAAAACGAAGAAGAAGAAGACGGAAGAAGAAGAAGAAGAAGACGGAAGAATAATAATAGTGAACTCTTACAAGAACAATAGGGCCTTCGCCCATAGGGCTCGGGCCCTAATAATAATAAAAACAACATCAGCTGGCTTTTTTTGTGGTCTCTCAGATATATTCCATTCAGCTAGCATGATACTGAACTCGTCTTCGACTTGTTCAATATCATGCTAGCTGAATGGAATATATCTGACAGACCGACCACTCAAAGCCAGCCGATATTATTTAACTATTTAACTATATATTTATTATATGGACATGAGTGTTTTACCGGGAAATATGCCACTCGTATTTTTCATACGAGCTACATCCAGGACATGGAGAACCAAAACCGTGAGAAAAATCTCTATATGTCACTCATGAGGAAATAAATGAATTGTTTTGATAAATCTGGGAACTTTTTGTTTGTTAATGTGTCTATATAATAAAAATAATATCACATGTTGGCTTGAAGATATGAATTTATCTTCTCGTGTTGAAAAACTTGCATTTTTCATATGAAATACGTCATGGATCTGAGTAACATATTTATCCACGTCATGTAATACTCCTCACAGTGTTTATATAGAGTGACTAACCACAAATGTGTAGCAGGTGTGTTAGCACAGCGCGGGGAGAACGGGGAAAGAGTGGCGTGCAAAGGCGCAGGTCAGGATTTGGAAGTTCTGAGCTGGGTCGTGACACTGGATTTTGAGAAACAGAGCATTTTTATTTTTTGCAAATTTGATAAATAAAAACTTTGTAGAAAAGCATCCAACAAAATCATTTCCGATTAGAATGTAAACAAACCAGCGCAATGACAGTAGCAATTTGTGAAAAATGCTATAATAATAATTCTTGAAAAATAAAAAAAGATTCGTTCTTACCATCAAACACTTTCATTTCATATTTTGTTGCTTTTTCTTGTTTTTTTTGGGGGGGGGGCTGTTTTCGAGTAGAGTTTTTATTTCATCCTCAGTTGGTTCAGCAACAGACACGCCACCAGCTTGTTTATCTTCTTCTTTAGAGTTTTTTGGTGGTTGGCAAACCAACTTAAAGGTGTGCTATTACCACCAACTGGGCTGGAGTGTGGAGCAGGCGATGCTAAGGGGAAAAAAACTATATTCTTTTAGCTTTTTCTGTTTATTTTAAATACTTGATAACAAAGTGATATATCTGACTTGATACATCCCGCCATTTTGTTTTTCTCTAATGGTATATGAGCTGATAGCCTAGTAGTAGCCATATATATATATATATATATATATATATATATATATATATATATATATAATATTCCCTCGAAGTGGTGGATAGGTTCACCTATCTGGGCTCCACCATGTCCAGCAACCTCTTTCTCGACACTGAGCTGAGCGTGTGGATCGGCAAAGCAGTAACAGCAATGGCCCATCTTGCGAAGAGAGTCTGGGACAACACCATGCTCACGACCAACACCAAAATAAGAGTGTATCAGGCCTGTGTGCTGAGCACTCTCCTCTATGGAAGTAAAGCATGGACCCTCTACTCCTGCCAAGAAAGCAGACTGAACGTCTTCCACATGCACTGTCTCAGAAGACTTCTGGGCATCACCTGGCAGGACCGTGTCACCAACACCGATGTCCTGGCCAAGGCAGAGATGCCCAGCATGTTTGCCATGCTGACCCAGAGATGCCTGCACTGGATAGGCCACGTCAGCCGCATGGACGACGGCCGCATCCCAAAGGACGTGCTGTATGGTGAGCTGGCCACAGGCTCCAGACCCACAGGACGACCCACACTACACTACAAGGATGTGTGCAAGCATGACCTGAGGGCAGGCGGCTTCAACCCCGCAGACCTGGAGATGGCGGCCTCAGACCACGCCGGCTGACGGTCCACCACCAAGGCTGTCGTTGGGGAAGCCAAGGAGAGGAGAGAGATCCGGTGGGGGGAGAGGAAGCTCCGACGACAGCGGAGACTGCAGACGGCATCAACAGACACCTGACCAAGCAACTTCACCTGCAGCAACTGTAGCAGACCATGTGGCTCACGCATCGGCCTATACAGTCATACTAAAGGCGCTATATAAATTTAACTTATTATTATTATTATTATATATTATTATTATACTAGGCGCTGCAACTCGACAACTGATGGATGACCCCTGGCGCAGATTACCATGATCTTTCGAGATCGAAGGAGCCAACAACAATATATATATCAGCAGCTAAGTCAACTCAAGATCTAAAAATAACAAAAGCATTTTTTTTTAATTGTCAAGTTAAGATTCAAGTTAAGATTTAAGATGATCCCACCAGCAGCTACAAAGAACCAAAACCAAATAATAAATTCAACCATCCAGCCACTGATCAACGGACAGCACAATATTAAGAGAGTCCGGGCCTCTGTAACATCACACTCCTTCTGTCTCAGTGAGTCAATGGGCTGAGTAAGAGATCCAGATCCCCTCTAAATCAAGACAGACTCTGTGAAAGTAATAAAAATCGTTCATGCTGAAGGAGAGCACTTGAAATATTCATTGCCCTAAGACAAATTTAAGAGAACTTGCCTTGATTAATTATAAAACTTCCTGAAAATGTAGACTAAATAGTTCTAGCTGAGCTAAACTATTCTACATTCATGTTTCATCTAAAAGGATTTCCATTTGAAATTTGAGTAGTATGTGCAAGTGTTTGGCAACTCCTAAAGCTTTCTGAAAGTGGTTGATAGTGGTTTAAAAAAATACTGAGCACAATGTAAATTAATATAGCATTTTACTAGGCTTTGTTTGATCCTGCTTTATAGCTGTTAGGGTTTTGCTGGGATTCGAACCTGGTTCGTTGGTGTGATAATCCAGCAAACCCCCACTAGGCCACCAGGGGGATGACTCAAATGCAGAGGCGTGAGGCGGAAGTAGAAAAAGAATCAAAAGGTTTATTTAAACTATATACACTATATACAGGGCAAAACAAAAGACAAAAAAAAAACCAAAGAGTATAATCCAAAAGAAAAGCAAAGTGCAAAAGTCAAAAGCTAAGAAGATCAAAAAACACAGTACAAAGGAAACTGGAGATAAACATAACAGCACAAAGACTCCGTGACAAGAGGACTGAACTCAGGGGTATAAATAGACAAACTAATTAAGGACACAGGTGAAGATAATTAGGCAATTAACACAAACACAAAACACAGGAACAGTGGCGGCCTCTAGAGGCCAAAATAAACACGACATGAAAAGGAAATAACAGCGGCCTCTAGAGGCCAAAACAGTCCTAGTCCTAACAGGACCCCCCCCTCTAGGAGCGTCTCCTGACGTTCCCAGGGCGATCCGGATGGGCCGAATGGAAGTCCCGACATAGTTCTTTATCAAGGACATCCCGAGCAGGAACCCAGCAGCGCTCCTCAGGACCATAGCCCTCCCAGTCCACCAGATATTGCAACCTGCCGCGGACCCGGCGGGAGTCAAGCAGGCGATTCACAGTGAACACAGTCTGCCCCTGGAAGATGCGGGGGGGTGGGGGGTTCCTAGGGGCAGGGGCATACGTAGATGTCAGTACGGGCCGTAACAGGGAAACATGGAAAGTGGGGTTGATCCTCAGAGTCCGGGGCAACTGGAGCCGGTAGGAGACAGGGTTCACCCTGCGCACCACCTTGAAGGGGCCAATGTAGCGAGGAGCAAGCTTGCGGTTCTCCACCCGCAGTGGAAGGTCCTTAGTGGACAGCCAAACACGCTGCCCAGGGCGGAAAGCGTGTGCAGGTCTTCTATGGCGGTTGGCCTGAGTCTGGTTGGTTCTGGAGGTCTGTATGAGGGTCTTCCTGACCTTGCTCCAGGTCTTGCGACACCGTCTCACATATTGGTTGACCGAGGGCACCCCCGCGTCCTCCTCCTGGTCCGGGAACAGAGGTGGCTGGAACCCGAATTGGCACTGGAATGGCGACAGCTTGGTGGCCGATGACTGCAGGGTGTTGTGGGCGTACTCCGCCCATGGCAGCCAGGTGCTCCACGATGTCGGGTTATCCATAGCCAGGCCTCGCAGGGTGGTTTCCAGGTCCTGGTTGAGCCTCTCCGTCTGACCATTGGACTGTGGGTGAAACCCAGAGGAGAGGCTGGCAGTGGCTCCGATGACCTTGCAGAACCCGTGCCACACTCGGGAGGAGAACTGGGGCCCTCGGTCTGAGACGATGTCCTGTGGAAGACCAAAGACTCGGAAGACATGATTAAACAAAAGTTTCGCAGTTTCAAGAGCAGAGGGGAGTTTGCACAGTGGTATGAAGCGGCAGGCCTTGGAGAATCTGTCAACTAAGACCAAAATGACCGTGTTACCTTGTGACTCAGGGAGACCCGTGATAAAGTCGACTGCCACGTGGGACCAGGGACGCCGGGGAATGGTCAGAGGATGCAGGAGACCCTGGGGACGCTGTCGTGGGTTCTTGGTTCTGGTGCAAACCTCACAGGACAGGACAAATGACCTTACTTCCTTCTCCATGTTAGGCCACCAGAAGCGTCTTTTCAGGAAGTCCAGGGTCCTCCGAGCTCCCGGGTGGGCGGTGAGAGGGGAAGAGTGACCCCACTGGAGAACCTTGGCCCGGGCTTGATGTGGGACGTACAAGAGGCCTGGTGGCCCCGTCCCAGGACCGGGGTCCTGGCGTTGGGCTCGTCGGACAGCCTCCTCAATACCCCAGCGGACAGGGGCCACAATCCGGGACACAGGGATAATAGGCCCGACTTCATTCTCCCTGTTAGTGGCAGAGAACAGTCTGGACAGTGCGTCAGGTTTGGTGTTCTTGGAGCCGGGACGGTATGAGAGGGTGAAGTCAAACCGACTGAAAAACAGGGCCCACCTAGCCTGTCGAGGGTTCAGTCTCTTGGCTTGCTGGAGGTACTCCAGGTTCTTGTGGTCAGTCCAAACCAGGAATGGATGTTGTGCTCCCTCCAGCCAGTGCCTCCACTCCTCAAGGGCCAGTTTGACCGCTAGCAGTTCTCGATCCCCCACATCGTACCGGGACTCAGCAGGACTCAGGCGGTGGGAGAAGTAAGCGCAGGGGTGCAGCTTTCCTTCCGAACATTGAGAGAGCACCGCGCCGACACCACTGTCCGAGGCGTCCACCTCCACGATGAATGGTTGGGAGGTGTCCGGGAGAACCAGAATGGGTGCCGTGCAGAAGCGGTCCTTGAGGTCTTTGAACGCCTTTTCTGCCTGAGGAGACCAGCCATAAGATCCACCTGTCCCTTTGGTGAGGTCTGACATGGGTGCTGCCACAGAACTGAAGTTCCTGATGAACTTGCGGTAGAAGTTAGCGAATCCTAAGAACCGCTGAACCTCCTTAACGGACTTGGGAGTAGGCCAGTCCCGGACGGCCAGGGTCTTGGCAGGGTCCATTTGGAGTTGGCCTGTCCGTACAATAAATCCCAGAAAGGAGACCTCGGGAACATGAAATTCGCATTTCTGGGCCTTGGCGAACAGATTGTTCTGTAGCAGCCTCTGGAGAACCTGGCGGACATGGTGGCGGTGCTCCTGCACGGTCTTGGAAAAGATAAGGATGTCGTCGAGGTAGACAAAAACGTATAGGTTAATCATGTCCCTTAAGACGTCGTTGATTAGGGCCTGAAAAACAGCTGGTGCGTTGGTGAGTCCGAAGGGCATCACCTGGTATTCGTAGTGCCCAGACGGGGTGTTAAAGGCAGTCTTCCACTCGTCTCCCTGTCGGATACGGATGAGGTGGTATGCGTTCCGTAGGTCCAACTTGGTGAAGACGGTGGCGCCTTGGAGCAGGTCGAAAGCTGTGGACATCAGCGGAAGGGGATATCGGTTGCGCACAGTGATCTTATTCAGGCCCCTGTAATCAATACATGGTCGGAGCCCCCCATCCTTCTTGCCGACAAAGAAGAAGCCGGCTCCAGCAGGTGAAGTGGAGGGTCGAATAAACCCAGAGACCAGGGCATCTTTGAGGTATTCCTCCATGGCCTTGCGTTCTGGCTGAGAGAGTGAAAACAGTCTGCCACGAGGAGGGGTAGTCCCAGGGAGCAAGTCGATGGCACAGTCGTAGGCCCGGTGCGGAGGAAGAACGGCGGCCCTGCTCTTGCTGAATACCTCCTTGAGATCCCAGTACTCTGTGGGAACTTGAGATAACTCGGTGAGATCAGGGGGCTCGGCAGGAGACACAGGAGAGCTAGAGAGCAGACAAGAGGCATGGCATGCAGGGCCCCATTCCACAACCTGGCTTGTTACCCAGTCTATGCGAGGGTTGTGGCGAGTAAGCCAAGGAAGGCCTAGAATAACTGGGAACTCAGGTGAAGGAATCAGGTGCAGGGATATTTCTTCCTTGTGACCTTGAGACTGGAGGAAGACTGGAGAAGTAACTTGAGTGACTCTTCCATCACCTAACGCTTGGCCATCGAGGGCAGACACAGACAGAGGGACTTCAAGAGGTGCAGTAGGTATATTGATGCTTTGGGCGAAGTGAATATCCATAAAGTTCCCAGCCGCCCCTGAGTCTATCAAAGCTTGACAAGAGTGGACAGACTCACCCCAGGAGATGGAGACCGGGATGTAGATTCCTTGGCCAGGGAGTCCGGGAGAGAGAGTAGGCCCCGTCACAACCCTCCCTCGGCTGGACGGGGCGGTCCTTTTCCCAAGAGTTCGGGACATGATGCTCGGAAGTGACCAGGCTTGCCACAGTAGATGCAGCACTTGTCTCTCCTTCTGCGCTCCCTCTCAGATGCGGAGAGGCGAGTACGACCCACTTGCATGGGTTCTGGACAGTCACTGAAGGAGGTAGACGGTCTCCAGGTAGAGGTAGGGAGGCTGGGGGGGCTCAAGGCTTGGTGGCGTTCTCTCATCCTGTTGTCCAGACGAATAGCATGTGAGATGAGGGTTTCGAGGTCACTTGGGCATCCAATAGAGGCCAGACCGTCCTTGATGGGGTCAGACAGACCATGGTGGAAGGCTGACACCAGGGCAGTCTCGTTCCATCCACTTACTGCTGCGAGTGTTCGGAACGAGATGGCGTAATCTGCGACGCTTCCTCCTTGCCGGATGGACATGAGCTTTCGGGCTGCGTCGGTACTGATGTCTGCCTGATCGAAGACCCGAAGCATCTCTTCAGAAAACAGCTGGAAATCAAAGCACTCAGGTCCCTGTCTTTGCCAGATAGCAGTAGCCCAGGCTCGCGCCTTACCAGCTAATAAGGTGATCACAAAGGCAATCTTGCGGCGATCCGTAGTGTAGGTGGTAGGCTGAAGCTCAAAGGTGAGTTGACACTGGGTAAGGAACTCTCGGCACTCACTGTGCTTGCCGTCATACCTCTGTGGTGCAGGAAGGCTGGGTTCGCGAGGTGAAGAAGGCAGCATTGCAGGAGGCACTGGAGCAGGAATGGGAGCTGGATCAGGAGCAGGAGATGCAGGCAGAGATGTCAGCTGTGCCAGGGTTTTCCCAATTTGCTGAAGCAGTTCCTCGTGGCGAGCGAGGGCCTCACGTTGGCTGGTGAGCGTACGTCCATGAGCGTCCATGGTCGCTCCGAAGCGTGTCAAAGCTGCCATAATTCCCTGAAGGTTGGCCGGGTAGACAGTTGAAGCAGCCTCTGCTGAGTCGGTCATGACGGAGTCTTTCTGTTAGGGTTTTGCTGGGATTCGAACCTGGTTCGTTGGTGTGATAATCCAGCAAACCCCCACTAGGCCACCAGGGGGATGACTCAAATGCAGAGGCGTGAGGCGGAAGTAGAAAAAGAATCAAAAGGTTTATTTAAACTATATACACTATATACAGGGCAAAACAAAAGACAAAAAAAAAACCAAAGAGTATAATCCAAAAGAAAAGCAAAGTGCAAAAGTCAAAAGCTAAGAAGATCAAAAAACACAGTACAAAGGAAACTGGAGATAAACATAACAGCACAAAGACTCCGTGACAAGAGGACTGAACTCAGGGGTATAAATAGACAAACTAATTAAGGACACAGGTGAAGATAATTAGGCAATTAACACAAACACAAAACACAGGAACAGTGGCGGCCTCTAGAGGCCAAAATAAACACGACATGAAAAGGAAATAACAGCGGCCTCTAGAGGCCAAAACAGTCCTAGTCCTAACAATAGCACTGGGTTATGCTGCTGTTTACAGTTGGAGACAGTTGCTGTTGCACTGTTCTGCATTTTAAAACATTTTTACCCCTTTTATGGCAGTGGCTGTTTGATTTATAGCTGTAATATTTTCGCGCGCGCGTGTGTGTGAGAGTGAGTGAGAGAGAGAGAGACAGAGAGAGCACTATCTTTGCTCTGTATTAATGCCTATGTTACTATTTCATTCATGTTGGTTTCTGTGCTAATGGGAATTTTACAGCGGGTCAGATGTAATCTGTGGTTATAAACATACACATTTTTTGTAATCAATCTTGGCACAATTACAAATGGAACCCTGGAGAGCTTGTGAGTAACTCCTGCACTAAGAATTCCACCTGCTATGGTACAGAAAGGTGTAGACATTAGAATTTTCACATCATTATCTAAAAACACTAAGTTCAGTCAATATATAGTATAAACATGGCACAAATCTTCCTTCTTATATTTATCACCCTGACAATTTGTCATCACATCATCCATGTGTTCTGGCCATTTATTTACTGGATAGAGAATGTAGAGACAGCCACAGTCCCCGTCTAGAACTACAAATCACATCAACTAACTCTCGCGATGACCTACGTCACGTCACCCCGACTCTATAAGTGACCTGGTCACCCTCAACTCTCTCTCTCTCTGTTGATCTTCACGTCATAGAGACATATAGAGATACCCCCATTCATCGGACCATCCGAAATCACGACGTCTGCCTTGCAAGAAAGAAGACTCAGTGCGTTTTCGTATATACCACTGGCCACGGTAAAGAGTACCTAAGTTGCGTCGTCTCACTCAATTGAGATACAACCGGTTTATTTGTTTATTATAAGTGACGTTACGACTGCAGCCTAAGCAGTTAATTAAAAGTTAGAAGCGACCGGATTCCTTCTGACTTAATCGCTGTGCACATTATCGGTCAGAGACTTTTCCTCACGAATGATGAAGCTTCGGATCAAGGATTTCTCTGCGCCTTCACAGGAGCAACCCACGAGCCTTCTGTGAACCTCCGCGAGCACCCGAAACTCCGCGAAACTTTGGGACATCTCTGCATTCCTGCATAGGAGCAAGATACTGGAAGTAAGGCTGGCATTTGGGCAAACTAGTCTTAGGAATTAGCTTTATGAAGTAGTGTGAATTTAAACTCAGAAACTGTTTAATTGTGCACACTGTAGACACTTAGAGTGTCGAGTTGATCGTTGTTGTTCTACATTGTTCTCTCTGTTGTTTTAATAGATAGGTTGTTGCATGCTCTTCTCTATCCTCTCTAACACCCCTTAATTTCATTATTACACACACTTTGACCTCATCAAGATTTCAGTGGATTTGGTAATGTTATAAGGTAGTGGAATTAGCAACCACGACGAATTCCTTTGTCTCAAGAAAACCACGAGGTGATTTTCCCTTCCCCCCAACACCTTAGATAACATTCCAATCTCTGATTTATTTACCTTGCGTGTCCTCGCGCGCATCTCCAAATTTTACAGCGCATCCTCACGCATACACACATTCTGTCCGCGCACCTCCCACGCGCATACTCAAACTCTCTCTCTCTCTCTCTCCTCTCCCTCTCATACACACACACACACACACACGCACACACAGACACACGCTCACACACACATACACACACACTCATCGAGTGTACTGCCTCACCTTTTGTGCCTTGTCTATATATTGCTGCTGACCATATTGAATGTATTCAACTGCTATTACCCATTTAGTATCGTTGTTATAATAAATTCAATTATTCTGTTAAACTGTGCTTGTCCGTTTTGCTTCTGTATCCTTGAAGTCACACAATCTCAAAGAACTCCAAATTGCCTTTACCCAAGTGTATATGAATGCTATTGGCTGTAGTGTCTATGTAATATGGTAAGTAATACTTTATTGCTGCATCAGTAGTGATCATAATAATTTGGAATATACCATAATTTAGCTGTTTGGTAATTTATTATTAAACACCAAAATTAATGGTATTATTAATGAGACTGATTTAATGAGACTGATCACTTAAGACCAATTGCACCCACAAGTATATGGCTTGATATCTAAATGCACATCACACGGGTTATGGATAATATCTATGCATTTTTTTCTCTTTCTGAGAAAACTGCTGCACAGTTGATATCTTATTTGGAAGTAACAAAAGCCTGATGACCACACTTCAGCATAAATGTCGATGTCATAAAACATTCTAGAAGCTGTAGTTGGTCCATATCCAACATTAGCTTGCCCAGCATGATTTATTTGTCTCTGTTGAACGGTGTTATTTGCAATCATTTATCATCCTCAGCAACCTCTACACATGCTTAGGGGTTTCTGCTTTAGAACCACTTAGTTAGAGCTACCAGACTGGACAATGTTCACCCTCTCGTGCAGATATCCCAACGATGCCACAGCTGTCCATGGGCAGGAACTCATCTATCCATCCATTATCTGTAACCGCTTATCCTCTGCAGGGTTACAGGCAAGCTGAAGCCTATCCCAGCTGACTATGGGTGAGAGGCGGGGTACATCCTGGACAAGTCACCAGGTCATCACAGGGCTGATACATACAGACAAACAACCATTCACACTCACATTCACACCTACAGTGGTGCTTGAAAGTTTGTGAACCCTTTAGAATTTTCTATATTTCTGCATAAATATGACCGAAAACATCATCAGATTTTCACACAAGTCCTAAAAGTAGATAAAGAGAACCCAGTTAAACAAATCAGACAAAAATATTATACTTGGTCATTTATTTATTGAGGAAAATAATCCAATATTACATATCTGTGAGTGGCAAAAGTATGTGAACCTTTGCTTTCAGTATCTGGTGTGACCCCCTTGTGCAGCAATAACTGCAACTAAACGTTTCCGGTAACTGTTGATCAGTCCTGCACACTGGCTTGGAGGAATTTTATGCCACTTTTCCACTACCAACACGGCTGAGTTGGGCTGAGCCGTGCCGTGCTGAGTTGGGCTGAGTCGAGCTGAGTGGGGCTGTTGGAGTTGCATTTCGACTACAACCGTGCTGAACCGTGCTGGCTGGAAGTGGGTGGACACATTGGGTGGAGTTAGCGAAAGTGGGTGGATGTCACGTGATGTCATTAGGCGGCGCAAACAGTGACATCAGTGACCTTTTAAGCGGTAGTCTCATGACCCGGATAGTAAACAATAAACATGGAGTCGTTAGTGTTGTTGGTCTTGGTGCTGTGGCTTGTTGTCACTGACAACGCCAACAGATACTGGCAAGAGCATATAGATGAGGCGAGGCGCATAAGGCTTCAGAAATTCTCGTAATTCGTAATTCTTCTTCTTCTGGGTTTATGGTGTTTACAGATCCCAGTATGCTCACGGGGCATGTGTGGGCATGTGAGGACACTCCTCCTCACCAATCAGTGCACAGGGGAGTGTCTCCTCACGCCCCCAGCCCCACTCGGCTCGGTTTGGCTCGCTTCAGCCCTACTCCAAAACCGTGCGAGTTTTGGGTGCTAAGTAAGGCTGAAGCGAGCTGAGTCGTGCTGCTCTGAGGTAGTCGAAACGTGAGCCGTGTCGGGCTGAAGTGAGCTGAAGTGAGCTGAAAAAGGGTAGTGGAAAAGAGCCATTAGTCCTTCCACAACATTTCGATTGGATTAAGGTCAGGACTTTGATTTGGCCATTCCAAAACATGAATTTAATTCTTCTTTAACCATTCTTTGGTAGAACGACTTGTGTGCTTAGGGTCGTTGTCTTGCTGAATGACCCGCCTTCTCTTGAGATTCAGTTCATGGACAGACGTCCTGACATTTTCCTTTAGAATTCGCTGGTATAATTCAGAATTCATTGTTCAATCAATGATGGCAAACTGTCCTGGCCCAGATGCAGCAAAACAGGCCCAAACCATGATACTACCACCACCATGTTTCACAGATGGGATAAGGTTTTTATGCTGGAATGCAGTGTTTGCCTTTCTCCAAACATAACGCTTCTCATTTAAACCAAAAAGTTCTATTTTGATCTTATCTGTCCACAAAGCATTTTTCCAATGGCCTTCTGGCTTGTCCACATGATCTTTAGCAAACTGTGGACGAGCAGCAATGTTCTTTTTGGAGAGCAGTGGCTTTCTCCTTGCAACCCTGCCATGCACACCATTGTTGTTCAGTGTCCTCCTGATGGTGGACTCATGAACATTAACATTAGCCAATGTGAGAGAGGCGTTCAGTTGCTTAGAAGTTACCCTCGGGTCCTTTGTGACCTTGCAGACTATTACACGCCTTGCTCTTGGAGTGATCTTTGTTGGTCGACCACTCCTGGGGAGGGTAACAATGGTCTTGAATTTCCTCCATTTGTATACAATCTGTCTGACTGTGGGTTGGTGGAGTCCAAATTCTTTAGAGATGGTTTTGTAACCTTCTCCAGCCTGATGAGCATCAACAATGCTTTTTCTGAGGTCCTCAGAAATCTCCTTTGTTCGTGCCATGATACACTTCCACAAACGTGTTGTGAAGCTCAGACTTTGATAGATCCTTGTTTTTTTTAAATAAAACAGGGTGCCCACTCACACCTGATTGTCATACCATTGATTGAAAACACCTGACTCTAATTTCACCTTCAAATTGACTGCTAATCCTAGAGGTTCACATACTTTTGCCACTCATAGATATGTAATATTGGATCATTTTCCTCAATAAATAAATGACCAAGTGTAATTTATTTGTCTCATTTGTTTAACTGGGTTCTCTTTATCTACTTTTAGGACTTATGTGAATATCTGATGATGTTTTTGTCATGGTCCTACCTGTGGGCTTCTCTCTTCAGGTAACATCTCCACTCAGCATTACCGGCCACGCCCGCACTCACTTCCTCTTATTATCTTTCAGTGACTGTCATTGGCTGTTGCCGATCACCTGCTTCCCCCCTGTGTGTATTTAAGCTGCAGTCCTCCCAAGCTTCTGTGTCAGATCATCTGCAACTCTCAGCCTGATAACCTGCTCTGTGTTCCTACTACTCTGACTCCTGAAATTATCCTGTTCCGTCTGACTCTGTCTGCTCTCCAGCCCCGGTAACCTGATCTGCCTTCCGTTCTGTCGACTCTGCCTCTTGCCTGTCTCTCCTGTACCTTCACCTGATTTCCAGCCTGCTCGCTTACTCCTGCCTGCTGAGGTACTGCTTGCTGGGAGACTGCCTGAATCCCTAGTACTATCAGCCTACAGCTACACCTCTCTGACTACGCCTGATCCTGTCAGATCTCAGAAGCTAAGCAGGGTTGGGTCTGGTCAGTACTTAGATGGGAGACCTCAGATGTCACCACCAGCCATCCCTGCCTCTCAGTTCTCCTGCCACTGGACTTCACCCACACACATTTTCCCAACTCCCTTTTCCCCTGTTATTAATAAATTGTGGTTTGAGCGCATTTGATCTCCTCTCCTGTTTGGTCCTTGACAGAGCGATCTGACCACTACATGGAGTCAGTGCCCGAACCCTCTGGCCTAGACCGGCTGCAGCGCACTGAAGGGGAGGTCATTCGGATGTCTGCCGACATTACAGCCCTGATCCAGCTTGGTCATCTGCAACAGCTCCAGCAACAGCAACAACGACTGGACCAAGCACTCCAGCTGCTCACTGCCCTAGCACCCTCTGCTCCTCCGAGTCAACCACCGCAGCCCCTCGTTGCATCAGCCCCCGTCATACCCGCTGCTGACGTTCCAGCTCCGGAAGGTGCTCCTGCTATACTCGATGCCCCGGAACCCAAGGTCGGCAGTCCGGAGCGTTTTGACGGTGATCCCTCCCAAGTCCGTGCTTTCCTGACCAGCTGCCGGTTGCTGTTCGACCTGCAGCCCAGAACCTTCGAGTTGGAGGCAGCAAAGGTGGCCTTCGTCATCACTCATCTGACTGGCCACGCCCGCCTGTGGGGGACTGCAGAGTATGAACGCCGGACACCGGCGTGTGCCTCCTTCTCCCTGCTTGCAGCAGAGATGACCAAGGTCTTCGACCTAGGCTCGTCGTCAGTAGAGGCATCCGGAGGACTGATGAGTATTCGCCAAGGCGGACGAACAGTGGCTGACTACTCGATCGATTTCCGGACCTTGGCCCGGCGCAGCAAGTGGAACATGCAGGCGCTGGTGGACGCTTTTCTGCACAGCCTGGCCGACTACATGAAGGACAATTTGGTCTTGTACGAATAACCATCGACACTCGATGAGGCCATTGCCCTGGCCGTCCGCATTGACCGCCAGGTCCGGACCCGTCGACGAGAGAGGGCCCGCCAGAATCAGCCAGTCACCAGCGCACGGAGTAACCCAGCTCCTTCTACGTCTCCTGCTGCTTCTCCGCCGAGCCTTCTGGACCAGTCAGAGCCCATGGAGATCGGCCGTGCTTCCCTCAGCCCGGCAGAGTGCCAGCGTCAGATCACCTCCAATCCATGCCTGTACTGTGGGGGTGACGGTCACCGTGCTGCCTCTTGCCCAGTAAAAGCGATGAGCTCACCGGACATAGGAGGGGCCCGGCTGGGCTCAATGACCATCCAATCCTCCACCAGCCAGAAACCTATGCTCCAAGTCTGCCTTCGTCTGTTGGATTCCACCCACACCCTGGCCGCCCTGGTGGACTCTGGTGCCGAGGCTAACATCATGGACACTGAGCTTGTGCGCCAGTTGGGTCTGCGAAGCCATCACCTATCCTCTCCCATTCCAGCCAGGGTGCTGGATGGCCATCTCCTTGGCACCGTCACCCGCCTCACTGCCCCTGTTCCGATGACTCTGTCAGGCAACCACCACAAAACCATCCAATTTCACCTGCTCCATTCCCCCGGCCAACCTCTCATCCTGGGCTATCCATGGCTCTGCCAGCACAGTCCTCACCTCGACTGGGCCACTGGAGAGATAAGAGAATGGGGCAAGGACTGCCACCAGACCTGCTTACGAGCTGCCATCCTAAACACCCGTACTCCACCTGCCAGCTCTGCCCCCGACCTCACTAATGTCCCAGTGTGTTATCACAGCCTTTGGGAGGTATTCAGTAAAATCAAGGCCACTTCCTTGCCTCCTCACCGGCCCTACGACTGCGCCATTGATCTCCTCCCAGGCACTGCACCATCCAAGGGTTGTCTCTACTCTCTGTCCGCCCCGGAAAGGAAGGCGATGGAGGCCTACATCAGTGACTCTCTGGCTGCCGGCCTTATCCGTCCATCCTCTTCTCCCGCCAGCGCTGCGTTCTTCTTCGTGGAAAAGAAGGATGGATCCCTGCGCCCCTGCATCGATTACAGGGATCTCAACGACATCACCGTCAAGAACCGATACCCTCTCCCACTGCTTACCTCCACCTTCGAGCTGCTCCAGGGAGCCACGGTCTTCACCAAACTCGATCTCCGGAATGCCTACCACCTGGTTTGGATAAGGGAGGGAGACGAGTGGAAGACCGCATTCAACACCCCCACCGGTCACTATGAATACCGAGTGATGCCGTTTGGCCTTGCCAACGTGCCAGTGGTATTCCAGGCTCTGGTGAATGATGTCCTGTGAGATATGTTGAACAAGTTCGTGTTCGTTTACCTCGACGACATCCTGATCTTCTCTAAAACCCTGTCTGAACACACCCAGCATGTCCAGCAAGTACTCCATCGTCTCCTGGAAAACTCCCTCTTTGTCAAGGCGGAGAAGTGTGAGTTTCATGCCAAGTCTGTGGGGTTCCTGGGGTACATCGTGGCAGAAGGGAGCATCCAGATGGACCCTGCCAAAGTCTCTGCAGTTACTTCATGGCCAGTACCAGAGAGCAGGAAGCAGCTTCAGCAGTTCCTGGGCTTCGCAAATTTCTACAGGAAATTCATTCATAATTACAGCACCATTGCATCACCCCTCACCACCTTGACCAGCACCAAACAGCCCTTCACCTGGACTCCGGCCACCAACGAAGCCTTTGCCACCCTCAAGGCTCGGTTCACCACTGCTCCTGTCCTCCGGCTGCCTGATGAGGAGCAGCAATTCATCGTTGAGGTGGATGCCTTGGATGTGGGAGCCAGGGCAGTGCTCTCACAGAGGTCTGCGGATGACAACAAGCTCCACCCCTGTGCGTTCTTCTCCCGCCGGCTATCGCCGGCCGAACGCAATTACGACGTAGGCAATCGGGAACTGCTGGCGGTCAAGCTCGCCCTGGAGGAATGGCGCCACTGGCTGGAGGGGAGCGTAGTCCCATTCCTGGTCTGGACAGACCATAAGAATCTAGAATACATCCGCACCGCCAAACGACTCAACCTCAGACAGGCCCGCTGGGCTCTCTTTTTCACCCGATTCAATTTCACCCTTTCGTACCGGCCCGGATCTCGCAACACCAAGCCTGACGCACTCTCCCGCCAGTTCCAGAAGGATGATGCCCCCTCCAAGGACCCGGCTCCCATCCTATCTGACCCCTGTATCGTTGCTGCTCTGACCTGGGACATCGAAGAATGAGTGCGGGAAGCCCTCCGTGACCAACCCAGCCCCAGTGCATGCCCCGCAAGTTGCCTCTTCGTTCCTGAAGACCTGCGATCCCAGGTTATACAATGGGGACACAACTCCCGTCTAGCCTGCCACCCTGGTTCCACTCGCACCTACCACCTGCTCACCCAATGGTTCTGGTGGCCTACTATGAGCAGGGATGTGCGAGACTTCGTCTGAGCCTGCCCTACCTGTAACCAAAATAAGTCCTCCAGCCGGCCCCCTGCCGGTTTGCTCCAGCCTCTGCCCGTGCCAATGCAACCCTGGTCCCACATTTCCCTGGATTTTGTTATGGGTCTACCCCCTTCTAACAGGATGACAGTCATACTCACCATCGTGGACCGCTTTAGCAAGATGGCACACTTTGTTCCCCTCCCTAAACTACCGTCAGCCAAGGAGACTGCCCAGATCGTCTTGCAACATGTCTTCCGCATCCATGGGCTGCCCAAGGACATCGTTTCGGACCGGGAGCCACAATTCGCCTCCTCTTTTTGGAAGGAGTTCTGTCACCTACTCGGGGCCACCGCCAGCCTCACCTCCGGATTCCGACCCCAGTCCAATGGCCAGTCGGAGCAGACTAACCAGGAGTTGGAGAAGGCACGTCGGTGCATGGCGTCACGCAACCCTAGGGCCTGGTGCGAGCACCTGCTGTGGGTGGAATACTCTCACAACTCCCTCACCAGCTCAGCCACCGGGCTGTCCCCATTCCACTGCGTGTATGGCTACCAACCACCCCTGTTCCCCAGCCAGGAGGGAGAGGTCACCTGCCCGGCTGCCCTCACCTATGCACGCCGATGCCGCTGCACCTGGTCTCAAGCCCGCGCTGCACTCCTCAAGTCAGTCACCAGCTACTCTACTGGAGCCAACCGGCGGAGGACGCCTGAGCCCACCTACCGGGTGGGCCAGAAGGTGTGGTTATCTGCCAAGGACCTGCCCCTCCAGGTGGAGTCTCGTAAGCTAAAACCTCGGTTCGTCGGACCATTCCCTATCCTGAAGATAATCAGCCAGTCTGCTGTCCAGCTCCGACTGCCCAAGTCTATGAGAGTGCACCCCACCTTCCATGTCTCTAAGATCAAGCCAGTGCATGAGAGCCCGCTGGTCCCAGCTGCACCTTCTCCTCCTCCTCCTCGTCTCATCGATGGTGGCCCGGTCTACTCCGTCCGGCGACTGCTGAAGTCATGGCACAGGGCAAGGGCCTCCAATACCTGGTAGATTGGGAGGGCTATGGTCCTGAGGAGAGGATGTGGGTCCCTGCTGGGAGGATCTTAGACCGTACCCTCATCAGCACCTTTCACCGCCTGCATCCGGACCAGCCGGCCAACCAGAGGGGCCGACGAAAGGGGCCTTGTCGGAATGACGATGCGCCCACCGCTACTGTCCCTGAGTCCGATCCTGAACCAGATCCTGAGGCCTTGGACTCTGACCGGTCAGAGGAGTTCTGACCCTCCACCGGTATTCCCCCTCCTCCCACCCGTCTTTGTGGATCTGTGGCTAGGGACTTCTGAAGCCGTCCCTTGAGGGGGGGGGGGTTCTGTCATGGTCCTACCTATGGGCTTCTCTCTTCAGGTAACATCTCCACTCAGCATTACCGGCCACACCCGCACTCACTTCCTCTTATTATCTTTCAGTGACTGTCATTGGCTGTTGCCGATCACCTGCTTCCCCCTGTGTGTATTTAAGCTGCAGTCCTCCCAAGCTTCTGTGTCAGATCGTCTGCAACTCTCAGCCTGATAACCTGCTCTGTGTTCCTACTACTCTGACTCCTGAAATTATCCTGTTCCGTCTGACTCTGTCTGCTCTCCAGCCCCGGTAACCTGATCTGCCTTCCGTTCTGTCGACTCTGCCTCTTGCCTGTCTCTCCTGTACCTTCGCCTGATTTCCAGCCTGCTCGCTTACTCCTGCCTGCTGAGGTACTGCTTGCTGGGAGACTACCTGAATCCCAAGTACTATTAGCCTACAGCTACACCTCTCTGACTACGCCTGATCCTGTCAGATCTCAGAAGCTAAGCAGGGTTGGGTCTGGTCAGTACTTGGATAGGAGACCTCAGATGTCACCACCAGCCATCCCTGCCTCTCAGTTCTCCTGCCACTGGACTTCACACATTCTCCAAAATCCCTTTTCCCCTGTTATTTATAAATTGTGGTTTGAGCGCATTTGATCTCCTCTCCTGTTTGGTCCTTGACAGTTTTAGGTCATATTTATGCAGAAATATAGAAAATTCTAAAGGGTTCACAAACTTTCAAGCACCACAGTATGGTCAATTTAGAGCCACCAATTAATCTAAACTGCATGTCTTTGGACTGTGGGGCAGCATCTGGCGGAAGCCCACGCAGACACGGGGAGAACATGCAAACTCCACACAGAAAGGCCCCCATTGGCCACTGGGCTCGAACCCAGAATGTTCTTGCTGTGAGGTGACAGTGTTAACCACTACACCACCGTGCTGCCTGGGCAGGAAACAAGGGAGCAAAATTAGCCATGCTCTCTGGACAGGACTGATGGCATACTCTTGCTCCCCTGTCAATCATAGCAACACTAAGCATCTGGGCATCTGTGGACCCATGTATCCTGTAGTGGGCAGATAACACGCAAGTGCATGTCTGGGTGCATGGGCGTCGCCACCATTGAATGTGAAGGGGACGTGTCCCCTTCACATTTCATAATTCTTCATTTGGACCCTCCACATTTAACATAAAATATTAGTTCACCCAGCGCCATTCCTATTGCTTCGTGAAAGAATCCATTCCACTTGATCGATAAGAGAATACATATACCACTGAAAATCCACTCTGGGTTTTCCGGGCATTCCCTACAACAACTCACCGCACGCGAATGAAGTGAATCTCAGTGCAAGCAGAGAAATTTTGGTGCAAAGTGCTGGCTGCTCGAAAGTGGAGGAGGTAACGTCAGCCCCATTGCCACCTCACAATGTCTAGCTTTTGCTAAAACCTTATTCTTTTGTTATACGCCCTCAAAATTAACCCTAGGCCATGTTAAATTAATATTCAACTAAACAATGAAATAAGCTTAGCCTAATGGGGTATTCTTGGTTGATTATGAATTGTTTGCAGTATTTGCTCCCTCCCCAGATGGACATAAGGAAATTCTTTACAAAGAAGCAGAAAGTAAGTCAAAATTTTCCCACAGGACAGGTTTTTTTGTCCCAATGGAAATGTTGGTGCAGTTAGCTGGCTAGTCAATGTTAGGAGATGTATCAGCTAGCTTAATGTCAGCTATCATTTAACTCAAACCCAGTAGGCCTGCCTTACTGTAATGCCAAGAATGAGGTCAAGTCTGCTCGGATGATATTTATTGATTCCCTGTTGTGATTTGAAGAACTTGTTTTGTCTGGTCTTTGCCAGTTTTCTGGAAAGTAACATGGGAAATCAGTGTACGGGGAAGGAATAGTACAACCCCGATTCCAAAAAAGTTGGGACAAAGTACAAATTGTAAATAAAAACGGAATGCAATGATGTGCAAGTTTCAAAATTCCATATTTTATTCAGAATAGAACATAGATGACATATCAAATGTTTAAACTGAGAAAATGTATCATTTAAAGAGAAAAATTAGGTGATTTTAAATTTCATGACAACAACACATCTCAAAAAAGTTGGGACAAGGCCATGTTTACCACTGTGAGACATCCCCTTTTCTCTTTACAACAGTCTGTAAACGTCTGGGGACTGAGGAGACAAGTTGCTCAAGTTTAGGGATAGGAATGTTAACCCATTCTTGTCTAATGTAGGATTCTAGTTGCTCAACTGTCTTGGGTCTTTTTTGTCGTATCTTCCGTTTTATGATGTGCCAAATGTTTTCTATGGGTGAAAGATCTGGACTGCAGGCTGGCCAGTTCAGTACCTGGACCCTTCTTCTACGCAGCCATGATGCTGTAATTGATGCAGTATGTGGTTTGGCATTGTCATGTTGGAAAATGCAAGGTCTTCCCTGAAAGAGACATCGTCTGGATGGGAGCATATGTTGCTCTAGAACCTGGATATACCTTTCAGCATTGATGGTGTCTTTCCAGATGTGTAAGCTGCCCATGCCACATGCACTAATGCAACCCCATACCATCAGAGATGCAGGCTTCTGAACTGAGCACTGATAACAACTTGGGTCGTCCTTCTCTTCTTTAGTCCGAATGACACAGCGTCCCTGATTTCCATAAAGAACTTCAAATTTTGATTCGTCTGACCACAGAACAGTTTTCCACTTTGCCACAGTCCATTTTAAATGAGCCTTGGCCCAGAGAAGACGTCTGAGCTTCTGGATCATGTTTAGATACGGCTTCTTCTTTGAACTATAGAGTTTTAGCTGGCAACAGCGGATGGCATGGTGAATTGTGTTCACAGATAATGTTCTCTGGAAATATTCCTGAGCCCATTTTGTGATTTCCAGTACAGAAGGATGCCTGTATGTGATGCAGTGCCGTCTAAGGGCCCGAAAATCACGGGCACCCAGTATGGTTTTCCGGCCTTGACCCTTACGCACAGAGATTCTTCCAGATTCTCTGAATCTTTTGATGATGTTATGCACTGTAGATGATGATATGTTCAAACTCTTTGCAATTTTACACTGTCAAACTCGTTTCTGATATTGCTCCACTATTTGTCGGTGCAGAATTAGGGGGATTGGTGATCCTCTTCCCATCTTTACTTCTGAGAGCCGCTGCCACTCCAAGATGCTCTTTTTATACCCAGTCATGTTAATGACCTATTGCCAATTGACCTAATGAGTTGCAATTTGGTCCTCCAGCTGTTCCTTTTTTGTACCTTTAACTTTTCCAGCCTCTTATTGCCCCTGTCCCAACTTTTTTGAGATGTGTTGCTGTCATGAAATTTCAAATGAGCCAATATTTGGCATGAAATTTCAAAATGTCTCACTTTCGGCATTTGATATGTTGTCTATGTTCTATTGTGAATACAATATCAGTTTTTGAGATTTGTAAATTATTGCATTCCGTTTTTATTTACAATTTGTACTTTTTCCCAACTTTTTTGGAATCGAGGTTGTAGAAAGGAAAGCAATGGAGAGAGATGGATGTTATTCCAGGTGGATTGTGAAGGAAAGGGGGATAAAAATTATGAAGTGGTAGAAATTGTGGTGGCACCAATGTAAGAGGGAGTTATATCTATTTGTGATACTAATCTGTAAATGTTACTGTAGTACCACCATTGCATGTAGGTTGACAAAACTGCACTTGTTGACTGTGTGAAGTTATCTTTTATGTGTCTGTGGCAGCGGGGGCGTGGTCAAGCATCGGTCTGTGACCGGAGGGCGGAGTCAGGGAAGGTAAGTGGCAGAATCACTGCACCTGATGTCTGTTAACATGTGTTTGTGTGTCTTCCCCAGTGACCGCGCCCTATTTAAAGAGAGAGAGAGAGAGAGCAGAGGAGAGCTCTCTCCCCAACCAGACGACTTGTGTGTGTGTGTGCATGCATGCGTGGCTGGGAGAGTAAATTGCGACTGAAAAGTGCAAAATAAAAGAGTTTTGTGAACTCAGTTCTGGCCTGCCATCCTTCTGTGCTCCTCCCACTCATACGAACTGTCACAGTGGTGCCGAAACCCAGGATCGGAGCACAGAAAAGAACAGCCCCATGGAGTCCAACCCCTTCGCGGACCTGGTCCACGCCCTCGCCACAGCCCAGCAGAGCCAGCACCAGGCACTAGTCGCCCTCTGGAAGGAGCAAGAACAACGGTTCGAGCAGTGATCGGCAATGGAGGTGGGCACGGTGGTTCGGATCCCCGACACGCCAGGAGCCGCCCTCGATCGGGCTGGAGTGTATCGCATACCAGTGAGTGTCCAAGGGGATACATATCAGGCATCGGTGGACTCTGGCTGTAATCAGACCTCAATTCACCAAAGCCTGGTGCAAGACGAGGCATTGGGGGGAGCACAATTGGTGAAGGTGTTGTGTGTGCACGGGGATGTTCACAACTACCCTTGAGTGTCGGTCCACATTCTTTTTCGAGGGGAAAAATTTAGAGTAAAGGCGTCGGTTAATCCTTGCCTTACCCACTCGATAATTTTGGGGACTGATTGGCCGGGATTTGGGGAGTTAATGAGTCATTTAGTGAAGAGTGGGTCCTGCCGTAGTTCAGCAGGGGGAGGTCCCGGTGTCGCATTGGTGGGAGCAGCTGTCACAGAGCTGTCTATGTCATCTCTGCGACAGAGTGAGGAGCAGCCAGCCCCTCCTTCTATTGGGGAATCCCTCGTGGATTTTCCATTAGAGCAGTCGCGAGACGAGACTCTGCAGCATGCATTTGACCAAGTGAGAGTAATCGATGGTCAAACACTCCAGCCAAATGCCACTCCGTCCTCCCCCTATTTTTCTATTATGAAGGATAGATTATACCGAGTGACGCAGGACACTCAGACTAAAGAACAAGTCCCGCAGCTTTTGATTCCAAAGAGCCGCCGGGAATTGGTATCCCAGGCAGCTCACTTTAATCCCACGGCTGGACACTTAGGGCAGGATAAGACATTAGCCCGAATAATGGCCCAGTTCTATTGGCCAGGGATTCGTGGCAATGTCCGTAGGTGGTGTACGACGTGCCGTGAATGCCAGTTAGTAAATCCAGCAGCCATTCCAAAAGCGCCTTTGCACCCCCTCCCATTAATCGAGACCCCGTTCGAAAGAATTGGGATGGATCTCGTCGGGCCATTAGATCGGTCAACACGAGGGTATCGCTTTATTTTAGTTCTGGTGGACTATGCAACGCGATACCCGGAAGCAGTGCCTCTTCGCAATATCTCAGCACGCAGTATTGCGGAAGCGCTCTTCCGTGTCATCTCCCAAGTTGGAATCCCCAAAGAGATTCTGACTGATTAAGGCACCTCATTAATGTCATGCACACTAAATGAACTGTATGGGTTATTAGGAATTAAGCCGATCCGCACCAGTGTTTATCACCCACAAACGGACGGTTTAGTTGAACGGTTCAATCGCACCCTCAAAAATATAATTAAAAAATTCGTAAGTGAGGACACACATAATTGGGATAAATGGCTCAAACCCTTGTTATTTGCAGTGCGAGAGGTCCCACAAGCCTCCACGGGGTTCTCCCCGTTCGAATTGTTATATGGACGTAAGCCGAGCGGCATTCTAGATGTGCTGCGAGAAAATTGGGAGGAGGGACCAAGTAAAAATGAAATTCAATACGTTATTGACCTGCGTGCAAAACTCCACACACTCACACACCTAACCCAGGAGAATTTGCGGCAAGCCCAAGAACGGCAAACCCGCCTGTACGACAGGGGTACGCGCCTTAGAGAGTTCGCACCGGGAGATAAAGTACTCGTACTGTTGCCCACATTGAGCTCCAAATTGATCACCAAGTGGCAAGGACCCTTTGAGGTCACACGGCAAGTCGGGGACGTCGACTATGAGGTGAGGCGAATGGACAGGGGTGGGGCGCTACAGATTTACCACCTCAATCTGCTCAAACTCTGGAACGAGGAGGTCCCCGTGGCATTGATGTTGGTGGTTCCGGAGAAGGCAGAGCTGGGGCCAGAGGGTCAAAAGGGAACATTGGCATCGTGTACCTCTCCAGTCCCCTGTGGAGACCACCTCTCCCCGACCCAACTCGCAGAGGTTGCCCAGTTGCAGACCGAATTTTTGGATGTGTTCTCGCCCCTGCCCCGCCACACCGACCTCATAGAGCACCACATTGAGACTCCCCCGGGGGTGGTAGTGCACAGCCGCCCTTACAGGCTACCCGAACACAAGAAAAAAGTGGTTAGGGAAGAACTCGAGGCCATGCTCGAAATGGGCATCGTCGAGGAGTCCCACAGTGACTGGAGCAGCCCGGTGGTCTTGGTACCCAAGGCCGACGGGTCAGTCTGGTTCTGTGTAGACTATAGAAAAGTCAACACGGTGTCTAAATTCGATGCGTACCCAATGCCCCGTATTGATGAGTTGCTCAATCGACTAGGCACGGCTCGCTTTTACTCAACACTGGATTTGACAAAGGGTTATTGGCAGATCCCCTTGACTCCATTATCCCGAGAAAAAACGGCCTTTTCCACACCGTTTGGCTTACACCAGTTTGTCACACTTCCTTTTAGGCTGTTTGAGGCACCCGCTATGTTCCAGCGGCTGATGGACAGGGTCCTCCACCCCCACGCCACCTATGCGGCCGCATACCTCAATGACATTATTATCTATAGTAATGACTGGCTGCGGCACCTGCAACATCTGAGGGCCGTCCTTAGGTCGCTGAGGCGAGCAGGTCTCACAGCCAACCCGAAGAAGTGTGTGATTGGGTGGGTGGAAGTACGGTATCTGGGCTTCCACTTGGGCAACGAGCAGGTGCATCCCCAAATTAACAAGGCAGAAGCAATTGCGGCCTGCCCGAGGCCCAAGACCAAAAAGGGGGTGAGACAGTTCCTGGGGCTGGCTGGCTACTATCGTAGGTTTATAGCTAATTATTCGGACGTCACCAGCCCGCTGACTGATCTCACTAAAAAGGGGGCACCAGATCCGGTCCAGTGGACGGAGCAATGCCAGCGGGCTTTCTCGGAGGTGAAGGCTGCACTGTGTGGGGGGCCACTGTTACACTCCCCTGACTTTTCTCTCCCCTTTATGTTGCAGACGGATGCATCGGACAGAGGGCTGGGGGCTGTTTTGTCCCAGGAGGTGGAGGGGGAGGACCGTCCAGTGCTGTATATCAGCAGAAAGCTGTCGGTGCGTGAGGGGCGCTACAGCACCATCGAGAAAGAGTGCCTGGCCATCAAGTGGGCGGTCCTTGCCCTCCGCTACTACCTGCTGGGATGCCCTTTCACCCTCTGTTCAGACCACGCGCCCCTCCAGTGGCTCCACCGCATGAAGGATGCCAATGCACGGATCACCCGTTGGTATCTGGCACTCCAACCCTTTAACTTCAAGGTGATCCACAGGCCGGGGGCACAGATGGTCATGGCGGACTTCCTCTCCCGTCGGGGGGGGGGAGTCAGCTGCAGGCCGGACAGCCACCCGGCCTGAGTCGGGCGGTAGGGGTATGTGGCAGCCAGGGCGTGGTCAAGCATCGGTCTGTGACCGGAGGGCAGAGTCAGGGAAGGTAAGTGGCAGAATCACTGCACCTGATGTCTATTAACGTGTGTCTTCCCCAGTGACCACGCCCTATTTAAAGAGAGAGAGAGAGAGAGCAGAGGAGGAGAGCTCTCTCCCCAACCAGACGACTTGTGTGTGTGCGTGGCTGGGAGAGTAAATTGCGACTGAAAAGTGCAAAATAAAAGTTTTGTGAACTCAGTTCTGGCCTGCCATCCTTCTGTGCTCCTCCCGCTCATACGAACTGTCACAGTGTCATTGCTTGACACAGTGTAATTTTGTGTTATGAAGACTGCATGATGCCATGTTATTTTTGTTATATCACTAAATCAGAAAAAAGTAAAATGCACCCACTAAAGTCACTGTTGGTGGTTAACAAAATTGCACCTGTTCATTGTGTGAAGTTATTTTGTATGTGTCACCGTTGCTTGACACAGTGTGATTTTGTCTTATGAAGTTTGCATGATGCCATGTCATGCCTAGTCATTGCGTGAAATTCTCATCTCATTATCTCTAGCCGCTTTATCCTGATGAATATATGGACTAGTTGAATGAGGACTTATTGTTGAGTCTCTAAAATAGTCATTGAATTAAGTGACTTTTGAAGGTAAAATTAGGTGTTCAACAACCTGTTAAAAATACACCAGAATGCAGGAAATGGCATCTAATTAATTAAAAATTTTCTAGGGGAGGACCCCCCCCGCCAGTGTGTCCCCCCACACACACACATTAAAAATGCTTCTGACGCCCCTGTCTGGGTGTAATACTCTGCCCTGTGATGCAGCATGAGCAGCAGTTTGAAAAGATGCAGTTGGCTGGCATCACGTCTCTCAGAGGAAGGAAGTGATAGCTTTCACCCTTCCTGGTTGGTAGTTGTCATATAATAGGGAAGAGTTGGCTGGTAGGTGGGTATTGGCAAGTGACCAAATTAGAGAGAAAAAGAGGGGATGGGGTGGAGGGTATTGGAATGACAGCACTGTCAGCACGTATAAAAATCACCTCTCCCTCACAGACACACATTATAGTTTCAGATGATGTGATTTAACCAATTATGACCTTGTAATTTTTGACAGACATCTTTTTTATCCATTTATTCCACGAGGAAGGTCAAAGAGGAGATACATGGAAGTGGTGAGAAAGGACATGAGAGTGGCAGGTGTGGTAGAGAAGGATGCAGAAGACAGGGAGCAATGGAGATGAAAGATCCGCTGTGATGACCCCTAATCGGGAGCAGCCAGAAGAAGAAGATCTTTTTTATCCATTAAAGATGATTTTCTTTTGATTGATTTTCTTTTTTTTTCCTATATTACATGGTACAATAACTGTTTTTGTCTTGTTCACCCCTTTCACATATCCCACAATCCACTGTGCAGTTGGGAACTTCTGGTGGCCAGCCCCAGGCTGCTGATAACGGTACAAAAACCAATATTGGGCTATATAATCAGTTTCGATGTCCAAATATTATTACAGGTTTACACGGTCTAAGAGATTTTTTCAAGCTTACTACTGCTCGAAATGATTGCATGTTTACAATTTGTCATCAATGTAAATTTGTCATCAGTTTTGATGTTCAAATATCAGATGCAAGCTGAAATGTGATGTTATTAGATTGCTATGTCTAGTTACTGGTTCCATGGTATTTTTTGTCAGCACAGAAGCTTTTAATTGGTCATCCTTATATTATCTCCCATACAGCCCTTTCACTTTCACTCTCTGCATTGTTTACATGAAATACATGTTACAACTACTCAGCACTATAACTCTGGCCAGCAACATTAACAGTGTACATTTATATTGATGACACACTGTAAATGTGTAATCATTTCAAGCAGTATTAATCTTGAAAAACAGCTGTGAGACCATGTAAACCTGTAAAAATATTTGAACATCCAATAATTGAACATATTTGAACATAATAATATTTGAATATCTGATATTTGGCCATCAAATTTGATCATATAGCCCAATATTGATTTTTGTACTGTTATCAGCAGCCTGGGGTTGGCCACTGGAAGTTCCCAACTGCGCAGTGGATTGTGGGATATGGTAAAAAGGCAAATAGATTACAAAATAAGATGCTGTAGTGCTATAGTCAAATTAATGTTGTTTGTTTATTCATTTATTATGTTTAACGTTATTTGTGACATAACTATTCATTTACTCGATTATTTATTATTGATTCATGTTGGGGTTTAATCATACTCATTATTGTTTTAGATTTATTCATATATCATTAGCTTTCATAGTCTTCTCATTTGATTAAAGTGACTGCTGCGCAGTACCTAATCTAAATCAATAATTTATGTCAGTATGAGCCTGTAATATCCTGCCTTAACCTCTGGCACTGAGGAAGTCCGTGTGCACATGCGCAGGTTTACCTTCTTCTTATTATTATTCTATTCCTTCTTCTTTTGGGTTTTATGGCAGCTTGCATCCAGTGTTGCATTACTGCCAACTACAGGTTTACCTTTGACCATGCACTGACAGTTACATCATTCTGTCACTAAACGAACAGCTGATCACACCAAGGTGCTTGCTGACAGCCGACATTTATTAGTTTGGTCCTGCATTTTCTTTCCTTTTGCAACATAACGTCTTTTCTTCTCGCTTTCTGTTACTGTAGTCAGTCTTTCACATTTCATTCTCATACTCAAGTCCTCCATTGTTCTCTCCTGTTTCAAATTTGTATCCCACAATGCCTTGCACGAACGGGGAAAGCCCACCACGCGATGCATGACGTAGTATCTTGTATGAAGCAAAAAAAGCTTCATCATGGTGAAGCAAAAAAACCAGCAGAGAATTTAGGGTCATGTGGCCCTAAATTCATTAATTGATCTATTTTTAAAAATCCTAATAAAATTGCAAGTCGATTCAAATTCAGTAGCTTTCAGTCCACTAAACAAAAATAATTGGGTGTCAGGGAAAATTCCTTTTATGACCTAAACTTGAAAAATCTGAAAGGCAGTCTACCTTTAACCTTCTTCATGCACAATTTGAGTACGTGAGACGTGAATTTTGGAGAGAAAAAAACTAAAATATTGCAAAAATGTTTTTGGACTTGCATGGGGTGTTTTTTCAAAGCATTTGATAAAGTAATATTTTGCAAAATTGAAATGAAAATAGAGTTTTCACATTTAAGTCATCACATAACATGAGGAACAAACGGAAAAGCTATCTTTCTGAGAGAAAAAAAGAGTACTCTGTAAGAGCTATCACAGGAGGAAGAAACCCAGCTTTAATCTCATAACGTCACATGGAAATACAGACAAGTATTATGTTTTGCCAAAGTGTTGTATTATTTTTTTTTTAATATCACTTCTATTATGTGCAAAACTGCAGTGGAAACCTGGCTAGTGTGATCATCACCAGGAGCAGATAACAGAACTGTGCTCAGAATCATTCTGGTGTGAGGGGCATCAAAACTTCTTGCTGCTGATCATATGTCCATTTTTATAAATAGTTTGTGTGCAGTATATAAGAATCCAACACAGCATACCAATTGAGCAGGAGCTAGGTGTGTGGATTAGCATGTTCATAAAGATGGAAAGCCAGGTGGGGATTATGAAGCAGCTGTCTCTGACAGTATCGGACAGCACACAGCTGCCAGAGTGTCAGTCAGGTTTACCTAAATCACAAACCTGAACAAACATATACTGGCTTTATTTTTTGCCTGAATCCCTTTCCAGTGTTTCTTTCAGGTATAACAGCAGAAGCAGCTGGTGCAGTTAGTCAGAGGTGTATCAAGAGCAAGAATGTTATTTGTAACAGTCAGTCAAAAGAAACCAGCATTTCTCTGCAGGAAGCTGCATAATACCTTCCCTTTACACTCTTACATACAATAACACTTGCAAATCATTACTGCTTGGGGCACAGGCATTTGAGGATCATCACACTACTGAAATGAAATACATAGCAGGCTGTTGTTGATAGGAAATCATCCTGCTGTTAAGTGCTATTGTGTGTGCATACCTATCATGGTCTCCATTGCAGAGGGCTCTCACAGGGATGCTGAAAGGTTTCCACACAGGGTTGAGTGTGTTTTTCATCACCTCAGTCTTATGGCAGATAGTAAACCTGAATACAGAATGAAAACAAAGATAAGCTATCAACTCTTGTTGACATAACATACAGTGCCTTGCAAAAGTATTCATCTCCCTTTGAGTTTGTTCTGTTTTATTGCATTACAAGCTGGAATTATAATTAATTTTTGGGGGGGGTTAGCACCATTTGATTTACACAACATGCCTACCACTTTAAAGGTGCACATTGTTTTTTTTTTTATTGTGACACAAACAATAATTAAGATGAAAAAAAAACAGAAATCTGGAGTGTGCATAAGTATCCCCCCCCCCAAAAAAAAAAGTCAATACTTTATAGAGACACCTTTTACTACAATTACAGCTGCAAGTCTCTTGGGGTATGTCTCTATTAGCTTAGCACATCTAGCCACTGGGATTTTTGCCCATTCCTCAAGGCAAAACTGCTCCAACTCCTTCAAGTTATATGGGTTGCGTTGGTGTACAGCAATCTTCAAGTTATGCCACAGATTCTCAATTGGATTGAGGTCTGGGCTTTGATTAGGCCATTCCAAGACATTTAAATGTTTCCCCTTAAACCACTCCAGTGTAGCTTTAGCAGTATGTTTAGGGCCATTGCCCTGCTAAACCATGAACCTTTGTCCCAGTCTCAAACCTCTGGCTGACTCAAACAGGTTTTCCTCCAGAATTGCCCTGTATTTAGTGCCATCCATCTTTCCTTCAGTCCTGACCAGCTTTCCTATCCCTGCAGATGAAAAATATTGCCACAGCATGATGCTGCCCCACCATGCTTCATTGTAGGGATGGTATTCTCAGGGTGTTGGGTTTGCGCCACACATAGCATTTCCCATGATGGCCAAAAAGTTCAATTTTTGCCTCATTTGTCCAGAGAATCTTCTTCTATGTGTTTGGGGAGTTTGTGACATGCTTTTGGGCAAACTCCAAACATGATTTTTCAAGCAATTACTTTTTTCTGGCCACTCTTCCATAAAGCCCCACTCTGTAGAGTGTATGGCTTAAAGTGGTCTTATGGACAGATACTCCCATCTCCACTGTGGATCTTTGCAGCTCCCTCAGCATTATCTTTGGTGTCTTTGTTGCATTTCTGGTTAATGCCCTCTTTGCCCGGTCTGTGAGTTTTGGTGGGTGTCCTTCTCTTGTCAGGTTTGTCGTGGTGCCATATTCTTTCCATTTTGCTATAATGGATTTAATGGTGCTCCCTGGGATATTAAAAGTTTGGGATATTTTTTATAACCCAACCCTGATCTATACTTCTCCACAACTTTGTCTCTGACCTGTTTGGAGGCTCCTTGGTTTTCATATTGCTTGCTTAGTAGTGTAGCAGAGTCAGGGTCCTTCCGGAACAGGTTGATTTATACAGACCTCATGTGACAGATCATGTGACACTTTGATTGCACACAGGTGGATCTTAATCAACTAATTATGTGACTTCTGAAGTTAGTTGTTTGGACCAGCTCTTATTTAGGGGTTTCATATGAAAGGGGGTGAATACTTATGCACACTCCAGATTTCTGTTTTTTTCATCTCAATTATTGTTTGTGTCACAATAAAAAAATGTTGTGTAAATCAAATGATGCTAAGCCCTCAAAAATCCATTTTAATTGCAGCTTGTAATGTAACAAAACAGGACAAACACTAAGGGGGATGAATACTTTTGCAAGGCACTGTAGTTACACATAACAGCCTATGAATCTCAGGATGTGTATATCGATTCACATAAATGAAATCAGATATTGTATACAAACAGGCTTTTCACCATGCTGTGATACTATACAGAGATTAATTGGGTTGTAAATGTAGTCTTCATACATTTTGGGAAGTAGCTTATGTATGCTGTAAGGGACTTGTTCTTCTTTTGATGTCAATAACATATTCAAAAACATGCACTTAGCTCTTGAACATACTAACGTGTATTGGAACTCAGAGTGTACGTGAAGTGACTGACTCACGTTCCGTCCTCATTACTCCGGTAGAACACCATGAAAGGATCTGAGCGACCAAAGAAGTCTTTCTTGTCCAGCTTATTGGCACAGAATTGCATAGTGACACAGTCCTGGGGGGAAGTTGAGAAACAGAAAGCAAGAGGTTGTAAATCTAATTTGATTATCATTATAGTTTGCTTGCTTTGCTACAGCAAATCAGCTTATGTCAACAGAAACAAGATTATCAAATTGAAACCAAAATAAAAAAGGATTTTATTCAAATTAAAATCCTTTTACCAGTAATAATGATGCATTAGCACAATGTTATGGAGATTATGATAATTTATAAGGAGGTATTTGCATGTTTCATTCTCATCAGTGGCACAATGAAAATGCTATGAGTCAATTTAACTGCCAAACCTTTCCATATAGGGGAGGTGCTATTAAAGCATATGATTAGATTGAGATCTGAAGCGGAAGAATAGAGAAGGATGGGGAAGGGAGATATTGGAGAATAGCGAAGAATCAATGAGTGAGAAGAAGCATTAAAAAGGCAGAGAGGAGATAAAAGAAAGGAAGGGATAGAACAGCCTGCCAGAGGTCTGAGCTAAATGACAGTTTCACGAGTGTTAAAGAGACCATTATAATCCAGCACATTTCACTAGGCAAGATAACTAGCCTTCCGGCAGATGCTACTCCTCTTAACAAAGTGTAGCTGCCACATAATGCCTTTGAGATTGCCAGAGGTTTGAGGCAGCACTTGACTGAGAGAGTGTGTGTGTGTGCGTGTGTGTGTGTGTGTGTGTGCGTGCGTGCGTGTGTGTGTATACACTGGGAGTAACAATAAAACAGGGAAAAAGTTTCACTTGTTAAATATGGACTGCATCAAATGTAATTTCAACAAAAAACGGGTGTTCGTAACATGTATATTGGAGAGGTATGGGGCTGTAGTGAAATTAATTTAATTTTGGTATGCAAATTCAATTACATGACCAAAGTGTAATATTTGAACATTGCAATTACACTCAGTGTGAGAACAGTGGTGCAGTGTGGCCTCAGCTGGTGTCTTCAGATGTACCACACACAAATCTAGAAACAAAACTGTAACACTAAAACCATTCAAATATCTTTTTCTCCATTATGCATAATGATGAGCTTTGCTCTACCTCACAAACTTATACCTGCACACTCCTGCCATCTGTACTTCCTCTGGCTATTGGAATACAATTAGCAATGCAAAGGTCATCATTATTAGTTATAATAGCGAAGACTTAGAATTGCCTGAACATGTTCATTATGCCTCAGAGAGACTATGCCTGATGTTACAGTTTTAGGACTAGGAGGAAGGAGATTTGTTCTGACACTGTGAAATGAATTATGCCTTAAACCAGTGAGACCAAGCATTCTAATGCAAACTTTCTGTATTATCTATGGCAGCTTTCACTAAATACAGCATGCATTCAATCTGGAAGGAAAACAGAATAAATGTTGGCGCACAAGAGTATAAAAAAATGCATAATAAAAACCACCTTCTTTGTTTTAACAACTGTTCAGTCTAAGCAGAAAGCCTACAAAAGTCTGTTTGTTGTAGACTGCTCTGAATCTGTGTCTTGCTGATCCCTGGTGGATTATAATGTTCTCCCAGCTGCAGAGTTTTATTGAATGTCATAACACTGCTGTGGCAGTAAATTTAATGAGACAATAGGGAGGAACTGAACTTACTTTCTAGAACATTCAAAGAAAGAGTATCTTTCTTATTATTATTTGGTCAGACACAGTCTGGGTTTCCTGTTCTTTTCCAGTGTGATCACAGACTATTTGGATTTTCTGGAATGCTATGGATATGAATTAAGCCTAGATCTTACCTGAATTACTGGAAACAAATTAACATATCCTCAGTAATCTTGATCTTTGTCATGTCTCTGTCTGTCTTTGTTTTGAAGCAGTTCTCCAAATCCAGTTTCCTATATCCTCAGCAAACTGGTACAAACATTTCCCAGAATTCTCAACCAGCCCATGCACTACAAGCCACATCACCTGACCAGTCACAAATGCTCTGCACACTGAACATATCTCCCTGTTTACGAGTAAATCTTCCACGTTCCCTTTAGTCCATGGGCTCTTGTGGCTGTACAAGCACATCCACCAATTGTCCTCAATGTCTTTATTCATATCCCCTGTTTCCATCCATCACCATATCTTTAACTTTCATATAAAGCCCTGAGATCAAGTCCATACAGAATTACAGAATACAGAATGTATCTATTTGCCAATTACAGGGTGTAGAAGGAATTCTTTTTGGTGCAGTTTGCCTGTACAGGACAGCACATTGAAGAGTACAAAAATATAAATTACAATACAATACAACCCCAATTCCAAAAAAAAGGTGGGACAGGGCCAACAAAAGACTAGGAAAGTTGTGGAATGCTTAAAAATAAATAAATACACTTGTTTGGAACATTCTACAGGTAAACAGGTTAAATGGTAATTGGAAAGGCTCAGTCAGTCATTCATGAGCAAGGATGGGGCAAGGTTCACCACTTTGTGAAAAACTGCATGGGCAAATAGTCCAACAGCTTATTAACGTTTCTCAATGTACAACTGCAAAGAATTTGGGAATTTTACCATCAACAATCCATAATATGATCAAAAGATTCAGAGAATCCAGAAAAGTCTCTGACATAAGGCGCAAGGCCGAAAATCAAAATGCCAATAACATTTAATACCTCCAGCGGCAGTGCATTAAAAACTGACATATAATTGTATACGGTAATTCTTCATGGGAACACTTCAGAACACCAGTGTCAGTAAACACAGTTCATCGTTGCATCTACCCTGTAAAGTGAAAGAAAGTGTCTTCTGGGCTAAAGAGGAACAGGAACATTGAGATTGTTACCAGTACAAAGTTCAAAAGCCAGCAGCTGTGATGGTATGTGTTAGTGCCCATGGCATGGGTAACTTGCACATCTGTGAAGGCACCATTAATGCTGAATGGCACATACAGGTTTTAGAGCAAAAATGCTACCAGCTTGATGATGTCTTTTTGAGGGATGACCCTGCTTATTCCAGCAAGATAATGCCAAGACACATTCTGCGCATGTTACAACAGCATGGTTTCATAGTAAAAGAGTGCAGGTGCTAAACTGGCCTGCCTGCCTCCCATTGAAAATGTGTGGCACAGTATGAAGCAGAAAATACAACAACAGAGACTTTGTTGAGCAACTAAAGTTGTATATCAAGCATATGAAAAATATGAGAAATAATTTCACAGTCAAAACTTCAAAGGTTACTGTCCTCAGTTCCCAAATGCTTACTGAGTGTTGTTAAAAGAAGTGGTGATGTAACACAGTGGTAAACATGCCCCTTCTCAACTTTTTTGGAACATGCTGCAGATATCAAATTCAGAATGAGTGCATCACACATCACATCACATTATCTCTAGCCGCTTTATCCTTCTACAGGGTCGCAGGCAAGCTGGAGCCTATCCCAGCTGACTACGGGCGAAAGGCGGGGTACACCCTGGACAAGTCGCCAGGTCATCACAGGGCTGACACATAGACACAGACAACCATTCACACTCACATTCACACCTACGGTCAATTTAGAGTCACCAGTTAACCTAACCTGCATGTCTTTGGACTGTGGGGGAAACCGGAGCACCCGGAGGAAACCCACGCGGACACGGGGAGAACATGCAAACTCCGCACAGAAAGGCCCTCGCCGGCCCCGGGGCTCGAACCCAGGACCTTCTTGCTGTGAGGCGACAGCGCTAACCACTACACCACCGTGCCGCCAGAATGAGTGCATATTTACCAAAAAACAAAGTTTACCAGTTTGAACATTAAATATCTTGTTTTTACATTGCATTCAATTGAATATAGGTCGAAAAGGATTTTCAAATCATTACATTGTTTTTATTTACATTTTACACAGCATCCCAACTTTTTTTTTAATAGTTGTACAATACTGTACAGGAAGTATAAAAGCGTAATGTATGGATACTGCTGATACAGCAGAATGTAGTGGTGTAACATAATTATTGTGACCATAATTAGTGTTATTGTGCAGTTACTGCAGGTGTTACTGCAATTACTAGCTGAACTGTACTGGTGTATTAAAGTGACTTGTGCTGCATGTTAGAGGGGAGCGATGTAGGTAGGCTGCTTAGAAGAATTGTAGCCTTGAGGAAGAAAATGTGCAAGTGTTGACTGGTATGGGATTTCAGGACTCTTGTTCCGGATTATGGAAAGTAAATGCTGAAAAAGAAAGTGGCTGGGAAATGTAGAGTCTGCCATGATTTTCCTCACTCTCTTCTTTACCCTGGATGAGTTCAGTGAGGGTGGGGAGCTGACCGATCTTTTTTTCTGCACTTCGGATGATGCTCTGTAGCTTGCATTAGTAGTGTGAAGTGGCAAAGCTGAACCAGGAAGAAATGGAGGATGTAACTATTGATTCTATTATAGCTCTGTAGAACAGGACGAGTAGCTTCTGTGACAGCTTAAATTTCTTTAGCTGTTTCAGACAGTGCAGGCATTGCAGGGCCTTTTGGTGATTGTGTTGGAAATTTTGTACCATTTGAGGTCCTGCTCAATGATAGTAATGCAGGAATTTGTGTGACTCTGGTCTGCTGACTACTGACCTATTTATTTCTATCAGAAGGTATGGTGGATGCTTCTTTCTGAAACCAATAATCAGCTCCAGATGTTTGCATGTTCAACTCTGCCATCACCATGCTGTCATGACTTATTGCTGTCCAATATGTGCACTCATCATTGTTTGACATGAGTCCCACCAGGGTTGTGTCATCTGCAAACTTGATGAACTTGATGGAGTCACTCACAGAAGTACAGTCATTGGTGTACAGTGAATAAAGCAGGAAGAATGCATGCAACTTTGTGGAACACTGGTGTTAAGGTAGAATGGGTTTGAGAACTGGCTGTCCATACTGACCTACCATTTCCTGTTGGACAAGAAATCAATATTCCAGCAGCAGACAGGTGGATATATGTTAAGCTGTTTTACTTTATCTAAAAGTAGGTCAAGGATTATGTTTCTGAAAGCAGAATATGCCAAGGTTTCCAGCAAGACCAATGCTTCTGCACTCTCTCCACACAGACGCTATAATTGTTCCATAAACCAGCTGTTCAACACAACCCCACCCTACATCATGTGTTGGCCACCTAAAGGAGGAAGTGGACTGGAAGCATACACTGAGGAGTACATCACAGACCCTCAAGCTGAAGTATTTTTATCCCCTTCTATGGAAGCCCATGCTCGTCACATCAAGAGTTTGACTTCTGAGGAACCATCTTGATGTGAAATATGAGGAATGTGAATTTCACATACCTAAAGCTGTTAGCATGTAGGGAGTATTGATCACATTGCAGTTATCTTTGGATAAGGAGCCTTGTATCCTTCCATCTAATGTTGTTCATTGTGACTCTATCAAATAGCAATAACAGTAGATGCATCCATACATAGAAAATACTGAATCATTTCTCTGCTAATTCTAGCTGCTTACTCATCCTTATCACAAATGATAAATGCAAGACCTAAAGCAAGAAATGTACTAGAAAGTTCTCTAAAGCCCTATGGGTTTCTCAGGGCGTCTTAGGATTCTAAACATGCAAGTCTTTGAAATCAACTTCAGACAAAGTTGCATTTGAAATGAACAAAGTGGAATTCTTACATAATAGGAACAACCGTACAAGGTCTGAAGAAACACTGATTAAATTTGATCAAAGCTTTATGGCACAAAAGCAGAATGGAAAAATGCTGTTCCAATCATTTTGTTGATCTTTATTGTCATCTCTCAAAAATACAGTAAATAACTGAATGGCTTTTGTTGGCCTGGAAAAAGTGCATAGACAAGAAATATTCTGATGTAGCTAATATGCAATAGCTACTCTGTGTGTGTGTGTGTGTGTGTGTGTGTGTGTGTGTGTGTGTGTGTGTGTGTGTGTGTGTGTGAGAGAGAGAGAGGAAAACGGCTTCAGTTATATGTTTAATCATAATTAGGAAAGCTGAGTACTACAGTAAAGATGTAAATTGGCTAGTGTGAACTTCACTTTTTAAAAAGCTAAATGAGCATCACAGCAAATTATGCTTAACAGAGTTGTAGTCTATTAGAGTATTTACATAAATGACACACTTACCCTGCAGTTTCCCAGTTCCTCTGCTGTTAAAATGATGGTGCCACATTTTTTCCCTGGAATACCCCTAAAAACAAACCAAATTAACTACATATCAGTCAACTGTACTGTACATTCTTAAGCAGACGAAAGTGAAGAAATGAGTGAATAACTTAGTACCACAATGAACATTTTTGTAGCAATACAGTGTAGTAAATACAGTTGTGGTCAGAAGTTTGCATACACTCATCATGGACATGAATGTCATCATGATATTGGGCTTCAATGATTTCTTTGAACTGATCTTTTCTGGGGAAGAATGTTTGTACAACATGCATCTTTGATAGAAATAAAACAAGAATTTGGTGCACAGGTTTTAACTGACTTTGGGTTTTAACCTGAAATCAACAGGTTAATAATATACATACACCCACTTAGTTTATTAATTCAGTGGTGCTGAAAGTTCCAAAATGTCTTTTAACTTGCCAAGGCTTGTTAACTTCCTGTTAGTGATCATGATTGACTATTGAGGTATTTCACCTGACGTCACAGGGTCACGTGACGCCCCGGTGTCCGCCATTTTGAACGTCAAGCTACATACTAACGCTGCAGACAGAGAGGGAGAACCAGCTTGAAAAAAAAAAAACGTGTTACAGACACCTAGAATAGATTAATTTGTCAGTAAGCACTCTATAAATAACCATGGTGTTTGCTTGTTGTGCTGTGGGCTGCCACAACAGACAGGGACAGCGTGCAGGACGCTCCTTTTACCGGTTTCTAGTGATGGGAATTTCGGCTCTTTTTCGGGAGCCGGCTCTTTTGGCTCTTCTTACTATAAGGAGCCGGCTCTTTCGGCTCCCAAACGGCTCCTGAGATTTTATTTTTGATTTAATTGCTGCAATTAACTAGTTAATTAATTACATTATTATTTATATTTTATCAATAGGATGTTTTCCATTTTATTTTTTAGTTTTTGTAGCCTTTGTAAAGTATAGCAGTGTAACAATGTTCTAGCTATAGAAATAAAACTTACTTACCAATTAATAAATTATTTTCTCACAAACATAATGCAAAACTGTGTTATATTACCAATATAAAATACACAGCTGGTTTTCCCATCCTCAGGTGCCTCACAGACTCCTCTCCCCTGCGCTCCACAGCTTTAAGCATTACACCAATTTTCGTATTTTCGCAGCTGTGAATGACATCAACCCCCCCAACCAAAAAAAGTAGGCGTACACCATGCTACTTTTTTTCCTTTGAATGGTAATAGACAACACAAAGACACAATTGGACAGCAACTTTTTTTGTGAAAGTCTCTCTCTCTCTCTCTCTCTGAGGCACCTAAGGACAAAAAACTAATTCGGCTCCCCAACTCGGCTCCCACCGAAGAGCCGGCTCCCGTCGTTCACTTCAAAGAGCCGGCTCTTTGAACCGGATCGTTCGCGACCGACACATCACTACCGGTTTCCTACTGACCCTGACAAGAGGGCCAAATGGATTGCAGCTGTGAAGAGACAGGATTGGGAGCCAACAGAGTACTCCAGACTTTGCAGTGATCATTTCATTTCCGGTTAGTTTATCAGTTAACGCAATTTTGATAAAATATATAGCAAAAAGTAAATGGGTCAGTGTTTGTTAACCCATCTGAGCAGTGAAACAAGGCAGTGTTAATTTGTCTAGGGTTGCATGTAGCAGACATCAGACATAAAACGCAATAATAGAGGCTAGAAAGAAACAGGACACAGAAATAAATAAACAGTGCTCCATACCAAGGCTGGGTACAGTGTTTGTGATAAAAGACAGATCCAATTTAACATGAATCACAGCTTACTTTCTTGTTAAAATGTGCAAAGGTCTCCACCATCTCATACCACCTTGCACTGAAGGACTTAAGCGTGCCGTCCAAAATGGCTGCGTCACGTGACTTGGTCACGTGGGTGAAATACCTCAATAGCTGGTAGCTTCTCTTTGACAACAACAAAAAAAGGGGTGGTTTAGTAAGTACAAGTTATTGGGACATGTAATCACTTTGCCAAGGACTTTAAGGAGACCCAAACGGTCACCCTCCGCTGAGAGGAAATTGGTCCAGATGGTCAGGGACAACCCAGGGACCATCAAGGCACAGGGTTGCCATGAACTGGAAGCTGCTAGAACACCAGTGTCACTGTTTACAGTCAAGTGAGTTTTGTATTGCCATGGACTGGGAGGCTGCCATCCAAAAAAGAAGCCCCAGCTCCAAAATTGGCACCTTCAAGCTTGACTAAAGTTTGCAGCTGACCACATGGACAAAGAAAAAGCCTTCTGGAGAAAAGATTTATAGTCAGATAAGACAAAAATTGAGTTGTTTGACCACAGTGACCAATGGTATGTTTAGAGGAGTAAAGGTAAGGCATTCAACTGCAAGAATAATGTATCAAGAATAATGTATCAAATGTTAAGCAACTGTTAAGCAAGTTCAACAAAGTGGATAGAATAATAAAAGAAGCCTACCTCAGAATTCTTCAGCATAACCTCAAACCAGATTGGGTTTGAGACAGGTTGAGGGGCAGCCATGACCTGAAGGTTAAAGAAGCAGACTTGGGCCCAAAGGGTTGCTGGTTCAGTTCCTGAGACCAGCAGGAAAAACATGAGGGGAGTTGGCTGAATGAACAGCACTTACCCCTCCCTCTGTATTACGGCTGAAGTGGCCTTGAACAAGGCACCTAACTCCCAACTGCTCCCTGGGTGCTGTAACAAAGCTGCCCACTGCTCTGGGTATGTGTGTGCTCATTGCTCACTTGTATGTGTGCACACATGTGTTCACTGTTTCAGATGAGTTAAATGCAAAGGAGGAATTTTGTGGTGCTTAAGTGTACATGTGACCAAATAAAGGCTGCTCTTCTTCTTCTTCAGCTAGATGGCTGAAACTTGGACACAATTGGGTTCCAACAGGACAAGGACCCCGAACACATCCCAGCGGGTTGTGGAATGGATAAAGCAGGCTACCATTAAGCTTTTGGAATGGACTTCTCAAAGTCCTCACCTCAACCTTACCAAAAATACGTGGACTACGCTTAAAAGTCAGGCCCATGCCAGGAAACATACACGTTTAATTGAACTCTAATAATTCTTCCAAGAAGAGTGGTCAAATATCCAGTCAAAATTCTGCCAGAAGCTTGTTGATGGCCACCAAAAGTGTCTGGTCAAGGTGAAACTTGCGAAGGGACATTTAACCAAATATTAGGTGTGCTGCATGCATGTTTTTGATCCTATATGTATAATTTTGACTGTGTGTTGATTTCAGAAAACCCAAATTCTTGCTTTGTTTCTATTCAAGATATATGTTGTTCATCTCTTCTTCCCCAGAAAAAGAACAGTCAGTGGTCGAAATACTTTTTTCCAGTGTTCTGCAATATTGCAGAATGTCAAAATTTTGTTCTGCAATTTGGGAATATTTTCTGCAAATACACAAGCCTCCATACTACACCCTTCTCAACCTAATAATGCCTATATTTACATCATATCTAGCTTTACAACTCATAGCATTACTGTAATTCTTTATTCTCTCACTATTTTTAATTTCAGTCTTCACAGATCCTTTTCTGCAGCAAAGTTATCATTCCATGATACCTCCACAGGTCTTTCATCCCCCTCACCCTGACACTATGGGCTACTACAACTTGAAGTATACCAACTAATTCATAAATGTACTAGTTATCACATCCACACATTATCCTTCCACACAACATACTAATAAAGGTATCACCACAATAAAAAATAGAACACAACTGTTCTTCAAGAAACAAAACATTCATTTTCATGTTACACATCATGTTACATTTTGTCAAGATTAAGTTTCTAGCTTGAACAATAAATTGTTACCCAAAATGTACTTCATTCACAGTGTTTGCATCTGCAACCTGTAGTTTTAAATTGAAAGCAAGGTTTCAATTCTACACTCTGTTACATCTTACGATGATGCAAAGAATTGATGCCATTAAGGAATAAAACCCAACTGGCAAATGGAAAGACGTTTGGGTTCATTGTGTTTGCCTGGCTTCTAAAGTGCAAGGTCATGAACTGAACTGAGAACTACTGCAGGGGCTTCACTGCTCTAAACTAACAGCAGAAAACTGGGTACAAACTAATCATGGCAGAACTGAGAGCTACAGAACTACTGAGGGCTACAGAACTGAACCTATGAGCTTTGTCTTACAGGGCAAGTGTTTTACTTTGTGCTAGTCTGCACCACAGGCAAGACAGCACTAGTAAAAAAAATAGAACATGTACAGAAAACATGTATTAGTGTAGCTTGGTATGAGAAAACAAAATATTCAAAAGTATCTGTGAATAAAGGTGAAATACTGTTGCTGTCTTCAAAAGGGATATAATATCAGTATAATTTTGCATGATTCAACAATACAATATATAGAAACCTATATAATTTACCAATATATGTATGCAAGATAAGAACTAGTCAGAGTCTTCGCTTTCTGAACCAGATCCCGTCTTCATTTTTGTCACCCTTGCGGACGCGCGATCTGTCGCTGTTGTTGTTGGAGTCATGCTGGCTGCCGGTTTTGCCGAGATATGACAAAATTGTCCTTGTTTTCTTGGCGTTTTTGTCAGACTCTTGCTCTGAAGAAACAATCCTCTTCTTGGGAGCCATGTTTGTTGTGCTGCATTGAATTCTGGGAGATGCATGGCGGAAACTGCCGAACACTGCCAAGGTAGTTGTCGGGTCCTCCCGGCGGGTATTAAAAGTGACGAAATCTTACATCGGAAAATGGCAACTGCCCTTATTTGGTTGTCGTCGCCTTTCGTCAGTATTACGTAAATATTGCTCAACTTTGACCTGGAAAACGTTGTCAGGTTCGCGTGGCGCAGGTTTCAGTTTATTTACAGCGCCGCTAGTTTGCTAAATTGAGAACCATTGAATCCCGAGCCTGATTTTTTCATTCTGCAAAATTGCAGGTTGTTTAATTTTTCTTCTGCAGTCTTGAAAATCATTCTGCAAAATGCAGACTGCAGACGGGTATTTCGAACACTGACAGTTCAAAGAAATCAGTGAAAGCCCAATATTGTCATCATCCATAAGGAGTGTATGTAAACTTCTGATCACAACTGTATGTCTGCAAAGAATCTTTTTAAATAATGAAACAAAACATTTCTATATGTCAAACACAGTAAATTACTAGAAAGTAGAATTAAATTATTAAAACTAATCAAGTAAACTGAAATCAGTATTTAGCATGACCACCCTTTTCTTTTAAAGTTGTATCAGTTTTCTTAGGCACACCATCATGTAGTTTTAGAAGGAAATTGCCCAGTAGGTTGTTTCAAGAATCTTGGAGAAATTGCCACAGATTGTCTACAGTCTTTAACTTTTTCACTTGTCTCTGTCTTTGCAGATCCTCTGAGCCTCAGAGCTGAGCCGCAATTATGCTTTTTATGTGAAAAATTCAATATCCCTTTTTTTTATTAATTGCATGCAAAAGCTTCTCTGTAAGTGTTTTTGTTTGGAATATTTGAAAATCTGAAATTAGATTTTTTTTTCTCACTGGACACACTAATTCAATACTGTAGAAGACAAAATATGCATAAAATGTAAATTTAAGGCAAAATGTATTATAACATTTTAAAGCATTACTGAAGTTTCAAGAACATATTCATGCCAAGGTTTGAGTCCTCTTGAAGAGGTTTATAACCTCATATAAGTTTTATAACCAACTAAATAAAGGTTTCTGCAAGATCTACTAAGGGCCCTGAATACTGCACCCTAAGAAAGTTTCAATGATATGCCATAAAAAAGGAGCTAATATAATAAGGAGAGTGTGGCAGCGGGGGAGTGGTCAAGCGCCGGCCTGTGACAGGAGGGCGGAGTCAGGGAAGGTAAGTGGCAGAATCACTACACCTGTCATTAATTAATGTTTGTGTGTCTTCCCAGTGACCGCGCCCTATTTAAGGAGAGAGAGAGAGCAGAGGGAGCTCTCTCCACACCTAGACGGCTGATGTGTGTGCGTGTCTGACTGTGTGTGTGAGAGTACAGAGATACGCTGAAAAGCTGAATAAAGGAGTTTTGTGAACTCAGTTCTGTCCTGCCGTCCTTCTGTGCTCCACCCACTTACACGAACTGTCACAGTGGTGCTGAAACCCGGGAATGAGTACAGAAGAGAACAGCTCCATGGAGTCCTCCACCTTCGCCGACCTGATCCACGTCCTCACCATGGCCCAATGGAGCCAGCACCAGGCGCTGCTCGCCCTCCGAAAGGAGCAAGAACAACGGTTCGAGGCCCTGGTGCAAAAGGAAGATCGTCGGGCATTCCGGCACCTCCTCGCATTGGCGGGGTCCACCATTTCCACCGCTGTGGGCCCTTCCCCCCTCACCCTCACAAAGATGGGCCCGCAGAACGACCCCGAGGCATTCCTCACGCTCTTTGAGCAGGTAGCGGAGACCTCGGGGTGGCCAGTGGAACAGCGCGTGGCGCGCCTCCTCCCCCTGCTAACGGGAGAGGCGCAGCTGGCCGCGCTACAGATCCCCGCCGACCGCCGGCTGGCCTACGCGGACCTTTGCCAGGCCGTCCTCCAGCGGGTGGGATGCACCCCGGAGCAACAGCGTCAGCGTTTCCGCGCTCTGTGCTTGGAGGAAGTCGGCCGGCCGTTCGCGTTTGGCCAGCAACTCCGGGATGCCTGCTGGCAGTGGTTGAGGGCCGACAGCTGCGACGCCGAGGGACTCATCGACCAGGTGGTACTGGAGCAGTTTGTCGCGTGTTTACCAGCAGGAACCGCAGAGTGGGTCCAGTGCCACCGCCCGGCGTCGCTGGATCAGGCAATCGAGCTAGCGGAGGACCATCTGGCGGCTGTCCCGACGACAGGACAGCAGACGACCTCTTCTCTTCTCTCCTCTCTCTCCCCTCCTCCTGTGTCTCCTCCTCGCCCTATTCCCCCACCGCGGAGGCTGGGGCCGGCGCCACCTCAGCCGGCCCACCGCACCCGCGGTGCCCTCCCGTGTCTCCCTTCTGTGTCCGTCTCTCTCCCCCCTCAGGTGAGTGAGCCCCAGAGCACTAGTGCAGAGAGGAAGCCCGGGCCGGTTCGCTGGCGCGGTGGGGAGCCGGGCCACCTCCAACAGCAGTGCTCGGTAATGGAGGTGGGCGCGGTGGTTCGGATCCCCGACGCACCGGGAGCCGCCCTCGATCGGGCCAGAGTGTATCGCATACTGGTGAGTATCCAAGGGGATACATATCAGGCGTTGGTGGATTCTGGCTGTAATCAGACCTCAATCCACCAAAGCCTGGTGCAGGACGAGGCATTGGGGGGAGCACAATTAGTGAAGGTGTTATGTGTGTACGGGGATGTTCACAACTACCCTTTAGTGTCGGTCCACATTTTTTTTCGAGGGGAGAAATTTATAGTGAAGGCGGCGGTTAATCCTCGCCTTACCCACTCTCTAATTTTGGGGACTGACTGGCCGGGATTTCGGGATTTAATGACACATTTAGTGAAGAGTGGGTCCTGTCATTTAACAGGGGGAGGTCCCGGTGTCGCATTGGCGGGAGCAGCCTTCACAGAGCCGTCTACGTCATCTCCGCGTCAGAGTGAGGAGCCGCCGGCTCCTCCTCCCTCTTTCAGGGAATCCCTCGCGGATTTCCCGTTAGAGCAGTTGCGAGACGAGACTCTGCGGCATGCGTTTGACCAAGTGAGAGTAATCGATAGTCAAACGCTCCCACTGAACGCCACCCCGTCCTTCCCCTACTTCACGATTATGAAGGATAGATTATACCGAGTGACGCAGGGCACTCAAACTAAAGAGCGAGTCACGCAGCTTTTAATTCTGAAGAGCCACCGGGAATTGGTATTCCAGGCAGCTCACTTTAATCCCACGGCTGGACACTTAGGGCAGGATAAAACACTAGCCCAAATAATGGCCCGGTTCTATTGGCCAGGGATTCGCGGCGATGTCCATAGGTGGTGTACGGCATGCCGCGAATGCCAGTTAGTAAATCCAGCGGCCATTCCAAAAGCGCCTTTGCGCCCTCTACCGTTAATCGAGACCCCGTTCGAAAGAATTGGGCTGGATCTCGTCGGGCCATTAGATCAGTCAACACGAGGGTACCGCTTTATATTAGTTCTAGTGGACTATGCAACGCGATACCCGGAAGCAGTGCCTCTTCGCAATATCTCAGCACACAGTATTCTTCCGCATTATCTCCCGAGTTGGAATCCCGAAAGAGATTCTGACTGACCAAGGCACCTCGTTTACGTCATGTACACTGAACGAACTGTATGGGTTGTTGGGTATTAAGCCGATCCGCACCAGCGTGTATCACCCACAAACGGACGGTTTAGTTGAACGGTTCAATCGCACCCTCAAGAACATAATTAAAAAATTTGTAAGTGAGGACGCACGTAATTGGGATAGATGGCTCGAACCCTTGCTCTTTGTCGTGCGAGAGGTCCCCCAAGTCTCCACGGGGTTCTCCCCGTTTGAATTGTTATACGGGCATAAGCCGCGCGGCATCCTAGATGTGCTGCGGGAAAATTGGGAGGAGGGACCTTCACCAAGTAAAAACGAAATCCAATACGTTATTGACCTGCGCGCAAAACTCCACACACTCACGCACCTAACTCAGGAGAATTTGCGGCAGGCCCAAGAACGACAGACCCGCCTGTATGACAAGGGTACGCGCCTTAGGGAGTTCGCACCAGGAGAGAAAGTACTCGTACTCTTGCCCACATCGAGCTTGAAATTAGACGCCAAGTGGCAAGGACCCTTTGAGGTCACACAGCGAGTCGGGGACGTTGACTATGAGGTGAGGCGAACGGATAGGGGTGGGGCGCTACAGATTTACTACCTCAACCTGCTCAAACTCTGGAACGAGGAGGTCCCCATGGCGTTGGTGTCGGTGGTTCTGGAGAAGGCGGAGCTGGGGCCAGAGGGTCAAAAGGGAACATTGGCATCGCGTACCTCTCCGGTCCCCTGTGGAGACCACCTCTCCCCGACCCAACTCGCGTAGGTTGCCCAGTTGCAGACCGAGTTTTCGGACGTGTTCTCACCCCTGCCCGACCGCGCCAACCTCATAGAGCACCACATTGAGACGCCCCCGGGGGTGGTAGTGCGTAGCCACCCTTACAGGTTACCCGAGCACAAGAAAAAAGTGGTTCGGGAAGAACTCAAGGCCATGCTCGAAATGGGCATCGTCGAGGAGTCCCACAGTGACTGGAGCAGCCCGGTGGTCTTGGTACCCAAGGCCGACGGGTCGGTCCGGTTCTGTGTCGACTATAGAAAAGTCAACGCGGTGTCTAAATTCGATGCGTACCCAATGCCTCGTATTGATGAGTTGCTCGATCGGCTAGGCACGGCTCGTTTTTACTCGACACTAGATTTAACAAAGGGTTATTGGCAGATCCCCTTGACTCCATTATCCCAGGAAAAGACAGCCTTTTCCACACCATTCGGCTTACACCAATTCGTCACACTTCCTTTTGGGCTGTTTGGGGTGCCCGCTATGTTTCAGCGGCTGATGGACAGGGTCCTCCGCCCCCACGCGCCCCTCCAGTGGCTCCACCGCATGAAGGATGCCAACGCGCAGATCACCCGTTGGTATCTGGCACTCCAACCCTTTAATTTCAAGGTGATCCACAGGCCGGGGTTGCAGATGGTTGTGGCGGATTTTCTCTCCCGTCGGGGGGGGTAGTCGGCTGCAGGCCGGACGGCTGTCCGGCCTGAGTCGGGCAGTGGGGGTATGTGGCAGCGGGGGCGTGGTCAAGCACCGGCCTGTGACAGGAGGGCGGAGTCAGGGAAGGTAAGTGGCAGAATCACTACACCTGTCATTAATTAATGTTTGTGTGTCTTCCCAGTGACCGCGCCCTATTTAAGGAGAGAGAGCAAAAGCAGAGGGAGCTCTCTCCACACCTAGATGGCTGATGTGTGTGCGTGTCTGAGTGTGTGTGTGAGAGTACAGAGATACGCTGAAAAGCTGAATAAAGGAGTTTTGTGAACTCAGTTCTGTCCTGCCGTCCTTCTGTGCTCCACCCACTTACACGAACTGTCACAGAGAGTTATCACAGCACTGAACCTCCAGTTTGCTGGATGTTTACTGTCAAATAATATATGAACAAGCATGTACAAGCATACAGCTAAATAGCTTGTATTTATTTCACATAAGCATGTCTTAGTATAAGCAAATCAATTTCCATCCATCCATTATCTTATCAGGATTATGGATGAGCTGGAGCCAAACCCAGTTGACATTCTGGGCAGGTCGCTAATTTTTTGCAGGGCTAACATATAGACGAACAACCATTCACACTCATTCACACCCATGGGCAATTTAGAGATGTCAGTCAACCTAATCTGCATGTATTTTGACTGTGGGATGGAACCAGAGGTTTACGGTCATTTAGCACAAAAGTCTTTTCGCACAAATAATTTAGCACAAACCTGAAGACATTTAGCATAAATCTGAAGACATTCAGCACAAATCTGAAGTCCTATCTAAGGCTACGTTTACATTAGACCGTATCTGTCTCGTTTTCTTCACGGATGCACTGTCCGTTTACATTAAACCACCTGGAAAAGCCGGGAAACGGGAATCCGCCAGCGTCCACGTATTCAATCTAGATCGTATCTGGTCCGGTGCTGTGTAAACATTGAGATACACGAATACGCTGTGCTGAGCTCTAGCTGGCGTCGTCATTGGACAACATCACTGTGACATCCACCTTCCTGATTCGCTGGCGTTGGTCATGTGATGCGACTGCTGAAAAACGGCGCGGACTTCCGCCTTGTATCACCTTTCATTAAAGAGTATAAAAGTATGAAAATACTGCAAATACTGATGCAAATACTGCCCATTGTGTAGTTATGATTGTCTTTAGGCTTGCCATCCTTCCACTTGCAAGTAGTAAGTGATATGCGCTGGGATCACACACACAGCGGCTCAGTCCCGAATCACAGCTTGTGCACTTCACTTGCGCGCTGTGTGAGCTGCGCAGGGCCGGAGTGCGCACCCTCCAGAGGGCACTCGCTGTTCAGGGCGGAGTGATTTGGAGTGCAGGATGCCTGCGGAGCCGAGCGTATCCGTGTATTGGTGTTGCTGTGTGCACGCAAATCGTGTATTGGTGTTGCTATGTGCACACTAATCGTTTTAAAAACGTTAATCTGATGATCCGCTGATATGGTCTAATGTAAACATGGGCTAAAAGTGTTGTTGTAAGAACAGTGGGATAGATGGTGAAGATTTTCATTACATTACAGGCATTTAGCAGACGCTCTTATCCAGAGCAACATACAATATACCCAGAACAGCCTGGGGAGCAGTTAGGGGTTAGGTGCCTTGCTCAAGGGCACTTCAGCCATTCCTGCTAGTCCAGGGAATTGAACCAGCAACCTTTTGGTCCCAAAGCTGCTTTTCTAACCATTAAGCCCCCATCTTCACTTTTGCAATCCTATTGTTCCATCAAACATCTTTTCAAACATGATCAGTAAGTATTTAAAATAAAGAATAAATGTTCTTAGAACTTGGGCAAAATGTCTTCAGATTTGTGCTAAATGACTTATGCGAAAAGACTTTTGTGCGAAATGACCAGATACCGAACCAGAGCACCGGAGGAAACCCATGCAGGTATGGGGAGAACATGCAAACTCCACACAGAAAGGCTCTAATCGGCTGCAAAGTCAGAACCCAGAACCTTCTTGCTGTGAAGCAACACTACTAACCACACCACCATCGTGCTGTCCAACAAATCAATTTGAATTGTGGAATTCTCAGCTACAATAATTACCCTTCAATGTCGCTAAACATAAACCAGGGAATTGTCTGAGTATTTGAAAAATTAGCTCCTGTAATACTGCATTAATTCACAGTAAATGCACTGTTTCATTCTGATGAGACACCAAAATCTTGGATGATGAAACCATTCGAAATGCCCCATCTAATTTCCTGTTAAATCCCTTAGCAGTGAATCAGGTTGTTTATTATTGATGTGGCTTTTACTGCTCTCTGCTCCCAATGTTTCCCAGCACAGTCAAACAGAATCAATGAAGTTCACACCTCCCCATGTCCAATTTCCAACTGACTTGCATGTGATCAAACATCAGAGCCCCCACTGGCCTTGCAAGTGTTGTGTTAAATGAAAAGTAAATCATTCTTTAAGAAAGTGTTTTTATGTTTATATAGTGGGGCATACAGGCAAATTGAACTAGTTAATGTGTATAGTTTCAATCTCCAAATTGAGGACCAGAGTTTCCTGTCTGTCTGATAGCCAATGTGCAGTCTAAGTGGACAGACATGAGTTGGTCAAGTTCACTGAAGTTGCCATTCATGAGGAAACTTAATAACAGTGAGTCAGGAAAAGCATTAAAAAAACCCATAGAAATAACAACAGTGCAGCACAATTGTATATCACATCTAAACAAGTGTTGCCAGGCAAAACAAACCTCGCCCGGCAGCACTTATTTTATACCTATATGTTGATAATGGTAATATTTCTCAATCATCAGCTGTCAGGTTATAGTCCTATGAAAATCCATGACCTTGAGTTTGGCATTTCAAAGTCATTCAAGGTCAAAGGTCATGATGCCAAATGAAAGCCTATATGGTACTTCCGAAAAATTGATAATGGTAAATATCTGTCTACCATCAATTGTTTTCAAGTTACAGCCCTCTGAAAATCTGTGACCTTGAGTTTGACCTTTCATGGTCACTCAATGTCAAAGATCATGGTACTAAATGAAAGGCCATATGGAAGTTCCTATATACTCATAATAGTAAACATATGTCTACCGGCAACCGTTTTTGAGTTATAATGGAAAATATGTTATTTTGAATGAAAGGTTTACCTTTCTGGTGACCTTGACCTGTTTACCCCGAAAATTTAATCAGGTAATCTACAGACCATTGCCCACCTACCCTGAAAATTTGAAGTCAATCGGTGCAACCGTCTAGACGCTAGATTGTTAACAGACAGACACACAAACAAACAAACAAACAAACTGATTACAATACCTCGCCCCACTTACTCCATCACGGGCGAGGTAAATATCAGGATATGTAGCATTATTGATTGAGAATAAATGTCAGTTTAAGCGAACTATAGCTGTATCATGACAGACCTAAAATCAATATAGCAAAGACAGCTGAAATAAGAAAAACTCTAAAATAGTCCAGAATCTGTGCAGCTCCTGCTTCTCAAGTCAGATTATTTTTGAGTAAATACTACACGTCATTACACAATACGTTCAAATGCACAAAAGTAATGCTGATCAAACAAGATTTTCACAAAGCCTGCTAACGAAGCCAGAGTCATAATGCACAGGGTAGAATATTTTTACATACTGATCACACATGAAAGTGAGGAAAGCAAGTCCAGAGATGTGATTCAGTATTATATTATTCACCACCCCTATTTACAGAGCTTTTTTTCCCATCGTGTCAACCATGCTTAAGCATCTAATTTTGTATGGGCAGAACTGATTGGAGATGAGGATGTGATTTATGAAGGCACTTCTAAGCCTAATAAGTTACGCTCTGTTTGTGAGACTTTTGGATTCTGCATCAGGATCCATTTAAATTCTGGCAGCACTATGGGCAGATCCTGGGATTACAATTTGGTTTCTGCTCAGGCACGTCCTACAACAGGACACAAAACATTAACTCCCAGGCAATGAAACAATGTTCCAATTAAATGCAGGGTCAAGCAATGATTTGTGGCTGTGTATTGACATATCCCATAACATGCAGATAATGTCCTCCTCTGTGACTTTTGGGGGAAAAAAAGACATAATGTAATTTAATTGGAAACAGCATTGTCATACAAAACTTCAGGAAGGGAGGTATCTTGGAAAGTTTGTGCACACACACACACACACACACACACACACACACACACACACACACACACACATTTAGATGAAAAATGGTGCTGGTATTTAAACCAGAGTGCAAACTGTGAAGTCGCAGGTGGAGGAAAACCAGTATTTGGACATACAGCTCAGGTTGTGATGCAAGAAGCTCGAAGCAAGCACTATGATTGAGGTCATTAATTTGCCACACCTCACTACTAAAATACAAATGGGAAAAAGAGAAAAACACATTCATATTCAGAGTCAGGAGCAACAGAAGAGGCAGACTCATGTCGTGGGACATTGGAAACTTATTTGTTTTCAGGCAGGCAATGGGTCTACCAGAGTGATCTGAAATAAACACGAATTTTTCAGTGAGATAAGCTCTGCAGTCACGGATCACTGGTCCATCAAAAACATTAACATTCAGTTTAGACCAGAATTAAATGAAAGAGGGCATTTGACTCATCATGTGAAACAATGACAATTAAATGTTTTAGTGAAATTCACTGGATGACCGCTATTATAAACAAAATGCATGGCTAATCACAGTGACAGCATTAAGAAACCTCTATCAGCAGACTTAGGATTAGAACCAAAACCATGTTGATTTTCAACACAGCAAACAATGTGAAGAGTTCTTAAGCATCTTATACATTTACTGTATAAGGTTTTATATTTTGAAATGTGTGATTGTTCTTCCTGTGTACACACACACACACACACACACACACACACACACACACACACACACACACACACACACACATACTGAGACCACCTGGTCTACACAGGAGACCTTTTGCCATTGCCATTGTTCAACAGACCAAATTATCATACCTACGTATAACAAATACAACTTATGTTGAGCTACACAGTACCATTTGGTACTCTGGTCATTATATACTTCAAAAAGCCTCAATGGTCTGTATACTTAACTCAGGTGCAATATATGTATATAGAAATCATCTCATCTCATCTCATTATCTCTAGCCGCTTTATCCTGTTCTACAGGGTCGCAGGCAAGCTGGAGCCTATCCCAGCTGACTAAGGGCGAAAGGCGGGGTACACCCTGGACAAGTCACCAGGTCATCACAGGGCTTATATAGGAATCATGTATATAGAATCACTTCATTTTGCTTTTATTTGAAGTTATTGAACTAAATTAAATTTATTTTATTTTTTTTCAGATGATTTTATTTTCTATTTTAGACATGTTTACTTCTCTGATTCAGGAGCTTTGTAGCAAATTTTAATTTCCCTCCAGGGTTTAATAAAGTAATTCTGATTCTGATAATGCATAGGCTATATGTATAATACAAACCCTATTTCCAGAAAAGTTGGGATATTTTCCAAAATGCAATAAAAACAAAAATTTGTAATCTATTAATTCATGTGGACATTTATTTAACTGACAAAAGTATAAAGCAAATTTGCAAATATATAGCAAATTTGAATTTCCCTCCGGGGATTAATAAAGCAATTCTGATTCTGATAAAAAGATTTCAATTGTTTTACTAACCAATTTGGTTGTATTTTGTAAATATAAATGAAGTTAGAATTTGATGCCTGCAAGACTCACAAAAAAAGTTGGGACAGAGGCAAAATAAGACTGAAAAGTTTATAGGATATTCAAGTAACACCATTTTGGAAGATTCCACAATAAGCAGGATAACTGGTAACAGGTGAGGGTATCATGATTGGGTATAAAAGGAGAAGCACCAAAGGCTCAGTCTCTGCAAGCAAGGATGGGTTGTGGCTCACTCCATTGTGCCAAAATTCATGAGAGAATTGTTAGTCAATTCAAAAAGAACATTTCTCAACACAAGATTGCAGAGAATTTAGGTCTTTCACAATCGACAGTACATAATATTGCAAAAAGATTCAGGGAATTTTGAGACATCTCAGTGCGTAAAGGGCAAGGTCGGAAACCACTGTTGAATGTGCGTGACCTTCAAGCCCTCAGGTGGCACTGCCTGAGAAACTGTCATGCTAATGTGACAAATATAGCCACATGGGCTCGGGAGTACTTCGGAAAACTGTTGTGACTTAACACAGTCTGCCACTGCATCCAGAAATGCAATCTGAAACTGTATTACGCAAGGAGGAAGCCATTCATCAATTCTATGCAGAAATGTTGCTGATTTCTCTGGGCCCGAACTCATCTCAGATGGACCGAAAGACAGTGGAAATGTGTGCTGTGGTCAGATGAGTCCACATTTCAGCTTGTTTTTGGAAAACCCGAAGTCAAGTTCTCCATGCCAAAGGTGAACACGACCATCCAGTTTGTTATCAGAGAAAGGTGCAAAAGCCAGCATCTGTGATGGTATGGGGTGCATCAGTGCCCATGGAATGGGTGAGTTGCATGTGTGTGAAGGTACCATTGACACAGAGGCATATATTGGGATTTTAGAGAGACATATGTGTAACCCGGAAGACTCCCCGAGTCATGTGATTGCATTTCAATATGCCAATTACTGGCCTGCAACAAACGGATAGATGGTTAATTTCCTAGGACATAGTATTTTTTTTGTGTAAATAATAATATTAATAATAATTTTAAAAAAAAGACGTTGCCTAGGGCGGCACGGTGGTGTAGTGGTTAGCGCTGTCGCCTCACAGCAAGAAGGTCCTGGGTTCGAGCCCCGGGGCCGGCGAGGGCCTTTCTGTGCGGAGTTTGCATGTTCTCCCCGTGTCCGCGTGGGTTTCCTCCGGGTGCTCCGGTTTCCCCCACAGTCCAAAGACATGCAGGTTAGGTTAACTGGTGACTCTAAATTGACCGTAGGTGTGAATGTGAGTGTGAATGGTTGTCTGTGTCTATGTGTCAGCCCTGTGATGACCTGGCGACTTGTCCAGGGTGTACCCCGCCTTTCGCCCATAGTCAGCTGGGATAGGCTCCAGCTTGCCTGCGACCCTGTAGAAGGATAAAGCGGCTAGAGATGATGAGATGAGAAGACGTTGCCTAAACATACTAAATAGGGCACAATAAGAGACATTACATAAAAGTGCAATGGGAGAATGTATGTGAGTTCATGAAGTTATCGCGAGAGTTCCTCAAAAAGGGAAAAAAAGATAAGCAGAACGAGGGGAGAGGGGGAGGAAGAGAGAAGCTCTGGTCAAGTTGGCCTGGTGAAGGTTACCGCAGTAAGAATATTTCACCATTCTAGTCCGTGTGTGTTAATAACAGTTTTAGGTGTGGTGACGCCAAACGTTATCATTTAGAGTAGTTGATTTGTATCTATGTACTGTGTGAAGGAAACGCACGTGAGTCGTACATGCTAGCTTGCAAAAAGCACAGTGCAGACGCATGCTAGCTTGCAAAGAGAACAGTACAGCTGCATGCTAGCGTGCTGCGATAAAAGTACAGTCGCGTGCTCACTTGTATAAAGAATAGACCACCACGTCAGAGTTGTGGTGTCTAATAATATAGATAATAGGCAGTGAATGTTGTTTGGTTAGTGCTTCAGACTTCCCGGCACGTTTGAGGTTCCACCAAGCAACCGTTGAGGGATCAACGCGCCCCAGATAGCACCGCTGGTGACCTGGGTAAAGTCAGTGGTTCCTCTGGGCAATGTGGGAGGATCGGGCCTCAAGGACGCTAACCTGGGAGGTGCGCACCCCCACCATCTGTCCACCCGAGCAGCTCGTCGGTGTCGTGAGTAAAGACTGAATAGTGAAAACGACAAGACCCATATGAACGTTCTTATCAGGCCTGCAACGTTTGTTATTTTTTGGGTTTGCCGGCTTTTTGTTTCCTTTTCTCAGTGCACCGGTGCATTTGTGTGTATTATTTTTCTGTGTTCTAAAGTGTGAAGGCCATCTCTATTTTCCCTTCAGGCCTGGTTACAGTTTGTGTTAATTTAAGTACAGTGGGATGTAGTGTTAAGGGAGTGGAGCGTTTGAAGCCCACTAAGTTTATTTTAATTTTGTTTTATCAAAGGAGAGATTCTTATAGGTGGAGGTTAAAGGGGCAACTTTTGTTGGGTTAAAAAGGGTTACTGGAATATATTCAGTGTACTGCCATGGGGCACTTTCATTTATCATAATGTTTTTGGTTGTTTAAAATGAAGTGTACCCTAACATTTTGGTAAAAAAAAAAAAACGGTTAATAAAAATATATATTGTTTGTTTGAAGGGGCATATGTCGTGTCAGGCTCCACTCACTTGAGGTTTATCACCTGTCTGTGTGCACTGACCTGCTATAGGTAGTAAATGAACCCACTTTGGTCCTTTTACTTATCGGAGGGGTAATGAGAAGGGCTACATATGTTACCATCAAGGCAACGTCTCTTCCCGGGAAGTCCATGCTTATTTCAGCAGGACAATGCCAGGCTTCATTTTACATGCACTACAACAGCTTTGTACATAGAGTGCATGTATTTGACTGGCCTGCTGTCAATTCAGAGCTGTCTCCTATTGAGAATGTATGGTGCATCATAAAGAGAAAATCAGATGGCAGCGACCACGGACTGTTGAGCAGCTGAAATCTTGAATCAAGCAACAATGGACAAAAATTCCAACTGCCAAAATGCAACAATTAGTATTCTCAGTTCCCATATGATTATAAAGTGTTATTTAAAGGGAAGGTGATGTAACACAATGGTAAATAATGCCTCTGTCCTAACTTTTTTTGAGTGTGTTGCAGGCATCAAATTCTAACTTTGTTTATATTTGCAAAATACAATTAAGTTCCCATCTCATCTCATTATCTCTAGCTGCTTTACCCTGTTCTACAGGGTCACAGGCAAGCTGGAGCCTATCCCAGCTGACTACGGGCGAAAGGCAGGGTACACCCTGGACAAGTTGCCAGGTCATCAGAGGGCTGATACATAGACAACCATTCACACCTACGGTCAATTTAGAGTCACCAGTAAACCTAACCTGCATCTCTTGGGACTGTGGGGGAAACCGGAGCACCCGGAGGAAACCCAAGCGGACAACATGCAAACTCCGCACAGAAAGGCCCTCGTCGGCCACGGGGTTCGAACCCGGACCTTCTTGCTGTGAGGCAACAGCGCTAACCACTACACTACCTTGCCGCCCCACAATTAAGTTGGTCAGTAAAACTATTGAAAATCTTTTCTTTGTACTTTTGTCAGTTAAATAAAGGTTCACATGAATTAACAAATCACAGATTTTTTGTTTTTATTACATTTTGGAAAATATCCCAACTTTTCTGGAAATGGGGTTTGTACATTATACAATGGAAGAGATGATTTTGGCCACTGACTTTGTAAATTCTCTCTATTTTTACTTCTGTATATTGTGCATTTGTGTTCTCTTATAATAAACCCTTTTATTACTTTATACATAAACACTGAGTAGTTCTTCTGCAAGAAAAATACAGGATTAAAAATACATGATTGGTATAATTTGTATGGTTCCTAGAAATAGTTTTCTAACTGAAGTTTTAGTACATTAGACATATTTAAAAGCGATCTCTGACAAGCTAATTAAAAAGTTAATATGTGCAAGTTTACATAAAAATCTCTGACAAGTAAATAAGAAAGGTATAGGTTTGCATGTTGATAGAAACATCTGAGCTAACCAAATAATTGTTTAATGAATATATTATATAAAATGCTTAGTATGAAGATATTTAAGAATAAATATAATTTAAACCTTGAGATATTACACTTGTAGTACTAACTAAAAGTTTATTCATTGGAATCAGGTACATTAAGTTAACCTAATAACTTGGAGTCAGATAATTAAGTCATGAAGTTAAAACATGCATTTAACCTTTGGCTGCACCAATGTCCATCCTTGGTCATAAGAGAGCAGCAGAATCAGTGCCGATCCTAGAGTGATTTACTCCCCGGGCGAAACCCCCTGCTGGCGCCCCCCCCGCCCGTCTTGTTTTTTTTTTTTTTCGGGGGGGTTTTTTTGGGGACCTTTTTTTTTTGGGACTGTTTTTTTTTTTTCGCGCCTGTGCTCGTGCCCCCCCCCCCCCCCTCCCCGTGTTGGGCTCTGTATTAGCCAACAGAATGTTAACAGCTTTACATGGTCATTTAAACATTTCTCGTCGTGTGTTGTATCGCGGACAGGGGCGTTGCACCAAATTCAAGCAGTGGCCATGGGCAAATACAAGTGGCCAAATACAAGCAGTGGCCATGCCCCCCCCCCCAAAAAAAAAGCTCACCAGTTAACAATGCTGAAAGTATCTAACAACAAGGGCAGGGGCGGTCCTGGGGGCGGGCCGACCGGGCAGCCGCCCGGGGCGGCATCGCGGGGGGGCAGCACGAGCGCGGGCGCGAAAAAAAAAAACGGTCCCAAAAAAAAAAGGTCCCCCCAAAAAAAAACCCGAAAAAAAAAAGACGGGCGGGGGGGGTGAACATTTTGGATGGGGAAGTCCAATACCAAAGTTGCACAGGTGACGTCATCAGTGTGTGTGTGTGCCTAACTTGTCGTAGCCCCATAATATGCACAATCCCGCCAGCGGAACGTTGTACTAGTCATCAAAAAGACTTTACTACCATAGTACTACACTACTATTACATTACACAGAGTCTTAAGTAATACATTACGACTTGATCATTGCCATTCTGGTAACAGCAAATTTATAACGGGCCGTGTCCGCGATGTACAACACACAACGAGAAATGTTTAAACGACCATGTAAAGCTGTTAGTGTTGTGACGTTCGCGAACGAACCGATTCTTTTGAACGGCTCCTAGGCATGAACGATGAGAACCGAGTCTCGAGCTCGGGGAGCCGTTCTTTCTGTCGTTCTTTTTTGCCCAAGGACAAGAAGTAGGCTAAACAGCATTTGCCTTTTATTTATTCAAGTTTTATCTGTTTGCCTAATAGTTCAAATTGTTTTGTATATAGTTTATAATGTTGTTGTGTGATATTAATGATAATATCGTGGGAAAACTACTTTGCACGGACGTTCATTTAATTTATTCTTTCGTCGTTTTGTTTGTTCTATTTTTATGTATTTTATTTATTTATCTGTTTGTCTAGTTGTATCTATTTTTCTAATAATAATAATATATTTTTTGCATTAATAGTTTGTTTTTTCCTATTAAAATAATCTTGTGTTCTTGTTATAACTTTATCTATTTATCTGACTGTTTAGTTGTATCTATTTTGTTACAATTTCAATATTTTTAATATAGAAAGTTTGTTTTTTTCTATTAAAATGTTCTTGTGTGATAACTAGTTCTTGTGTTATATTTATTGTAGTTGTATCTATTTTGTATCTCAGACTTAAATATTTTTGTAAAACAAGTGTTTTTCTATAAAATATTCTTGCGTTCTTGATAACTATGTTCTTGAGTGGGTTCTTTTTTTTTTTTTTTTACAGAAAAGCCGTTCTGCATGGACATTCATTGAAGCCCTCATTGTTTTTTAATGGTTATTTATGAGCGTTTAGGGGTTACAATAATGTAAGTCTAGGTTGCTTTATATAAAAGGTATGTCCAGAAATATTGATGTCACTGTCTAAGCAGAGGGATCTGGCTTCTTTAGACGCTGTCTTCTTAAAACTGAATAAATATTTAAAAAGAGCCAAATGAGCCAGTCTTTTGAACGGCTCTTTTCAAAGAACGGATCACAAAGATGCGGATCCCATCAAAGAGCCATAAATCCCATCTCTAAAAGCTGTTAACATTCTGTTGGCTAATACAGAGCCCAACGCGGGGGGCGGCACGAGCGCGGGCGCAAAAAAAAAACCCAAAACGGTCCCCCCCCCCCCCCCAAAAAAAAGGTCCCCAAAAAAAAAAACCCCGAAAAAAAAACAAGAAGGGCGGGGGGGGGGGGCGCCAGCAGGGGGTTTCGCCCGGGGAGTAAATCACTCTAGTATCACCACTGAACAAGGGCGTACTACCAGTCCAGTCAGTTATGTAGCCACACATTAATCTAACAACTCTTAAATGAATAAAAAACCCTAATCACACAATACGTCACTGAATCTTTGTTATATTTGCAGAATGATTAAAAGTTGTAATAGTAAATGCTACCAAAGGTCACCAAACATAATAGGCCTGCATGAAAATTGAGCACCTTTGCATTGGGCTGAAGAGAACAGATTTTTATCAAGTAGTTTATTTATTACATAAAAGAAATGCCATTTCCAGATTTCTACATTAACAAAATACTTCCTTTAGAATGAAAGGTAAACAAAACTTGACTCTCTTGTCATTTTTCATTTTAAAAAGGGCAAAAAGAAAACAGGCTTCCACAAAGTGCTAAACACTGGAATTTATACCCCAGCTATCAGCCTAATTATGTTATGGCCCAATATAATTTAATTTTCGATTAGTATACTATTGCAATGCAGAGAAAAAAGGCATCATGTTATTTCTAATTTTGTGTTGTGCAGTTTTTAGCACTGACAATCGCAGTGGTATTGAAGCATTTATAACCACAGGGGGTCGTTTAATGTAGGCTATTTGCTTTCACACTTGGGCTCACCTTTCTTGGGAAAGAAGTTTTGAGCAGTTGCTTTCCCTCATTTCTTTTCTTGTCTCTTTCCTGCCTCTCTTTTCGTTTCTAAAAACCGGATTTTGTTTTCTTGTGCATCATCTTCCATAGCACAGATAGCCTACAACGCGCAGTGCTGCTTCAGCAGAATGAACGCTACGTTAAATGCGCTTAGTTCAAAAAGCCCGGTGAAAGCGGACTAAACCATTTCGTGCAAAGGGTGGGTGGGTGGGGGGGGGGCTGTCCCCAGACACTATATGTAGGCTAGGACAAACAATTCAATCCATTAATCAAACGATTTATTTACCCAAAACATTACATTTACATTAGTTAGCAACATATATTGTGATCTTTAAATGGTATTGATATTTAAAGGAAAATAAAATTACAGACTCCTCAAGGGCCCTCCCCCCACTTGGGGCCCTGGTAACTCAGTCCCCCTTTTCCCCCCACTACGACGCCCCTGGTCACGGACACGGCCCGTTATAAATTTGCTGTTACCAGAATGGCAATGATCAAGTCGTAATGTATTACTTAAGACTCTGTGTAATGTCATAGTAGTGTAGTACTATGGTAGTAAAGTCTTTTTGATGACTAGTACAACGTTCCGCTGGCGGGATTGTGCATATTATGGGGCTACGACAAGTTAGGCACACACACACACTGATGACGTCACCTGCGCAACTTTGGTATTGGGCTTCCCCATCCAAAATGTTCACACACACACACACACCCGCCCGTCTTGGGTTTTTTTTTTTTTTTTCGGGTTTTTTTTTATGGGGGGGGGGGGGGATCTTTTTTTTTGGGGGGGGGGGACCGTTTGTTTGTTTTTTATCGCACCCGCGTTCGTGCCGCCCCCCTCGTGATGCCACCCCGGGCGGCTGCCCGGGCGGCCCGCCCCCAGGACCGCCCCTGAGCAGAATAAGATAATATAATTTTATATTTTAGTCCTACACTAGGCCAATGTCTTCTGTGGAATTTTCAGTTAAAATGTTAAAGTTTACATTGCCTGTGTGTGCATCTAATAATTACTTAAGAATGATAGTTAGCTTTAGAATGAACTACATGAGATGGGAATAAATCGACCACATCCAACCTCAAAAGAAACACTAACTCGTGCTACAACTCCTTGTATAATACATTCACAAAAAAGCAGTGACACCACTGTGCTAATCATTAACCCCATGATCATAATGAGTAACTGTCTAACACATCCTGAAATACTTTGCCGTTAAATGAGCCTTACAGATATGAAAAATGCAGCATCATCTTTTAGTGTGGAAAAATGAAGTTGTTAGATGTCTATTTAAGGGCTGTTTCACAATCAGGGTATACTTACAATAAGCCACAAATTAAACCTCATGGTGGTCTGTACATGGTGGTAACTGTAATAACAACTGAAGTGGTGACAATCCTTGTGGTTTTCCAGAGAAGACACACATTTGTGATGGACACATATTTCAACCACATGTGAAGCTCTGCTGCAATTGTGTCTTGTATCAGTTTCATCTGTTTTTTACTGTGCAAAAACAGAATATTCTGCTTCAAAAGAGACAAACATTTTCTTTAAAAAATAATTTACAACCTCATCATATGGTGAGTGTTTTCTGGAGAGGACTTTTTTTGGACAAAGGATCCTGTTGGAGGCACTTAGTTTACAAAAAAACTGTAACTTCCACTTAAATATTTCATTTCTCTTGTGAATGAAAGTATACATCCAAATGTAAAACCTAGGCTACATCCACACGACAACGGCAACGAGATTTTTTTTTTAAAATATCGCGTCCACATGGGCAACGGATCAGTAAAATATCAGGTACATATGGCAACGCAATGCTTGCTGAAAACGATGCAATACACATGCCACACCTCTACGTGTGCTGTAAGACGGTCCCATCGGAGACACCAGAACAATAGAAGAAGTACGACGCATGTGCCTTCTTCTACTCGGCGTCATAGACATATAAACATAGACGCTGCATTGAGCTGGTGGCCCGTTGCTGGGATACGTCAGAGTGTCCGCCATATTGGATGTGGAAAATCTTCCCCTTAAACCAATGCAAGTAAATGGACTGAACTTCATAAAGCCCCTTTCTACAATAATGTTTAACTCGATGCCTTTTAACCCATTAAGACACACATGTATATATTTGGGAAACAAACAGGCATCAAAACAACATATATAACTTTTAATGTGATGTTATAAATAGTGTGCGAAATACCCGTCAATATTCCGTGGGAGGTGTGACCTAAATTTCCTCAACATGCAGCAGGCCTATACTGGAATCAAGCTATCGGAAACTTGTTTTTTTTTTTATTCCGCTGCTACTATCGTAGGCTACTAAGGATATCTACACATCAAGGCATGTTTTGGAGCTCAGCGGGGATCGTGTAGAATAATGTGCTGTGCTTACGCTGCTGAAGCCGTGCCGTCTCCGCATCACTTTCATTAAATGCCATGCAGATAGGCTATAAAATGTCTCCAAAAACAATTTTTGCAATATACAGTGCTATATGGAAAAAAATTCAATTAAACCATATTACAATGGGATTGCTCCATGTGATTGCTTCACAGTCTGACATGCTTCCAGTCTCTTCTATTTTTGAGTGTGCCATCACCATCTGACAGCTGGTGGTGAAATTGGTTGGGTGGGCTATGAAATAAATTATACATTTATTTATAAATTGTTTGGAGACAGGTTTCACCGAGCGGCTATTATGCGCAAGACTTCATATTAGCCACAAAGTCAGAAAAATCTGTTCGTAAAATTACGTTATAATGACCAAATACAATGAAAAGTATTTTTCCAGTCTCACCTGTGAAAGGTAATCCCATGTGATCTCGTTTGGACGGTAAACCTGTTGGTACAGTTAAACGCAGCACATGAATGAGGCATCTTTATTCTCCACTTTGCCCCATCCAATATGGCGGCAAGGATGACGTATGATTCTATGCAGAAGGCGGCGTCTATGTTTATGTCTATGCCCGGCGTGAAGCACTCACAGTCATGTGGTTGTGATGTCATTGTAAACAAATCCGTTCTACTCATCCAGACGACTTCGCAACGGTGCCGTTGCCAGATCTTTCCACTCTGGAACCCGTTCTCAAAAGATTTCGTTTTGGGGCACCCAAAACGCCGGTGCCGTGTAGACGCCAGGCCAAAACAATAAACAATTTTATCAGATTCACCTGAATCCATTGCCGTGTGGACAGGGCCCTAGTTGATGCCAAAAAAATGTAATCCTGAACTGAACCGGTAAAATCTAAGTGTAGTAATTTAAGTATAAATAAATTAAATTACCAAATAGTCAAAACTGAGCCCGCATTTGACTCTTACAAACATATTTATAAGAACTTATAAGGTAGGGTTGGTATGTCCCTGTAAAATAAGGTATAGACCCCTTTCACATGACGTCACCGCGCCGCGAGATTTTGTTAGGCGCCATATTGGAAGACCAAGTACATGCACTCACAATATAAAACAAACTACGAGCGAGAGTAAAGTGACACAATGGATGATAATTCTGGTTATGTGAGTACATTACCAGTTGCAGAAAGGGCACGGTATGTGGAGAAACTGGCTGTGATTGATGGGTTTGACCCATATGATAAGACTCGGGGCAAGGGAGAATGGAAACATAAGGAGGACCTGACACCAATTCTGCTGTCTGTTTGCTACCCAGACATTGTAAACTATTTGTTGTTTACACGCAGTGCCTACACTCAGTGTTCGAACTATGCCGATATTTTCGGGGGGCCCCTTTTTTTCCCTTGGGGGTGTGTGTGCTTGCGCTTGTCTTGGAGCGCGGATCTCCAAACACATGAGAAGCCTATCTTACGTACATATCACGCGGACTCCACACCTCCACACACGCATCGCGTCTGAAGTCATAACTCATCAGGGGAAATCGTGTCCGCATTGGCATGTTCAAAAAACAACCTCGCGTCAACAATGATACCACACGCAAGAAAAAAAAAAAAACAGTCAGGCTACTCAACAACCAACCTGGCAGCAGCGAGCAAGCCCCAAACCATCCTAAATTATCTCATCTCATCTCATTATCTGTAGCCGCTTTATCCTGTTCTACAGGGTCGCAAGCAAGCTGGAGCCTATCCCAGCTGACTACGGGCGAAAGGCGGGGTACACCCTGGACAAGTCGCCAGGTCATCACAGGGCTGACACATAGACACAGACAACCATTCACACTTACATTCACACCTACGGTCAATTTAGAGTCACCAGTTAACCTAACCTGCATGTCTTTGGACTGTGGGGGAAACCGGAGCACCCGGAGGAAACCCACGCGGACACGGGGAGAACATGCAAACTCCACACAGAAAGGCCCTCGCCGGCCCCGGGGCTCGAACCCAGGACCTTCTTGCTGTGAGGTGACAGCGCTAACCACTACACCACCGTGCCGCCATCCTAAATTATTATTATTATTAAATTGTAGAAGTCTTTGAGGCTTGCTCCTCATACAGTTATCAACTTGGGGCCACTTTAGCATGTTTTAAATCTGAATTTCTTGCGTTTGCTTACCTCAAAGTGTCCGCAGATCATGCACAGACTTATCCATTATATCCACAGTTTTTTGCCAAGTCTCACACAGGTTTCTTTCAAGTCTACTGTTGGGCCAATAAATCATAACTAAAACAGCTCAGATTTGTTTGTTTAAGTTGTTTGCCACTCCACTTTATTCTCGTGGGTTCACATACCACTGCCGTTATTATCCCCTTTTCACGAGTTTGTTGGTCTTCCAAAATGGCGCAGGGTCTGTTTACTTCCGGTTTCGGGTGACGTCAGTGAAAGGGGTCTATAAGAAACTCCAGCATACAGTGGTATGCAAAAGTTTGGACACCCCTTGTCAAAATTGTTGTTACTGTGAACAATTAAGCAAATTGAAGATGAAATGATCTCCAAAAGGCATAAAGTTAAAGATGACTCATTCCCTTTATATTTTAAGCAAAAACAATTTTTTATTTTCATCTTTTACATTTTCAAAATGACAAAAAAGGAAAAGGGCCCGAAGCAAAAATTTGGGCACCCTGCATGGTTAGTACCTAGTAACACCCCCTTTGGCAAGTATCACAGCTTGTAAACACTTTTTGTAGCCAGCTAATAATCTTTCAGTTCTTACTTGGCGGATTTTCATACATTCATCCTTGCAAAAGGCTTTCAGTTCTACAAGTTTCTTGGGCTGTCTTGCATGCACTGCTCTTTTGAGATCTATCCACAGATTTTCAATGATGTTTAGGTCAGGGGACTGTGAGGGCCATGGCAAAACCTTCAGCTTGTGCCTCTTGAGGTATTCCATTGTAGATTTTGAGGTGTGTTTTGGATCATCGTCTTATTGTAGGACCCATCCTCTTTTTAACTTCAACTTTTTTACAGATGGTGTGATGTTTGCTTCCAGAATTTGCTGGTATTTATTCGAATTCATGCTTCCCTCGACCAATGAAATGTGCCCTGTGCCACTGGCTGCAACACAACCCCAAAGCATGATCGATCCACACCCATGCTTCAGAGTTGGAGAGGTGTCCTTTTCCTGGAATTTGGCACCCTTTTTTCTCCAAACATACCTTTGCACATTGTGGCCAAAAAGTTCTATTTTGATTTCACCAGTCCACAGGACTTGTTTCCAAAATGCATCAGGCTTATTTAGATGTTCATTTGCAAACTTCAGACGCTGAATTTTGTGGCTTGGATGCAGGAAAGGTTTTCTTCTGATGACTCTCCCATGAAGGTCATATTTGTTCAGGTGTCACTGCATAGTAGGACAGTGCACCACCACTCCAGGGTCTGCTAAATCTTTCTGAAGGTCTTTTGCAGTCAAACAGTTTTTTTATTTGCCTTTCTAGCAATCCAATGAGCAGTTCTTTCAGAAAGTTTTCTTCATCTTTCAGACCTCACCTTGATCTCCACTGTTTCTGTTAACTGCCATTTCTTAATAACATTACAATCTGAGGAAACAGTTACCTGAAAACACTTTGCTATGTTCTTGTAGCCTTCTCCTGCTTTGTGAGCATCAATTATTTTATTATTCAGAATGTGAGGGGGTTGCTTAGAGGAGCCCATGGCTGTTGATTTTAGGGACAAGTTTGAGGAGTCAGAGAATTCATACAGCTTTGAAATCTGCATCATCTGACCTTTCCTAACAAAGAATTTGAACAAGCCACAGCTCAATAAGCTAATTAAGGTCTGGAACCTTGGTAAAAGTTACCTGAGAACTCAAATGTATTGGGGTGGCCAAACTTTCGCATGGTGTTCCTTTTCTTTTTTCACTCTCCAATTGTACAAAACAAAAATAATACACAAATCTTGCAGAAAACGCTGAAAAGATATGTCATCTTTACCTTTATGCCTTTTGGTGATCAGTTCATCTTCTGCTCACTTAACTATTCACAGTAACAGACATTTTTAGTAAGGGTGCCCAAACTTTTGCATGCCACTGTATATGCTGGACCTAGTTGCAGGAGTTATCCAAAAAGATAACCATGCTTGTGCAACAGCCCTTAAATTTCAAGCAAGGCTAAATTGAGCCCACTGGTGCCAGATCTCAACCTTGGGAAGTAGAGTCAGTCAGTTTGGTTGGTTGGTTGTTTTTACTCTCTTTATTTATTTTAATTTATTAATTTAACTGTGAAGTCCTGTATGACAATGAAAGCAGATTCGCTGACCCCACTGCTGGCCCTGCTGCTTGGATATAATGGTTCAAACCATGTGCAGTGAGTGATGACATTCACATCTCTAATTCTGTTATATATTCAGTTGGCAATGAGCTTCTCCAGTGACTCTAGAACTCACAAGGGTTGGTTAAAACCAATTGCACTACCACAAAGATCTATTAGCCTGAATGAAATTGCACCACAAAATTCTCTTACACTCAAAATGATTCTTGACCCAATATAGAGGTCACCTCCTAACGGTCTGCAAGTTAAGCAGATGCTGATGTAGCAAGAAAGAGTAACACGCATACCACCATTTCAACTCAGGAATGCAGTCTTTTTAACTTGAGTTTCTTGCTATTTAAAATTCAGAGCACATCAATAATTATGTACTACAGGAAATTAATCTGTTTTTTTTAAGAAACGAGAGACATTAGATAGTCACCAAATGAGAGCAAATATGTCAACTTAAGATATCATCTTAGACAATCAAAACACTGAATCAGTTTATGGATTTGCATAATATAGGGCCATGATGGAAAATAAAAACTAGCCTTTGTGCAGGACATATTTTTCCTTTATTCTGATTATCTATTCTTGTGCTGTTTTATATCATCCTTACGGTGTCTTGCAAAAGTATTCATCCCCCTTGATGTTTGTCCTGTTTTGTTGCATTACAAGCTGGAATTCAAATGGATTTTTGGAGGGTTAGCACCATTTTTTTATTTACACAACATGCCTACAACTTTAAAGGTGCAAATTGTTGTTTTATTGTGACACAAACAATAATTAAGATGAAAAAAACAGAAATCTGGAGTGTGCATAGGTATTCACCCCCCTCAAAGTCAATACTTTGTAAAGCCACCTTTTGCTGCAATTACAGCTGCAAGTCTCCTGGGGTATGTCTCCATTAGCTTAGCACATCTATTAGAGACATCTAATGCCTCTATTAGCTTAGCATATCTAGCCACTGGGATTTTTGTCCATTCCTCAAGGCAAAACTGCTCCAAATCCTTCAAGTTAGATGGGTTGCATTGGTGTACAGCAAGCTTCAAGTTATGCCACAGATTTTCAATTGGATTGAGGTCTGGGCTTTGATGAGGCCTTTCCGAGACATTTAAATGTTTCCCTTTAAACCACTCCAATGTAGTTTTCGCAGTGTGTTTAGGGTCATTGTCCTGCTGGAATGTGAACCTTCATCCCAGTCTCAAACATCTGGCTGACTCAAACAGGTTTTCCTCCAGAATTGCCCTGTATTTAGTGCCATCCATCTTTCCTTTGGTCCTGACCAGCTTTCCTGTCCCTGCAGATAAAATATATCCCCACAGCATGATGCTGCCACCACCATGCTTCACTGTAGGAATGGTGTTCTCAGGGTGATGGGTTTGCGCCACACATGACATTTCCCATGATGGCCAAAAAGATCAGTTTTAGTCTCATTTGACCAGAGACTCTTCTTCCATGTGTTTGGGGAGTCTGCCACATGCTGCTGGGCAAACTTCAAGCGTGTTTTCTTAAGCAATGGCTTTTTTCTGGCCACTCTTCCATAAAGCCCCACTCTGTGGAGTGTACGGCTTAAAGTGGTCCTATGGACAGATACTCCCATCTCCGCTGTGGATCTTTGCAGCTCTTTCAGTGTTATCTTTGGTGTCTTTGTTGCCCTCCTTGCCTGGCCTGTGAGTTTTGGTGGGCGGCCTTCTCTTGTCAGGTTTATAGTGGTGCCGTATTCTTTCCATTTTGCTATAATGGTTTTAATGGTGCTCCCTGGGATATTTAAAGTTTAGGATATTTTTTATAACCCAACCCTGATCTATACTTCTTCACAACTTTGTCTCTGAGCTGTTTGGAGGCTCCTCGGTTTTCATGTTGCTTGCTTAGGAGTGTTGCAGAGTCAGGGTCCTTCCACAACAGGTTGATTTATGCAGACCGCATGTGACAGATCATGTGACACTTTGCACATAGGTGGATCTTAATCAACTAATTATGTGACTTATGAAGTTAATTGGTTGGACCAGTTCTTATTTAGGGGTTTCATACAAAAGGGAGTGAATACCTATGCACACTCCAGATTTCTGGGGGTTTTTTTTGTTTTTTTTTTATCTTAATTAGTGTTTGTGTCACAATTTAAAAAAAACAATTTGCACCTTTAAAGTGTTAGGCATGTTGTGTAAACCAAATGGTGATAACTTTCCAAAAATCCATTTTAATTCCATCTTGTAATGCAACAAAACAGGACAAACACCAAGGGGGATGAATATTTTTGCAAGACACTATACAGTATGCCATGGTGTTGACATCTCCAACCAGTGTTCTTGTCTCTGTATAGATAGGGGAGCTCCCCACATTCTGGTCCATGACAGATAAACAGATCTGGTGATCAAACATTCTGGCCATAACAGGGATTGACCAAGAGGTTCAATGTGCCAAGCTCAATCAGTTGCTTAACAAAATTAGGTGATATTACATTAGGCAGAAAGCTTGGCTGACTCAGGCTCACTCCATATATCATAAACCAAAGTGCACACCAGGTGTCTTTAGTACCAAGGCATGCAGTTGCCTCACTCTTTTTGCTGTTGTGATTGCTCCCCAAAGTCAGCCTTTAGAGAGCCCCATTTCAATTTGGGATCCTGCATTGGCTCATAAGGAGCAGCTGTAAAGGACTCTAATACAAGGGGGAGAGCCTTTGCCAGGTTCTTTGAAGTGAGCGGTGAAGGCACCAGCAAACACCATCAGTGGTGCTGTGATGCATCATAATGGCCATTACATACACCTTTAGCATAGATGGGAACTTTCCGCTGTCTAGCAGTCTCTGCTTAAAATGTAGTACTCTTGGAAGTGGGCAGCACACTGGAAATGGATGGGGTGCACATTACTTGAGAAAACAAAAGGCCTGTGTACTATGGCCTCTCGTGTTCAGGAATGCTTCGTAGACTGTTCATTCACAGTCGTCAAATTACTTTTCACTAAAAATGGCCAAACCAAGAGATAGATACTATACTTAGAGATAACATGGCTGACAATGTGGTGCCAAATCTCTCTGTCTATTTTGAACAACAGATCTACTCAGTGAGGAAGCTGCCAAGGTGTTCTTACTACTAGTCAGACAAGTAGTAGAAACAAATGTTTTGATGGCTTCTTTTTAGCCAAAAAGGACTCGGTAGCATAACTGATGAATTCCGTTGAATGAATGCTAGAGGCAGAGAAAATCAGCTTACCGTAAGCCTTGAAAAAAAAAATCCCCAAGTCACCACAACCAAAGAGATTCTAGGAGAGGAAAGGAGTGGATTGTCAGCTTTGGATGACAGGCAATGTATAACTCAGAATAGTTCCATAGTGTTATGCAGATAGTTCCATAAAGTGTACATAAGATCCGACATGTGTTCGATGCGAGAAGAAGAAAGAGAAAGATGGGTCTATCACAATGGTATTTATTGCAAATACTATGTCATATCTCCACTTTGTTACCTTGTGTGCATGTGTGTGCATGTGGCCAACAAGGCATCCATGTGATGTTCCTTATCTACTGTACACTGTGAGCACACTCAAGTCTCATTGTAAAGAGCAACCTGACTGGTTATATATAAGAATGTCTTTATTTTTAGTCTTGAACAAGATAATGTGAACTTTAGAGAGTGCATATTTATTATATAGATGTTTGTAAGGCTTTATGCTGCAAGGGCCTTCCCCAGTTAATTTTTTTAAATGTTTTACAGAGGTTTTATTAAAAAGTATTTTAAAAATTAAAAAAATTATAATTTCAAAACTTTTTAGTTCCCTTTCGTTTTTTTTATTTTGATGTGGGACCACCCCAAAAAAAAAAAGAGAAAAAAAGAAGAAGAAGAATTCAAGTAGCAATAACTCAGAAACTTCAGTGACTTTCTTTTACTAAGGAAATATCTGCTGCATCTGAAGCACCGGTAAGACAAAATGCTCTCTATCTCTCCATTCCTGTCATTGCGATATGACATTAATAGTTGCCTAGAGCCAAAGCATATGTGTTTTCTTTACAGTAATATGAAATTTTTGTCTGAGAGACAATGGCTTGGTTTTATACGTCCATTAATCCTTTCAGCAGACAGTGTGAGTTACAAAACCTACAGCATTTGAGCAAATCTACTAATATACATTTGAGCAAAAAAAATCTTGACTGTTAGTCTGTTAGACTATTAAACTGACCTATGTTCTTTTTGCAAGAAACACAAAGGATGAGTAGCTCAAATAATGGACAAACATGTATATAAATAAGGGAAATTTAGCTGTAAGAAATCAAAAACAACAATGTTATCTGCCTTTATTATTCCCATGACAATTGAGTACATAATGGAGTTGTCCAGCACTTTTATCAGCTGCTTGCAGAAACAAAGGCCAAGACTCTACCCTGTAATTCATCATTTAATGACAACAAACAAAAAAACAGACACCAATAAAGAAACCACAGTGTGTGTGCCTGTGTGCGTGCTTGTTGGGGATGTTTTTATATGTTGGTGGGGACAAAATATCTCCACAAGGATAAGAATTTCTGAGTTTTGACCTTGTGGCTTGTCCTCACAAGAAAAACATACCAATGAATGAATGAATGAATAAGGCTTCCATATGGTTGTTTGATTAATAATTATGTCAATGGAAGGTTCTCACAAGGGATGTAACCAAATAAAAATACATGCTTCAGAATGACAAATAATGTGTTCTTAACAGATGACAGATATTAATATCAGGTGCCATTATTCTTTTCTTTTTTAAGAGTGCCTGCCAAAATGGGTCACAGGGCTTCTAGTAAAGAGTAGAGGTGTGCATCGGGATGCATGGAATGCAACAAAAAAAAAAAACCTCATTCAAGTGGGAGGTTTTTACTTTCATTCAGACATGTGCATGGATTTAGATATGAAGCTTATCGGTCAAAGACCATGTTACATGATGGATTTCCAGTATTTATTTATGGCATGCTGACAGGGTTGACAATTTTTGCCAAAGTTTCCAGTGTTTCTAGGGGCATGATCATACGGTTCATATTTAATTAAGAAAACCCTTTGATTTCAGCCAGGTCTTTCTGGCTTAGGGGTTACACCCTTGGTTGTTACAAGGATAGCAAGACAAATTTGTGTGTGTGTGTGTGTGTGTGTGTGTGTGTGTGTGTGTGTGTGTGTGTGTGTGTGTGTGTGTGTGTGTGTGTGTGTGATGAGTCAAGGCTGATTTATACATAGAGTACGAGTCCAAAGTTTGGACACACCTACTCATTCATAGGTTTTTCTGTATTTTGACTATTTTCTACATTGTAGAACAATACTGAAGACATCAAAATGATGAAATAATATATAGAACATATGTGGTAAACAAAAATGTGTTTAAAAAACCCCAAAATTTTAAAATCTTAGATTTCTCAAATCGATGATTTGCATTGATTTACATTGACACTTTGCACATTATTGGCATTATCTTAACCAGCTTCATGAGGTAGTCACCTGGAATGCGTTTCAACTAACAGGTGTGCCTCGTCAAAAGTTAATTAGTGGAAATTCTTACCTTCTTAATGGGTTTGAGATCAAACAGTAAATAGTAAATACAACCCCAATTCCAAAAAAGTTGGGACACCATGTAAAACATAAATAAATACGGAATACAATGATTTACAAATCATGGAAGCCCTATAGTTTATTGAAAATAGTACAAAGACAACATATCAAATGTTGAAACTGAGAAATTTCATTGTTTTTTGAAAAATATATGTTCATTTTGACATTGATGTCAGCAACACATTTCAAAAAAGTTGGGACGGGGCAACAAAAGACTGAAAAAGTTGTGTAATGATAAAAAATAATAATAATTTGGTTAATTGGCAACAGGTCAGTAACATGATTGGGGAAGAACATCCCAGAGAGGCTGAATCTCTCAGAAGTAAAGATGGGGATGGGTTCACCACTCAGTGAAAAACTGCATGGGCAAACAGTGCAACAATTTAAGAATAACGTTCCTCAATGTAAAATTGCAAAGAATTTGGGGATCACATCATCTATGGTACATAATATCATGAAAAGATTCAGAGAATCTGGAGAAATATCTGTAGACAAGAGACAAGGCTGAAAACTGACATTGGATGCCTGTGATCTTCAGGCCCTCAGGAGACACTGCATTAAAAGCAGACACATGTCTGCATTGGAAATCACTGCATGGGGTCAGGAATGCTTGAGGAAACCATCGTCTGTGAAAACAGTTTATTACTGCATCCACAAATGCAAGTTAAAACCAGATATAAACAATATCCAGAAATACTGCCACCTTCTCTTGACCCGAGCTCTTTTATGATGGACTGAGGCGAAGTGGAAAATTGTCCCGAGGTCTGATGAATCAAAAGTAGAAATTATATTTAGAAATCATGGACACCACGTCCTCCAGGCTAAAGAGGAGAGGGACCATCTGGCTTGTTATCAGTGTACAGTTCAAAAGCCAGCATCTATGATGGTGCATTAGTGGTGCATGCCATGGGTAGCTTGTACATCTGGGAAGGCATCATTAATGCTGAATGATATATACACGTTTCAGAATAATATGCTGCCATCCAGACAAAATGTTTTTCAGGGAAGGCCTTCCTTTTTTCAGCAAGACAATGCCAAACTGCTTTCTGCACATATTAAAGCTGCATGGCTCCATAGTAAAAGAGTCAGGGTGTTAAAATGGCCTGCCTGCAATCCAGACCTGTCTCCCATTTAAAACATTTGGCACATTATGAAGTGCAAAATACAACAAAGGAGACCCCGAACTGTTGAGCAACTGAAATTGTATATCAGGCAAGAATGGGACAACATTTCTCTTTCAAAACTACAGCAATTGGTCTCCTCAGTTCCCAAATGTTTACAGAGTGTTGTTAAAAGTAGCGGTGATGAAACACAGTAGTAAACATGCCCCTGTCCCAACTTTTTTAAAGCGTGTTGCTGACATCAAATTCAAAATGAGCATATATTTTTTCAAAAAACAATAAAATTTCTCAGCTTCAACATTTGCTATGTTATCTTTTTACTATTTTCAATGAAATATAGGGTTTCCATGATTTGCAAATTATTGCATTCTGTTTTTCTTTACAGTTTACACAGCATGCCAACTTTTTTGGAATTGGGGTTGTAATAAAAATACAGTAAATAGCCCTGTTCCACAACTTTAGTAATCCATATTATATCAAGAACCATTCAACTAAGTAAAGCGAAATGACAGTGCATCATTACTTTAAGACATGAAATGTCTTTTAATTAATAAAAACAAAGGAAATAAAACATTAAATTAGAAGGTGTGTCCAAACTTTTGAGTGGTACTGTAGATACATCATAGATGATTTCACAGGGTAAAGTATTTTCACTTGCATGTCAGGTTCATATTTCCTCTCAGAGGCACTATTTCATGAAGATGAGCAGAATATGAGTGCCATGTTTCACTGTAGTAATAATATACAGAAAATAATACAGACAAAATGTTGTTTTGAAACAAATTTAATGAGGAAAAAGAAACCTTATCTCATTATCTCTAGCCGCTTTATCCTGTTCTACAGGGTCACAGGCAAGCCGGAGTCTATCCCAGCTGACTATGGGCGAAAGGCGGGGTACACCCTGGACAAGTCGCCAGGTCATCACAGGGCTGACACATAGACACAGACAACCATTCACACTCACACCTATGGTCAATTTAGAGTCACCAGTTAACCTAACCTGCATGTCTTTGGACTGTGGGGGAAACCAGAGCACCCGGAAGAAACCCATGCAGACACCATGCAAACTCCGTACAGAAAGGCCCTCATCGGCCATGGGGCTCGAACCCGGACCTTCTTGCTGTGAGGCAACAGCACTAACTACTACACCACCGTGCCGCCCGAAAAAAAAACCCTGACATGATTAATTATAAACCCAGTGAATTCTCACTGAAACCATTGCTGAAGTGTTTTAACTTGTCAGTATTCAGCACTATGAGTGCCTTGAGGCGAAAGTCCCATTGCATGTTCAGGAATGAGGTACAAAATTAATGCCACAATGTTTAAATCCAATTTTCACAGAGAAGAAGGAGCTGCTGGAAATATGTACGAGGAAATGTGATGCTGCCAAGAGGACCAACCACAGTTTTGGTGTACACGATGTGTAGTTACATTTCTGGAGAGGTGCACATTAGGCTCCAGTGTATATTTGATGCAGAAGAATAAATTATCCTTTTTTTCTCCTCAATCTCTTTGCATTGTGGCACTTTCCCACACACCCAAACAACCAGTACACACATACAAAGCACACCTCCCTTATTCATAAACAGACAGAAGAGAGATGATTGGGTACTAGGAGGTGGAGCTGTAAAGAATGTTACCACAGTGAGGCTGAAATCCCCTGCAAAGTTCTTAAACCCCTGTAAGGCCCTTCAGTCTCTCCCAACAGCACCCAGTCACACTCTGAGAGATGAAGGGATTTCACACACATTCCGAACAAGAGTGGGGCAGAATTGACTTTTTATCAGATCAGTTGAGCTCCAACACACACACCACAAACACTACGCATCATGAGAACATTTGAAATACTATTTAGTCTAATATTATAGAATATATATTGAATAAGTGCAGACAAACTCAAACATCATTCAACATTTTGCATAATAATCATGAAAGCTAAGACTGGTTGGCATCATAAAGTGAATTATGGCTCACCTTTAGAAAAGGTGCGAGTGGCGAGTGAAACATATTAGCACCAAGCTCCATCTGACTTGCTAATATACATTATGCTCACTTACCTTGAAGTAGTGACAACAAATCAAGCACTTCCTCAAATGTAATCTTATGCAAATAATAAATAAATTCTTATTTTTGTTTTTAGTTAATTTCGATTAGCAAAAAGGTTTTGACTTTATTATAACTCAGTTGCGGGAGGGATGTTTGGCTGTGTGGAACCGGTGTGCCTGAAGTTTGTCATTAAACTGTCACTTTGTCACTTCTCGTACTCTTTTCATAACATCTACATTTTGTCTTCTCTTAAAGTTGCACTATGTAGGAATTAGGGGGCTCTATTAGCATAACTGGAATATCTATCTATCCTTCCATTATCTACACTGCTTATCCGTCAGGGTCACGGGGAGCCATTCCCAGTTGACTTTCGGTGAGAGATGGGGGACACTCTTGGGAGGTCACCAAACTATTCTTGGGTTTCAGTCACGTCACTTTTCTTAGTGATTTCACTTCCGGTAAAACAGCTGGTGGGCTAGCAAACCAAAACGGCTGCTGTAGTACAAACAACTAGCGATAACTTATCAGAGTATGCTCGTAATCTAGAAGCCACTGCTCATTTTAGCTCATTCAGAAGATTGCTATGTGCAATGGAATCGACCCCTACAGTCTGGGAAAGAAGGATTTGTCATACGATCTCGAAAACTACCCTTCAGTCGAGTTCCCAGACATCTTGAACTATCTGGTGTTGCAGACGTCCTTCTACACTGCAAAACAGATGGAAGTGTGGAAGAGTATGGAGGCCTACAACTGTTTTGCATGTGGCTGGGTAAAGGACCTCGGTATTAAGTCATTGCCGAATGAATCCTGTATTGTTTTTGCCCGTGTAAGTGTGGGGTTTTTTTTAAGCTTTTCGTTCGCATCTTTACAACGAAGCACTGCAAGTTGAAATGTAAACAAACAACAGTTGGCTTGATTCTCACTTGTGTTCGCTCTTATCTCTCAAGGTAAATCATTCACAAAAATCATTAGAAACCCCTTTAAAAGGCCTGGATCTTAGTTAAACAAGACGGAGAAGTGAAGTGCATTGTACCTGTATGGCTGGGTAAGAATTTTGTCACGACCTTCATGCATATGGATTTTGTGAGGAGTAAACAAAGAAACAGCTGGGGACTTTAGCACTTTGTGACTAAAAAAAGTACCGTAAAATAACAACACATAGCAAGAAAAGTACTTGGAAAACACTAAGGACATAGCTGAGAGGGATATACAAACCCTTCATGAAGTGATCACTACAAACCCAAACATGCCTCGACTCGGCTCCCTTTGATTTCAGTGAGAGGTTCAAAAGCCACCTTTCTAAATGTCTTTTTGTGAAATCCTGTGTTCATTCACCCTTTTTTATTAGTTCACTGGGAACCTTGAAGAAACTTATCAGTTTCACGGTTTGATCTATTCGAACAACCTAAAACAATGCAAAGTATAAGGCATTTTTCATGTGAGCAATGCACCTCCTCTGTACAAATGCTTTGTCAACTGAGCTTTGGTAGACCACCAGCTAAAGTTTTGAATAACTAATGAAGTGGTTTGACGTCACGTGAAACCCAGCAATTGCAGGGCTAACACAGAGGCCAAGTTTACATTAGACCGTATCTGTCTCATTTTCTTCGCGGATGCACTGTCCGTTTACATTAAAACACCTGGAAACGCCGGGAAACAGGAATCCGCCAGGGTCCACGTATTCAATCCAGATCGTGTCTGGTCCGGTGCTGTGTAAACATTGAGAATACGCGGATACGCTGTGCTGAGCTCTAGCTGGCGTCGTCATTGGACAACGTCACTGTGACATCCACCTTCCTGATTCGCTGGCGTTGGTCATGTGACGCGACTGCTGAAAAACGGCGCGGACTTCCACCTTGTATCACCTTTCATTAAAGAGTATAAAAGTATGAAAATACTGCAAATAGGGATGCAAATACTGCCCATTGTGTAGTTATGATGGTCTTTAGGCTTGCCATCCTTCCACTTGCAAGTGGTAAGTGACTTGCGCACAGCGGCTCAGTCCCGAATCACTGCTCGTGCACTACACTCGCGCGCTCTGTGAGCTGCGCAGGGCCGGAGTGCGCACCCTCCAGAGGGCACTCGCTGTTCAGGGCGGAGTGATTTGGAGCGCAGCCGCTGAGGAGGAAGCGATGAGCCGCACTGACACATTTCAACTTACATGCCGAATTAGGCTACGTTTACATTAGACCGTATCTGTCTCGTTTTCTTCGCGGATGCACTGTCCATTTACATTAAACCGCCTGGAAACGCCGGGAAACGGGAATCCGCCAGCGTCCACGTATTCAATCCAGATCGTGTCTGGTCCGGTGCTGTGTGAACATTCAGAATACGTGGATACGCTGTGCTGAGCTCTAGCTGGCGTCGTCATTGGACAACGTCACTGTGACATCCACCTTCCTGATTCGCTGGCGTTGGTCATGTGACGCGACTGCTGAAAAACGGCGTGGACTTCCGCCTTGTATCACCTTTCATTAAAGAGTATAAAAGTATGAAAATACTGCAAATACTGATGCAAATACTGCCCATTGTGTAGTTATGATTGTCTTTAGGCTTGCCATCCTTCCACTTGCAAGTGGTAAGTGATGTGCGCTGGGATCACACACACAGCGGCTCAGTCCCGAATCACAGCTAGTTCACTTGACTCGCGTGCTCTGTGAGCTGCGCAAGGCCAGAGTGCGCACCCTCCAGAGGGCACTCGCTGTTCAGGGTGGAGTGATTTGGAGCGCAGGATGCCTGCAGAGCCGAGCGTATCCGTGTATTGGTATTGCTGTGTGCACACAAATCGTGTATTGGTGTTGCTGTGTGCACACTAATCGTTTTAAAAATGTTAATCTGATGATCCGCTGATACGGTCTAATGTAAACATGGGCTTAGTCATGTGATTAGCGTATCCGTGTATTGGTGTTGCTGTGTGCACGCGAATCGTGTATTAGCGTTGCTGTGTGCACACTAATCGTTTTTAAAAACGTTAATCTGATGATCCGCTGATACGGTCTAATGTAAACCCCACCAGAGATGAACAACCATTCACACGCACATTCACATCTATGGGCAATTAGAGTAGCCAACTGACCTAATCTGCATGTCTTTGGACTGTGGGACAAACCGGAGCACCCAGAGGAAACCTATGCAGCCATGGGGAGAACATGCAAACTCCACACAGAAAGGCCCACAAGGTTTGAACCCAGAACCTTCTTGCTGTGAGGCAGCAGTGTTAATCACTACATCACCGTTTTGCCCAAAATGGAATATAGTCTTTATAATTACAGTGCCTTGAAAAAGTATTCATACCCCTTGAAATTTTTCACATTTTTCCACCTTACAACCACGAACTTAAATGTTTTTTATTAAGATTTTATGTGATAGACCAACACAGAGTAGCACATAATTGTGAAGTGAAACAAAAATGATAAATGGTCTTCAAAATTTTAAACAAATAAAAATCTGAAAAATGTGGTGTGCATTAGTATTCAGCCCCCTGTACTCTGATACCTCTAAATACAATCCAGTGCAATCAATTGCCTTCAGAAGTCACCTAATTAGTTAATAGAGTCCTACTGTGTGTAATTTACTCTCAGCATAAATACTCTTGTTCTGTGAAGGCCTCAGTGGTTTGTTAGAGAACACTGAAGAACAAACAGCATCATGAAGACCAAAGAACTCACCAGACAGGTCAGGGATAAAGTTCTGGAGAAGTTTAAAGCAGGGTTAGGTTATAAAAAAAATATCTCAAGCTCTGAACATCTCAAGAAGCACTGTTCAATCCATCATTCAAAAATGGAAAAAGTATGGCACAACTGCAAACCTACCAAGACATGGCCATCCACCTAAACTGACAGAGCGAGCAAGGAGAGCACTGGCCAGAGAAGCAGCCAAGAGGCTCATGATCACTCTGGAGGAGCTGCAGAAATCCACAGCTCAGGTGGGAGAATCTGTGCACAGGACAACTATAAGTCGTACACTCCACAAATCTGGCCTTTTTGGAAGAGTGGCAAGAAGAAAGCCATTGTTGAAAGACAGGCATAAGAAGTCCTGTTTGCAGTTTGCCAGAAGCCATGTAGGGGACACAGCAAACATGTGGAAGAAGGTGCTTTGGTCAGATGAGACCAAAGTTGAACTTTTTGGCCTAAATGCAAAGTGCTATGTGTGGCGGAAAACTAACACTGCTCATCACCCTGCACACACCATCCCCACTGTGAAACATGGTGGTGGCAGCATCATGCTATGGGGATGCTTTTCTTCAGCAGGGACAGGGAAGCTGGTCAGAGTTGATGGGAAGATGGATGGAGCTAAATACAGGGCAATCCTGGAAGAAAACCTGTTGGAGGCTGCAAAAGACTTGAGACTGGGAAGGAGATTCACCTTCCAGCAAGACACTAATGACCCTAAACATACAGCCAGAGCTACAATGGAATGGTTTAGATCAAAGAATATTCATGTGTTAGAATGGCCCAGTCAAAGTCCAGACCTAAATCCCATTGAGCATCTGTGGCAAGACTTGAAAATTGCTGTTCACAGACGCTCTCCATCCAATCTGGCTGAGCTTGAGCTATTCTGCAAAGAAGAATGGGCAAAAATTTCGGTGTCTAGATGTGCAAAGCTGGTAGAGACATACCACAAAAGACTTGCAGCTGTAATTGCAGCAAAAGGTGGCTCTACAAAGTATTGACGCAGGGGGACTGAATACTAATGCACATCACATTTTTCAGATTTTTATTTGTTTAAAATTTTGAAGACCATTTATCATTTTCGTTTTACTTCACAATTATGTGCTACTCTGTGTTGGTCTATCACATAAAATCTCAATAAAAAACTTTTAAGTTCGTAGTTGTAAGGTGGAAAAATGTGAAAAAGTTCAAGGGGTATGAATACTTTTTCAAGGCACTGTATGTTTTCATTAGTGTATAATCACCTATAACTATGGATCATTGTGTTTTTGTAAGCTTGGAATGAGCCCTCCATATCTACGTAGGCAATGGGTCCTCTTCCACGAAGCCCACCATGTTGTGCTGCCATGTTTCTACAGTAGCCCAGAATGGACAAACCAAGCACTGATTCAAGCAAGTGCATTTCTTGTTTCACATTTTTACAAGTGGCAGCTTGAATCAAGCACCAGAAGAAAGACAAAGAAAAGGAGAGGAAGATGAAGAAAGACGAGATAAATGTCAGTGAAACTGTATTCTTGCTTGTGTAATTGTTTTGGTGGTTCCAATAAAAAAAGATAATATATTAATATTTAAAATATGGCAATATAAAATATGATAATATATTATTAGTATACTTATAACATCAAAATTAATATATTATAGACAGTATATTATAATTAATATGAATTATTAATATAAATATTAATTATATGTGGTAATAATAATAATAATAATAATAATAATAATAATAATAATAGTTTAAGCCTGCTTGAAATAAAGTTTTATTTCTGAACATGTAGTTTAAGTGTACACATAAAAGCTCAGGCAAACACCAGCCTATCAAATACATACTAGGATTTTAGTTTTTGAAAGAAAACAGTAAAAGATTCAAAAGTGTTTATAACAATAGTTTTATATAACACATTTATCAGAAACGCACCTAAAACGATTGAAATGTTGATTTGCCTCAAAGTCACTAATGCTGGCCTTATACCAAATGACTTTTCAAGCGATTTCAGTGCTGCAGACAAACTTCCATTATCGGGTGGCACGGTGGTGTAGTGGTTAGCACTGTTGCCTCACAACAAGAAGGTTCCAGGTTTGAAGCTCACAGCTAATGAAGGCCTTTCTGTGTGGAATTTGCATGTTCTGCCCATGTCTGTGTTGGTTTCCTCCCACAGTTCAAAGACATGCAGAGGTTGTACAAGACAGTGCATATTTAGTGCCGGTCCCAAGCCCGGATAGGTTGTATCAGGAAGGACATCTGGTGTAAAACCTATGTCAAATCAAAGAAGAAAACAAATTTCCAGTATTGGAATAACACCATGAGAGTTTTTCTCAAGTTGGAATGTGCTCCCATCATCTAGATTGTTTGATGTAAAGTGGTCAGGATAGCTGTCTTAGGTCAGTCTTTTTCTCATCTTGAGGTTAGAATACAATCAACCGTGTTTAACATTATCTTTAGTCATTGCTCATGTAAATAGTGACACTGTAAGATCCATAGTGTTTGTAAAATCATAGATAATCACTTGAAAAAGTCATTTGGTGTAAGGCCTACATAACTCTGTGACTAATGACACACAGTGTCTTTAAATGTGAGGGTGTCAGACTTTAGTCTTTTAAAACTCTTTTCAGAATCTTTTCAAAGTCTTCTAGTGTATGATTGGCATAAGATAAACAAAAAAACTGACCATGCATGAGCTGCAACTGGGATAAAACCACTGTGTGAAACTGCAGCTCTGCAGACAGATATTATTGCACATAGATTCTAAAACATGCTTGGAAAGAGAGGGATGAGGGAGGGGTATTCACTTCTTTGCATTCTGCAACCTCACCGCGAGATGAACCTTTCATCATGAGTATGGCTGCTGGGAGCATAAATAGCTGCTCAGATTACTAATTGTAGAGTGGTATAGGAAAAAATATATATAATATTGGAACTCGAATAGTGTAAATGTGACATGTACAGTACATTATATCTACAGCATTCTGAGTTTTATTGATTTGCTTGTCTGTGTGCGACTCTAGTGGATTGTTCTGTTTACATCAAGTGTAACAGAGATTTATGTGACAAGAGTTTTTAATATAGAAGGGGTACGTGGAACAACAGTTTTCTGTCTTGAGCTTAAGTTCTTTGATTGTCATCACAGTTTTAGCTGGATTTTTTTTCTTCTTCTAATTTTATGTGCACACAAGCTTTTGGCATGTAATTTATTATTTGACAGGAATAAAGAAACCCATTAGCATCATCATCTATCTGTTTATTGAGTGGAGAAATGAGTCAAAAACACTGCATACTTTTACTCCTCTATACTAGGGGTCATCAATCTTGTCCACAAAGGGTTTTCATTCCAACTTGTTTAATCAGTTCATCTCAGGCTCCAATCAGCTATCAAGTCTGCCTCCTAATTGGCCTGAATGAAAACCTGTAGCCACACTTTGTGGACATGATCAAAAGCCATTCCGTAAAAAAGATTACATTACTATTTTATTACTAATGCCCAGGTCAGATGGCAGAAAGATGCATGCTGCGACCTGCAATCATAGGTGGATGCAAGCGTTTTGCATCAAATCATTTGTTATGGTCAGACGTATTGCAAGACGCAGAGTTTTTAAGCTGTTATGACAGGACGCAACCAGTCGGAAGCAGGCACAGCTAGACACTGGTTGACGCAGCGCACAGAAAACCTTTAAAAAATATAAGGCCATAAGACTGCTTGCAGGTTGTTGTAAAGTATTTGCAGGTGCAGTCTGTGTCTACCTGCGATGCATCGCAGCCATCTCTAAAGACTTATTTTCCCCTGCGTCAGCCTGCGTCTAGCTGCCACTACCTGCTTCGATCTGCAATTGGTTGCTCAAGCGTTGCACGACTGCCTGCCTCTAAATGCGTCAACCTGCTATTTGCACCAACTGGAAGCAAATTGCAGCTGAAATACGAACAGATCATGATCCACTCGCATCAACCTGCTTCTACTAAAGACCCTCTGCAACACACTGCCATTATCTGCATTGTCATGCGTCGACGCAAGACCAGTCTTGCGTCTACCTGCGATAACAAAATCGCCAGTCTGCGTCTAGCTACCACTACCTGCTTCAACCTGCGATTGGTCACTCAAGCATTGCACAACTAACCGCCTGCCTCTACATGCATCAACCTGCTATTTGCACTGATTGGAAGCGAATCGCAGCTGAAATACGAACAGATCATGATCCACTCACGTCAACCTGCCTCTACTAAAGATCCTCTGCAACACTGCCATTATCTGCGTCAACATGCGTCGATGCAAGACCAGTCTTGCATCTACCTGCGATTTTGTTATCGCAGGTAAATGCAAGTAGTTGAAAACTAGTTGCAGCCTGCTGTCTGACCTGGGCATAAGCAACATTTCATACTTTTTAACCATTTATAGTTACATTCAATGTTGTGGATATCCACAAGAAAAGTTAGTTCCTTGTTTCACTTTCATTATAGCAGCTATAAACAAGCATTCTCTCCTTTCACAAGTCTTTCCTATTTGCTTTCTCTCGAAATTAATAAAACACAAGAATATATTTTGTTGTGGGACTGGAAAATCAGAAAACACAAACTCCTCTGTCCCGAAGACTCTCTCATGGCAGAAAAGCTACTGACTGTTACAAAGTGTTGACTTTCATACATATTAAATAATCATCTTGTCATAGAAAGCTTTAACATATCAATTATTAGACATTTTGCTTTGTTAAAAGTGGTTATTATCCATCTATTGTTACTTTTAACTTATCCTTTACATCTGCCATACAAGTTCCTATGAATAAACTGTTTGAATAAAATAAATTTGTTGTTTGAATTACAGCCAGGACAACACTCAGAGCCACCAGTCAGAATCCAAAATTCAACAGCACTGGTATAAAGTCTCATATTCCTGTCTAAAAGTAAATTGTGACCTCATTATATTACTTTGACATCCTGAATTAGGGGTTCATTTCCACCCTGTTCAGCATGCATTTCATTTAAAATGTTCAATGACAAATTAGCTCATACATACTAATTACTGTATATGCAGCATAGCATTTTGAATAAACTGTGCTTCTATAAGGAAATTTGTGAATATGCCCATTCTGTTCAATCATAAACTCAAAGTGAAGGACATGAATTTTAAAAAAGGAAAATGCACAAAATGCTATTTGCTCTCCTGCTTCCTTCAGTGGTTGATCAACTCAGAACTGTATTAAAGAAGGCAACTTCATCTGTTCTACAATTAATTTCAGTACATAATGAAAATTAAGTAGCTTTTGCCCACTGTGCAGCAAGCAAGCATGTGCCATTGTGCTTTAAGTGCATTAGCTTCTTACCCCAGAGGTTTTTCCAGTCGACTGGCTGGAGATCCCACTATCTCACCCAGAGTGCAGAAGGTCTGACCCAGGAAATCCTGCAGAGGGTTGGCATGAAAAAAAGAAAAGAAAAACAAAAAAAAAACAAAAAAAAAAACAAGGACGGGAGGCAAATCCGGAACACAAGAAATGAAGTGGAAAGAGAGCACACTGAGTAACGTTTTACCAAGAAATGTGTTGTACAGCTAATAAAGTCAAGGAAGGCATTCACGTACGTTGACTTCGGAGGGCTTCCAGGAGGGAGAACGGGCAGGCACCGTCATTAGCAACAACAACAGAGTACATCATGTAACAGAAAGGATCAAAATGAAGAAAGAAAAAAAAAGGCTGCTATAGTCAGGTATAAGAGATGGTGGAGAGAAAAGAGATAGTGAAAGTGGGAAAGAGAAAGAGAGATAGAACGAGGAGTGGGGGAGGACCACCGCCCTCGATAATCCATTTACACATATTAATGTGAATACCAAATCATAAATCATAATCTGAAATAAAAATGGAAATGAACATGTTTTGGTGATATGCAAACCAGTGGAAGAGGTTAAATATATCCTTAATACCTTAATACCCAGGGGTGAAAAATAACAAACTATCAAAGCTTCCACTTCTGGAATATTATGAAAGTGTCCAACTTGTAATAAAGACTTGAAAAGTCTGAAGTGTCAAACTTAATTCACCTTTTTCACCATTGGTCTTGCATTGCAAAATAAAAAAAAACATTCTGTAAAAACAAGCTCTGAAAGCTTTGATAAGGGCATCTAGATATGGTAGATTTCATTTCCTATAGAAATGAACGTGGACATTATGTGTGTATCATGTGCACACATAAAATATGCTAACCACACATTTGAAATGAATTGCAGTCAGCAGGGAATAACTGGTTAATAGAGATGAGCAGATGTTACTTCATTAGTTAATAGACACTGATAAAAAAAAAACATTAATCTTTGTGCACACAGCAGTGTAATTATGATTTAAAAGCATGTTTCACCATGTGGATGAGTAAGTCTCATTTGCATAAAACCAAAGTTATCATGCATGTTAAAATAGATGTGATCAGTATTTGAAGCACAAAGGGGATTAAATGCATTCTGGCTCCTTGTTATAGGCATATCAGACGCTCACTGGCTGTGCTGTGAAAATTCTGCATGCAGACGCTCATCTAAACTTCCAAATCTGTCATTGCATAACTCAATATTTTCTATAGTGAATACTATCATTAAAAAGCTTATAATCGCTGCTTTCCAAAGAAAGTTATCTCGTTAAGATCTGTTCAGTACTTTGGGAGTAACAGCAGGCTGAAGTTGGTACAACAGAGTGCACTCTGTTCGCGGGACATCAGGAAACTGTCTGTGCTTTTTGAGTCACGGGAAAGTGCTCAGGCTCTCTCTCTTCTGATCGGTTTCTGACTGGGTTACTTGTGAATATAAATCAGATAACTTTTACAGGGATGTTCTGTAGTTCTCACTGTTTCTGATGAAGTACTCAGCAAAATTTCCGTCAGCTAGTTTTGATGTTATGCTTCAGGGGAGACTTTGAAGTGAATTTTCATACCGTAGCTTTACTGACTTGGTTTTTTTTTTTCAAATCAAACTGATTCATGTAAATAAATAACTATTTTAGAATATAAATGTAGTTGTTTTTGATGAAAAATATTGAGATCTTAGTGGTCAGAATGAGATTTTTTTTTAAATGGAAGTCAGAAACGCTAGTGTCAATTTCAGTTCAATTAATTGGAATTGTTTACTGGATATGGCTCACACCAGGTTTTTTTTTTTGTTTGTTTGTTTGTTTGTTTGTTTGTTTGTTTGTTTGCTTTGTTGTTGTTTTTTAGGCTAGCCTTGAAACCTGTGAATATAATCATTTATATTCTTTAATATAAACACTAGTAGGCTCTACTTTTGAGAAATACAAAGGCCTACAGAGCACAAAGAAGGTATTAGAAATAATCTTTTATTACTTTTTTATTGAATGTACTGATTTAAAGTTTTTACCTAATTAGCATAATTGATGCTAATTAAATACTAATTTGCATAATTTGTTTTTACTAATTTTTCAAACTTTTGTTTTCAGTACACATCCATCTATGTGCCTTCCAATTTCCATGTAAATATCTTGAAAAATAAAAAAGCTATTAAAAAATTGATCTAATTTGTTAATGAGGCCTATTTTGGACCATGTAAGCCTAATACATAATAATACCTCTGTTTTCTAAAAATTAAGCCTTTTTTTCAGTCTTTGATTTGTAATATCTCAAGAATGGATAAACATTTTAATTCTGTAAAACGTATGCTGTTCTGCATTCAATTCTGAATTCAATGAGAGCAGTTTCAAGCAATTTGGATTGAATTTGAATTTTCACCTGATATGCCTACTTGTTAGCTAGCAAGTACACACATGCAGAAGAATCTCACAAACTTACATGCTTGGTCAGGTCAGGACTTTTTGAATCAATGTCATATCTGAAATCAGGGAGTTAAAAACATCACTTTCAAATATAGACCACTAACATCCTGGTTTACTGTGATTTGTTTTCATTGTACTATTTGATTGATTGATTCACATGGAAAACTGAATGCATGAAATGAAGCCTGTATGTGTCATTAGTGGGTTCAGAGTTTATATGAAATGTCCAATATGTATTAAAAGTTTGTTTGTTTTCCATTATGACTCTCTATAATCTGATTCATCATAATTCCAAAATCCTTCAGGTTAAAACACATCCCATATCTGAAAATGTAACATTCATTGCAAATGCACTCAAAGCTGGAATTGTGCACTTTAATATTATATTAATGCCTTCATTATAAATCTAAAATGTTGGAGAACAAAACATTTAACATTTAAATTGTAATTATCTAATAACTTACAGTTTCTGGGTATTAGCTGTAATACTTATTTTAGTTATTACTTGTACCTCTCTAATGATAGGATATCTAGTCAATCATACATATGAGTCTAAGTGAAATTCCTCTGAGGCTCTTGACAGCTGCCTCTGATTATAATTAAAACTTAATGACAGGAGTCACAGAATCACAGTGCAGAGAAGCGTAATATCTACAGATCTATTCTAATGCGCTCACACAGACTTTAAATTCCTCTTATTAAGACATTATAGTAGTCACTGAATCCCTGTGAGATAAGCATTAATAACTCATGATATAAATCAGAAAAAGTTGGGATGGTATGTTGAAACGAAAATTAAAACTGAAAACAATGATTTGTAAATAATCTTTGACCTGCACTGCATTCAAAACAACACAGCAGCACATTATCTGATGCTGTACATCATGATTTTTTTTTTCAAAATAAATACTGATTTCAATTTTGATTCTTACAACACATTTCAAAAAAAGTTGGGACAATAAAATATTTACCACTTTATAATGTTGCCATTCCTTCTCACAACACTTAAAAGATGTTTAGAGAGGGAAGACACCAAGTGATGAAGTGTTTAAGATGTTATTTTGTCCCATTCTTGCTACAAACAGGTCTTAAGATGTGCAACTGTATGGGGTTGACATCATTTTTTTTGTTTCAAAATTTACCACGGGGCAGCACGGTGGTGTAGTGGTTAGCGCTGTCGCCTCACAGCAAGAAGGTCCTGGGTTCGACCCCCGGGGCCGCCGAGGGCCTTTCTGTGTGGAGTTTGCATGTTCTCCCCGTGTCCGCGTGGGTTTCCTCCGGGTGCTCCGGTTTCCCCCACAGTCCAAAGACATGCAGGTTAGGTTAACTGGTGACTCTAAATTGACCGTAGGTGTGAATGTGAGTGTGAATGGTTGTCTGTGTCTATGTGTCAGCCCTGTGATGACCTGGCGACTTGTCCAGGGTGTACCCCGCCTTTCGCCCATAGTCAGCTGGGATAGGCTCCAGCTTGCCTGCGACCCTGTAGAAGGATAAAGCGGCTAGAGATAATGAGATGAGATGAGAATTTACCACACATTCTCTATTGGGGACAGAGGGGACAGGCACCCTCTTCTTCCGTAGCCATGCCTTAATGTGGTTTTGCATTGTCTTGTTGAAATATCCCTGGAAAAGATGTCGTCTTGAAGGCAGCATATGTTGCTCCAAAATCTCAATGTACTTTTCTGCTGCCATCACAGAAGTGAAAGTTACCTTTGCCAAGGGTACTGACACAACCCCATACCATGACAGATCCTGGCTTTTGGACTTGTTGCTGGTAACAATCTGGATGGTCATTTTCATCTTTAGTACAAAGTACACAGCATCCGTTTCTTCCAAAAAAAAGACCTGGAATATTGATTTGTCTAACACAATAACATGTTTCCACTGTGTGATGGTCCATCTCAGATGCTTCTGAACCCAGAGAAGTCGATGGTGCTTCAGGACACAGTTAACAAAAGGCTTCCTTTTTGCACAGTAAAGTTTTAACTGGCATTTGTGGATGTAACTGTATTATAGTGCTTTACAGAGATTTGCCAAAGTAATCCTGAGCCCATGTGGTTATATCAGCTATAGATGAAAGACGGTTCTTGATGCAGTGCTGTCCTAGGGATCAGAGATCACGGGTGTTCAGCTTAGACTTGCATCCTTGCTCTTTATGCACTGAAATTGCTCCAGGGTTTTTGAATCATTTAATGATATTATACACTGTAGAGGGTGAAATATCCAAATTCCTTAATAGCTTACATTGAGAAACACGGTTTTGTAAACATTTGAATAATTTTCTCATGCATTTGTTGACAAACTGGAGATCTTCGGCCCATCTTTGCTCTTCAAAGACCAGGCCGTTCCTGGATAATGATTTTGTACCAAATCATGATTACAATCACCTGTTGACATCACCTATCTTGGGTTCATACTGTCTGCAATGAAATACAAGTCAAAGTAAATTTAGAAATCACTGCTTTCTTTTTTATTTGCATTTTCCATACCATCCTAACTTTTTGTGATTTGGTTTTACAAAAAGTTGACTTAGATTCGCTAGCACAGGAGGTCACACAGCCCTGACCATATGTGCCTTGTGAAGAAAAATTGTCTCCCCAGAGCCCTAGTGTGATTCAGAGGCAAGTCTCTGAGGTTTGCAATTATATCTCACACCTCTGGTCAGTGAATGTGCTTTGCCCCTTCAACTGAGAAAAACCTATTTAAGGTAAAGAAAGTGAGATGGAAGGATGGGTGAGACTGGGAATTGGTGTCACTATCTTTTGCTGAATACTGATGAGAAAAATGAGGACAGAACTCATCTTAAATATTTATTACTTGTTTTATCAATCTGACTTGCACCTCTACACATGACAGTCTATAATATTTAATAAGCAAGAGCAATAGCAAGAGTTGAATGGGGAAAGAAAGAAAGAAAGAAAGAAAGAAAGAAAGAAAGAAAGAAAGAAAGAAAGAAAGAAAGAAAGAAAGAAAGAAAGAAAGAAAGAAAGAAAGAAAGAAAGAAAGAAAGAAATGTCTATTCCTCTGTGTAAGGATCAAAGATATTAGCTTACATGTCAAAACGCAGATTTTGCTTCTCCTCAAAAAAATAGTCCAGAATGTACTTCCTCACAAAGTCTGGGTTGAGTGTGTTGTCAATTACTTCTGTCCTCCCAAACTGAGAGAGAGAGAGAGAGAGAGAGAGAGAGTTTGTTTCAGAATTCAGACTGGAACAAATGAATTAGCGTGCAGTCAGTGGATGGGTTTACATGGAGCCTAATATTCCAATTATAATCAGTTTAAAATCCCAAACTGAATAAAAATGCTTCAGATAAGCATTTCAATCACAATAAAGGTCCAAACTGATTGAAATTTCAATCAGTTGCAGAGGGGTAGTTTAAACCCTTTCATAAACTGATCAATAGAAAATATTAGCCATAGAAACACTTGAGCAGATTGGGTTCTGCAACTGTAACCTTCTGTGCACATTCAGTATGCCTATGCACAGTGATGATACTTCAAGAAGTATTGGGCAACTGTGCCAAGATCTTCTGTTGTTGCAAGACAAATATTTATGTTGACTTATGTTCAGTTAAAAAAAGAAGTAAAATGGAATTACTCTTAAAATTATTGTGCCAAGATACATTTTCTAGTAATTCAGAACAAGCAGCAAGTATGGCTCTGTACAGGATGCATTTTGAAACAAATTATCCTGTGCTCACCTTCTCCTGTTTAGCACTGCTACAAGGAGAAAGGGTTTATTTCCAAGTGTTGCTTAAATATAATAGATAAAATAAACCTGATAAGATTAGCTAAAATACTCACCACATCCATCTTTACAGAACAGAGTAAGACAGCTATGCTGGATTGTGGACATGTCAGAAATTCTATTCCAGTTATACATTTGTAACATATAAGCACCCACATCCATCCAATCTTCCATCCATTATCCGTAATCACTTATCCTGTGCAGGGTCGCAGGCAAGCTGGAGCCTCTCCCAGCTGATTATGGGAGAGAGGTGGGGTACACCCTGGACAAGTCGCCAGATCATCACAAGGCTAACACATAGGCCAAGTTTACATTAGACTGTATCTGTCTCGTTTTCTTCGTGGATGCACTATCCGTTTACATTAAACCGCCTGGAAACGCCGGGAAACGGGAATCCGCCAGGGTCCACGTATTCAATCCAGATCGTGTCAGCTCCGGTGCTGTGTAAACATTGAGATACGCGGATACGCTGTGCTGAGCTCTAGCTGGCGTCGTCATTGGACAACATCACTGTGACATCCACCTTCCTGATTCGCTGGCGTTGGTCATGTGACGCGACTGCTGAAAAACGGCGCGGACTTCCGCCTTGTATCACCTTTCATTAAAGAGTATAAAAGTATGAAAATACTGCAAATACTGATGCAAATACTGCCCATTGTGTAGTTATGATGGTCTTTAGGCTTGCCATCCTTCCACTTGCAAGTGGTAAGTGATATGCGCTGGGATCACACACACAGCGGCTCAGTCCCGAATCACAGCTTGTGCACTTCACTCGCGTGCTCTGTGAGCTGCGCAAGGCTGGAGTGCGCACCCTCCAGAGGGCACTCGCTGTTCAGGGCAGAGTGATTTGGAGCGCAGGATGCCTGCAGAGCCGAGCGTATCCGTGTATTGGTATTGCTGTGTGCACGCAAATCGTGTATTGGTGTTGCTGTGTGCACACTAATCTTTTTAAAAACGTTAATCTGATGATCCGCTGATACGGTCTAATGTAAACATGGGCATAGAGACAAACAACCATTCACACCTACGGTCAATTTAGAGCCACCAATTAGCCTAACCTGCATGTCTTTGGACTGTGGGGGAAACCGGAGCACCTGGAGGAAACCCACACAGACACAGGGAGAACATGCAAACTCCACACAGAAAGGCCCGTGTTGGCCACTGGGCTCAAACCCAGGACCTTTTTGCTGTGAGGTGACAGTACTACACCACTGTGCCGCCCAATCTATCCAGTCACTTTCATGTAAAAGCTACATTCAGAATCGTTGACTGGAATGAATTCATTTTGAATGTAAAATATGTGTGCATGTAAACTTAGCTACTGAGTCTGTCACCTTGGACTGTCTGGTCAGGAAATAATGCAGGGATGTGGGGATCATGGGTTTGGTTAAAATTTTATAAGAAGAGATACGAAGAGATATGAAGCTCGCAGGACAAAGAAAGTCCATGATCATTAGCATGCATGTGTCGCTCTGCATCCTTAGTACAGTGTCTTGCAAAAATATTCATCACCCTTGGTGTTTATCTTGTTTTTGATTAAACAATTAATTAAAATGGATTTTTGGGGGGAGTTAACACCATTTAATTTATGCACCAACCACTTTAAAGGTGCATATTGTTTTGTTTTTTTTTATTATGACACAAATAATAATAAAGATAAAAAAAACAAAAACAGAAATCTGGAGTGTGCATAGGTATTCACCCCCTTTCGTATGAAACCCCTAAATAAGAGCTGGCCCAACCAATTCACTTCATAAGTCACATAATTAGTTGATTAAGATCCACCTGTGTACAACCAAAGTGTCACATGATCTGTCACATGATGTCTGTATAAATCAACCTGTTCTGGAAGGACCCTGACTCTGCAACACTACTAAGCAAGCAACATGAAAACCAAGAAGCACTCCAAACAGGTCAGAGACAAAGTTGTAGAGAAGTATAGATCAGGGTTGCATAATAAAAAATATCCCAAACTTTGAATATCCCAGGGAGCACCATTAAATCCATCCATCCATTATCTGTAACCACTTATCCTCTGCAGGGTTACAGGCAAGCTGGAGCCTATTCCAGCTGACTATGGGTGAGAGGCAGGGTACACCCTGGACAAGTTGCCAGATCATCACAGGGCTGACGCATAGAGACAAACAACCATTCACACTCACATTCACACCTACAGTCAATTTAGAGCCACCAGTTAACCTAACTTTCATGTCTTTGGACTGTGGGGGAAACCGGAGCACCCGGAGGAAACCCACATAGACACGGGGAGAACATGCAAACTCCACACAGAAAAGCTCTCGCCAGCCGCTGGGCTCGAACCCAGGACCTTCTTGCTGTGAGGTGACAGTGCTAACCACTACACCACCATGCCGTCCCACCATTAAATCCATGATAGGAATGGAAATGGAAAGAATGGAAAGAATATGGTACCACTACAAACCTGACAAGAGAAGGCAGCCCACAAAAACTCACAGACCAGGCAAGGAGGGCATTAACCAGAGATGCAACAAAAACACCAAAGATAACATTGAAGGAGATGCAAAGATCCACAGTGGAGATGGGAATATCTGTCCATAGGACCACATTAAGCTGTAAACTCCAAAGAGCGGGGCTTTATGGAAGAGTGGCTAGAAAAAAAGCTATTGCTTAAAGAAAAAAAAAAGAAATCGCATTTGGAGTTTGCCCAACAGCATGTGCCAGACTCCCCAAACACATAGAAGATTCTCTGGTCAGATGAGACAAAAATTGAACTTTCTGGCCATCATGGAAAACGTCATTGTGTGGTGCAAACCCAACACCCTGAGAACACCATTCCTACAGTGAAGCATGGTGGTGGCAGCATTATGCTGTGGGGATATATTTTATCTGCAGGGACAGGAAAGCTGGTCAGGACCAAAGGAAAGATGGATGGCACTAAATACAGGGCAATTCTGGAGGAAAACCTGTTTGAGTTGGCCAGAGGGTTGAGACTGGGATGAAGGTTCATGTTCCAGCAGGACAATGACCCTAAACATACTGCTAAAGCTACACTGGAGTGGTTTAAAGGGAAACATTTAAATGTCTTGGAAAGGCCTCATCAAAGCCCAGACCTCAGTCCAAATGAGAATCTGTGGCATAACTTGAAGATTGCTGTACACCAATGCAACCCATCTAACTTGAAGGAGTTGGAGCAGTTTTGCCTTGAGGAATGGGTAAAAATCCCAGTGGCAAGATGTGCAAAGCTAATAGAGACATGCCCTAAGAGACTTGCAGCTGTATTTGCAGCAAAAAGTGTCTCTACAAAGTATTGAATTTGGGGCGTGAATACCTATGCACACTCCAGATTTCTGTTTTTTCATCTTAATTATTGTTTGTGTCACAATTAAAAAAAAAAAAAAACAATTTGCACCTTTTAAAGTGGCAAGCATGTTGTGTAACTCAAATGGTACTAACCCTCCAAAAACCTATTTTAATTCCAGCTTGTAATACAACAAAACAAGAAAAACACCAAGGGGGATGAATACTTTTGCAAGACACTGTATCTGCCTGGTCAGGTTCACAGTGATTAGGCTCCTCTTTTTATATATATATATATATATATATATATATATATATATATATATATATTGTGGCAGCAGGGGCGTGGTCAAGCGTCGGGCTGTGACAGGAGGGCGGAGTCAGGGAAGGTAAGTGGCAGAATCACTACACCTGACATCAATTAACCTGTGTTTGTGTGTGTCTTCCCAGTGACTGCGCCCTATTTAAAGAGGGAGAGCAGAGAGCAGGAGAGAGCTCATCCCCGAACAAGACGCCAGTCGTGTGCGCGTCTGTGTGAAAAGATTGTGAAACTGAAAAGTGTAGCAATAAAGGCGATTGTTGAACCTGATCTCTGTCCTGCCGTCCTCTGTGCTCCACCCACCAACACTGAACCGCTATATATATATAAAACTAAATTTATACTGAACTAAATTACTTAAAAGACATCGGAGGCAGATGAAAAGGAAAAAAAAGCTTAAGCCAGTTTAGGCCACACCCACTATAAATCCAAATACAGATACAGAGCTTTGGGGCCTGAATAAAATACAGATAAAAAATAATTATTTAACAATTATTCGCCAAAGGCAAGGTGAATATCAGTGAATAATAACCAAGAATATTGTCACCAATATTCAGTGAGCCTGAGGCGGTCATTGTTTTAGTATAAATACACAGGTGATTTATTTGTTAAAGAAATAATTTATTTCAAACTTCAAAAGTGGCATGCAAATGTAATGCGCACAGGCTTGTGTCACTTCTGTATGCGACTCATATAAAATACTTTGTTTTGAAATAGATTGTTGCAATTCGGATGGGTGGGTGGAGCACAGAAGGACGGCAGGCCAGAACTGAGTTCCCAAAACTCTTTTATTTTAGCTTTTCAGCTTTGACTTTTCACACTCTCCCAGTCACATGTGCACACACACAAGTCGTCTGGTTGGGGAGAGAGCTCCCCTCCTCTGCTCTCTCTCTCTCCTTATATAGGGCGTGGTCACTGGGGAAGACACACAGACACACGTTAACTGACATCAGGTGCAGTGATTCTGCTACTTACCTTCCCTGACTCCGCCCTCTGGTCAGAGACCGACGCTTGACCATGCCCCCGCTACCACATACCCCCACTGCCCGACTCAGGCCGGGCGACTGTCTGACCTGCAGCCGACTCCCCCCCCCCTTGACGGGAGAGGAAGTCCGCCACGACCATCTGCGCCCCTGGCCTGTGTGGATCACCTTGAAGTTAAAGGGCTGGAGTGCCAGATACCAACGGGTGATCCGCGCGTTGGCATCCTTCATGCGGTGGAGCCACTGGAGGGGCACGTGGTCCGAACAGAGGGTGAAAGGGCATCCCAGCAGGTAGTAGAGGAGGGCAAGGATCGCCCACTTGATGGCTAGGCACTCTTTCTCGATGGTGCTGTAGCACCCCTCACGTACCGACAGCTTTCTGCTGATATACAGCACTGGACGGTCCTCCCCCTCCACCTCCTGGGACAAAACAGCCCCCAGCCCTCTGTCCAACGCATCCGTCTGCAACATAAAGGGGAGAGAAAAGTCAGGGGAGTGTAACAGTGACCCCCCCACACAGTGCAGCCTTCACCTCCGAGAAAGCCCGCTGGCATTGCCCCGTCCACTGGACCGGATCTGGTGCCCGCTTTTTAGTGAGATCAGTCAGCGGGCTGGTGACGTCCGAATAATTAGGTATAAACCTACGATAGTAGCCAGCCAGCCCCAGGAACTGTCTCACCCCCTTTTTGGTCTTGGGCCTTGGGCAGGCCGCAATCGCTGCTGTCTTGTTAATTTGGGAACGCACCTGCCCATTGCCCAAGTGGAAGCCCAGATACCGTACTTCCACCCGCCCAATCGCACACTTATTTGGGTTGGCCGTGAGACCCGCTCGCCTCAGCGACCTAAGGACGGCCCTTAGGTGTCCTAAATGCCGCGGTCAGTCATTACTATAGATTATGATATCATCTAAGTATGCGGCCGCATAGGTGGTGTGGGGGCGGAGGACCCTGTCCATAAGCCACTGGAACATAGCGGGCGCCCCAAACAGCCCAAAAAGAAGTGTAACAAATTGGTGTAAGGCAAACGGTGTGGAAAAGGCCGTTTTTTCTCGGGATAGTGGAGTCAAGGGGATCTGCCAAAAACCCTTTGTCAAATCCAGTGTCGAATAAAAGCGAGCCGTGCCTAGTCGATCCAGCAACTCATCAATACGAGGCATTGGGTACGCATCGAATTTAGACACCGTGTGGAATTTTCTATAGTCTACGCAGAACTGGACCGACCCATCGGCCTTGGGAACCAAGACCACCGGGCTGCTCCAGTCACTGTAGGACTCCTCGACGATGCCCATTTCGAGCATGGCCTCGAGTTCTTCCCGAACCACTTTTTTCTTGTGTTCGGGTAGCCTGTAAGGGCGGCTGCGCACTACCACCCCCGGGGGCGTCTCGATGTGGTGTTCCATGAGGCCGGTGCGGCCGGGCAGGGGCGAGAACATGTCCGAAAATTCAGTCTGCAACTGGGCAACCTCCGTGAGTTGGGTCGGGGAGAGGTGGTCTCCACAGGGGACCGGAGAGGTACCCGATGTCAATGTTCCCTTTTGACCCTCTGACCCCAGCTCCACCTTCTCCGGAACCACCGACACCAATGCCACGGGGACCTCCTCATTCCAGAGTTTGAGCAGATTGAGGTGGTAAATCTGTAATGCCCCACCCCTGTCCGTTCGCCTCACCTCATAGTCAACATCCCCAACTCGCTGTGTGACCTCAAAGGGTCCTTGCCACTTGGCGATCAATTTGGAGCTCGATGTGGGCAAAAATACGAGTACTTTATCTCCTGGTGTGAACTCCCTAAGGCGCGTACCCCCGTCGTACAGGCGGGTTTGCCGTTCTTGGACCTGCCGCAAATTCTCCTGGGTTAGGTGTGTGAGTGTGTGGAGTTTTGCGCGCAGGTCAATAACGTATTGAATTTCATTTTTGCTCGGGGAAGGTCCGTCCTCCCAGTTTTCTCTCAGTACATCGAGGATGCCGCGCGGCTTACACCCATATAATAATTCGAACAGGGAGAACCCCGTGGAGGCTTGTGGGACCTCTCGCACTGCAAATAACAGGGGTTTCCCAATTGCGTGCGTTCTCACGAACAAACTTTTTAATTATATTCTTGTGTGTGCGATTGAACCATTCGACCAAACCATCCGTTTGTGGGTGATAAACGCTGGTGCGGATCGGCTTAATTCCCAGTAACCCATACAGTTCACTCAGTGTGCGTGACATAAACAAAGTGCCTTGATCAGTCAGAATCTCTTTGGGGATTCCGACTCGGGAGATGATGCGGAAGCGCGCCTCCGCAATACTGCATGCTGAGATATTGCGAAGAGGCACTGCTTCCGGGTATCACGTTGCATAGTCCACCAGAACTAAAATAAAGCGATACCCTCGTGTTGACCGACCTAATGGCCCGACGAGATCCATCCCAATTCTTTCAAACGGGGTCTTGATTAATGGTAGAGGGCGCAAAGGCGCTTTTGGAATGGCCACTGGATTTACTAACTGGCATTCGCGGCACACTGTACACCACCTACGGACATCGCCGCGAATCCCTGGCCAATAGAACCGGGCCATTATTCGGGCTAGTGTCTTATCCTGCCCCAAGTGTCCAGCCATGGGATTAAAGTAAAGTGGGTAAGGCGAGGATTAACCACCACCTTTACACTAAATTTCTCCCCTCGAAAAAGAATGTGGACCGACACTAAAGGGTAGTTGTGAACATCCCCGTGCACACACAACACCTTCACCACTTGTGCTCCCCCCAATGCCTCGTCTTGCACCAGGCTTTGGTGGATTGAGGTCTGAGTACAGCCAGAGTCCACCAATGCCTGATATGTATCCCCTTGGACACTCACCGGTATGCGATACACTCCAACCCGATCGAGGGTGGCTCCTGGCGCGTCGGGGATCCGGACCACCGCACCCACCTCCATTGCCGAGCACTGCTGCTGGAGGTGCCCCGGCTCCCCGCAGCGCCAGCAAACTGGCCA